>NC_137055.1:29160214-29340214 GCF_032717465.1 Coenobita brevimanus
TTTGTGTTAACTCAGGTGAACACAACCTGCTATTCCTTACGAGCACGTGCGTCACTTTTTCACTTTCTTTTCACATAAATCATAGCCCAGTTTATCAATACATAGGAAACACAGTACATTTCACCAAAAGACATATATATATATATATATATATATATATATATATATATATATATATATATATATATAGTATATATATGTAGTGTACATGCAATTGTTCCTTACGAGGACGTGCGTCACTTTTTCACTTTCTTTTCACATAAAACATAGCCCAGTTTATCAATACATAGGAAACACAGTACATTTCACCAAAAGAGATATACGTGACACTTACCTGTCCCATAAGGTGTAGCAGAGATGACGCTACAGTGTTTTGATATTTTCACAATACACATAATGAAATCCATCATTTTATGAAACATACATTATATTTTCACCACAACAGTTCCTGATCGTGCTCTGTATGTCACATCTGTGATACCTAAGGTTTCGCAGACGATATTTTTTGATGATCATGTGGTGAAGTGTTTACATTCATCCACACAAACATACGATAAACCTACCAATAACACTCATGCTTTATTTCACACAGAAAGCATACGGAATAAATATAACAATATGATAAAAGCAAATATTCCTATAAAAACCTACTGTATTTCCTCTACTCACAGCGGCTTGCCCTGGCTGTAATGCGAAACTGACTCCTGCCCTAGCCATTATTTCATCACGTACCGGTACACTCATTGCACTATACTCCTATCTATTGCACAATAACACTATCCATCATATATCAGCATAAAACAAGGACTTCATCCACACCTTGGAAAATACTCCGTTCTTGAAAACGCAATGTCATCAAGCGGTTTCCCGCCTCCCTCAGCTAAGCTTAACGTTTCACCATGTCTTTCCTCACTCGCTGTTGCACACTACATTCACCTGCATCACTATCACTGTTATTCAAATGTTGAATACTCACATTGGGTGCAGAGAAGAGGCAGCGTAGTTGCTGGGAAACGCCGATAAACAGGGTAACCTTACCAGTTTCTTCGTTGGGCCAACAGTAGAATAACGGGCACGATTGATTCACCAAAACCTAATTCCCTATTACAAACACAAAATCTAATCACAATAGTGCCCAAAAACGACACACAAGCACTACTGGTACAGTGAAATATGACGCGAGTCCCGGGACGGGGTAGAGAGAGTAAAATTTAAATCCCCAGCCCCGCGTTACCTTCCTGCCTGACAGCTGACATGTTACTAATCATCTCGCCCATGCTGCCGAGCGTCTCGGGCCCCGAGGTTGCCTAGTCATTACTTTTGGCGAGAGGCGCGGGAACTAGGATGCTTCCAAAAATGACGCAGATCGGCCAAAAACTTTTACTTTGACGTAAGTTTTTGTGATTTGAGGACGTAAAACGCGTCATCACAGATAGTCGTGGAAAGGCCCAAAAGACTCGCTACGCGTCATCGGTGACGAGAGGGTTAATGTGTGATCTTTTAGTTCTACCACATTCTTCTGCATTAGTTGAGACATTGTTATCACAAATAACTATGCTAAAAACCATGGCCACAAACAGATTGTTCACCCACACAGCTGCCAATCGGTTGTTTGCAAAACAAGCCATCGCCTGACAAGAAGTACCATGCTTTGAATGGATACCGTCAAAAGAACTCATCACTGACATGAAAAGTGACAATATTGGCCAGCGTTATGGAGATAAGTGTTGCAGCACACAGCAGGCAACATGTATCCTGCCGACGAGACCGAAGTTGCCAGTGGCAGAGAGGAAAACACCAGGTTGATGTACAATAATTCTATCTATCTATCTATTGTCAGATGCCTTAATCCCTTATACGGGCTGGCCACAAAAAAATCGCCTCCACGTCACCCTGTTCCCCGCCATTTCACTGCCCTGTTCCCAATTCACACCCCCTTCTCTCACATACCTCTCCACTCCATTCCTCCAGCTCATCCTTGGCCTTCCCCTCCCTCTCTCCCCCTCCACCTCACTCACATACACTCTCCTGGTCAGTCTCTCACTCTCCATACTCTCCACATGGCCAAACCACCTCAGTGTGTTTCTGCTAATGCTTCCTATCACAGCCACATCACAACGCTCCCTCACATCCTCATTTGTAAGTCTGTTTGTCCATGTGACTCCACAAGCTCTTCTCAAATAACTCATTTCCACTGCTATCACTCTTGACTTGTGTCCCTCCAACAACGTCCAAGTTTCACTTCCATACGTCAGAGTTGGTATCACAATACTGTCATGTAATAACTTTTTCACTTCCGTGCTCACTTCCTTGTTTCTTATCACTGCCTTCAAGAAACCACCAGCCTTTCTTCCTTGTTGTATCCTTTCAAACACTGCACCCTCCAAACTTCCATCCTTATTCATCACACTACCCAAGTACTTAAATGCACTCACATTTTCCATTTCCTCCTCATCCAACCTCACTGTACATTCACTGACTTCACCTCTCTCAAAGACCATAATGTTACTCTTCCCTACATTCACCTTTAAATTCCGTTTTACACACACTCCCAAACTAATCCACCAAGCCTTGCAGCTCCCCTTCGTGTTCACTTAACAACACAGTAACATCTGCAAACAACAGTACAGGGAGTTTCCAAACACTGCCCTCTCTCATTAAGGCCACTCCAACATCCGCTGCCCTACCTTGTATCTCTTTTATAACCCCATGCATATAGAAATTGAACAACCATGGAGACATGACACATCTCTGTTTCAACCCAACCTTCAAATGGAAAAACTCACTCAGTTCACCATCCACACGCACTGCAGCCTTAGCACCCTCATACATACTCTTCACAGCATTCAACAACTTCCCATCTACTCCATATATTCTTAATACTTTCCACAATCCTTGTCTATCCACCCTGTCATATGCTTTCTCCAAATCCATGAAGGCCACATACAACTTCTTTCCCTTCTCTAGAAACTTTTCCACTAAAGATCTAAGATTGAATATTTGATCTACACAACCTTTTCCCTTCCTAAAACCTCCCTGTTCTTCTCCAGCTAATTCCTCTGCTGTATAAAAACCTAAAAGATGAGTTGAAGGAGTTATACCTGTATTTATACGTACATATAAAACTTGTTACGTAAATCTTGTTTTTTTTTCATACGATCTTCGAGATTTTAGGTGAGTCATTTTGTATTTTTCTACTTTCCCCACTGGCAACCTTGGCTTAGCCAATGTGTGTGTGTGCCGATAAGAGTTCGATCGTTTGGTGAATTCTGTTGTTTTGGCGTGTTGACAGGTTAGTATTTTTTTTTTTTTTGTGATAATTGTTTTGCTGACACGACTGTCATTTCTTATTCTTCATTCTTCTGTGTCGGCTATTATATATATATATATATATATATATATATATATATATATATATATATATATATAATATATATATATATATATATATATATATATATATATATATTATATATATAATATATATAATATAATATATATATATATCTATATATATATATATATATATATATATATATATATGGAGCCTCTGTGGTACAGTGGTAGAGTGCGCATTTCGCACGCTGGTGAGCGCGGGTTTGCCTCCCGCAAGAGTTCTAAAAACTTTGGGATGCGTTCACCAAGCCACTTGCTACTTTGGCGGACTGCTGTGGTTGAACCAGTGCCGCATACTACTATCCTTGCACCCAATGGGCTTAAGGTGGGCCGATTACACTTGGTTCACAGAATACACACACATCCCAAGCCACTACAATCACACTCACAAGCACTTCTCACCCTACATACAGTCTCTAACAGACAGCGTAAGCCACTGGGTAGAGATACATTGGCTGTATCGCCCCTGCTTCGCTAGGGATTGGCCGGTCCTGCAGTGGACCTCAACGGCTGATGATATATATATATATATATATATATATATATAATTTTTTAATGATTTAAACATTTGCGAAAGTGAAGAAATGATTAGACAATGCAGTATTTTCTTAAAATACATGTGTTTGGGGGGTAAGGGGTTCAATTACTGAACTGATGGGAAGGACTCAGGGAGTGATGACGGGCCACGGGTTAGGGGGCGCAATACTTTCCTTGTCCTGGGCGCTGGCAGCCCACGCTACGCCACTGCTCTGAAGATGTATGTGGTAACCCAGGCTTTCACAGAAAGTTACCACACAGTAGGCAGGCTATCCATGAAACAGTGGAGACAACGTGGCTGTTTTGCACATCGAACAATAGCGGGATTCAAAAGGATGAGGACAACGAGCCTAGACATGGACAACATCTTTATTACAATCGTTTAAAAATTAACAATGTCACCAAGAGTGATGTAAAAGAGAGAAAAAAAAAAATCACGTCAAAACAAAAACAAATCAATCACAATATTGCGTAAGTGAAAAAAAAAAAACACACACACACACACTGACACACGATCTACAATAAAAAAAAATAAAATAAAAAAAAAGAGGGAGATGGGAGGTACTGTTACATAAAGAGGCGGTACAGACATAGTGTTATTTAGAGATGGGTTATGGGTCTTAATATACAGTATATTGATTCTAGCAATCTTAAGTTAATGTTTGATGAAGAAGCTAGTATTTAAAAATACTCTTTTTAAAGTACGGTATCACAAGATTCACAATGGTCTCTTACTGCTGTGGAAGTGATCTGAGCCTTCAGCCTATCCTGCTTGACTGACTCATCGAGTTCGTCTCTCCTAACCTTGAAAGCACGGACTTTGCGATGAATATAGCCTACCCAGCCTGGCAACCTGGGCAAGTGAAACAATAAACAACAAACGAACGTAGGTCGGTCGGAACAGGGTCTTTAACGTGAAAAAAATGAGCCAATTATGAATGAGTTAGTGTCAATTTGTAGATAAAATTTAACAAGGCTGTGAATCAAACGGTTTTTCATTTTAACCAAAATATCACCCAAGTAGGGTAAACTAAGATAAAATACCTCTATGCTAGCAGCAGATTGGCTGTTTAGGCATGTAATGGTTGTTAGGAAAATTCCTTACAAAACGATAGAACAAAATTATTACTATGTCCATTATTTACAAAATATTTTCCTTGGAAGCAAATCTCATCATGGAATAGAGAATATGTAGATGAAAGAAAAAAAATGCTCTATGGTACAAGGTCTTAACAGCATTAATGTTTAACCTTTTACAACAGTTACTGAAAAAAACTGCTACCCATACCTAAGAAAGTAGGCTTACGGAACGCAGAACATAGGAATTTACCATTATCTCTCCAAACCATGGTATCTAAAAATGGGAGACAACCGTAGGACTCTCAACTGCGAATTGTATGTTACCATGGCGAGTGTTAATATAATGCAAATAATCCTGAGCATGGCTATTACCATCAACACACCTTCGTTACATCCATGGTTTAATATTACTTGGACAATCTCATAGTTATATTAATTCATAATAACATAAAAAATGTTGGCAAAAATAGGTCCAAGGGGTGATCCCTTACCAACACCATTAACCTTTTTCTAGAGTTCGTTATTGAAAATGAATAGGCCATCCTTAACACAAAGGGTCAAAAGTTCTGTGAATAAATCTCTTGCCATTCCCCTGAAAAGTTGAATGTCTTTATAGAGCATTTTCATTTTTTTTTTTTTTTTTTTAGTTTCATCAATGGGTATATTTGTAAACATGGAGGTAGCATCACAACTGTACAGGAATCTACAAACTCGTATGAACTCTTCAATGTGAACTCCTTGGTGGTACGGACATTCAGAAGTGGGACAAGAAAATTTTATAATTTAAATTAAGGAGTACTGTAAGCAGCCATGATAAGACTAACGGTAACAGAAGGTTTGTGTACCTTAGATAGACCATATAAAGTGGCAGAACTCAACCCCGCAGGTTTCTTCAGAAGAAATAACATCAAGGGAAACTAACGTATTGATGAACCTAGTCATCTTATCTTCCCATTTCATGGACAAAGCGAAAATTTCAGAGTCCCGTAGTTTAGTATATTTAGTGAAATCATTTAATGTTTCTCATTTTAAGGATATAATCAGACTTGTTAATAAGTACGACTCCCTTTCCTTTGTTGGGACTACATACAAACTGATCTTTTTTGTTTTCGATGTTCTTCAGTAAATTAATATCTGACCTATTTATTTTGGGACAGAACACTGTTCTGGGCTTAAAACCGTAAAAATCCTCAGTGGTTATGTGGCGTATGCTTTTAAAGACCGAAATAAATCGACAGCCATTAGCAATTTTAACACTTTCAGTCTGTTTCCAAGATTTTCAAATGATAAGAAGTATCTATAAAAATTACAGTATGCTTAAAAATTGGGAGACAAAAATCTAAGCCAAAGGATAATAGGAAATGCTCCCTTTTTGAGAGGGAAACGTATTAATTTTTAAAAATGATTTTCTGAGGGCCACTTGATTTTTTCATGTCTGTTCGAAATATTGTTCCATATTACATTAGCCTTGTGATGTACAAGTCGGAACAAACAATATAATCACGTATAGAGACTGAAAACTTACGGTCCTCACGAAACTTTTTCGTTCGCACTTCATGTGTTCAAATTTCTTTCTTCTTCGTAATGATCTCTAAATCGAGTTTTCTCTGCCATGACTTATACTGACCTGGATTTAATAAAGTTATCTTATAGAGTTTAAAACTCAAACATTTGGGTGAGGCATTATAGTTTTTTTTTTTTTTTTTTTTTTTTTATAGCAGACAAAGGATATCAACTTCGAGCTATTTCTTAAGTAGCGTGGTTGAAGAATGCTCGAATCTTCGGAACCCCTGCAGCACGGAGTGTCCATATCTTTCTCGTGTAACCTTACGTAGCGGTTTTCGTAGGGAACCTAAACTTCAGAAGGAAGAGGAAAACGAGCATAGACGTGAACAGCAACTTTATTACAAACATGTCGACATTTAAAATGTCATCATCAGTGGTCTAAAAGGAAGAAAAATCATATCAAAATACTAAAAACCAATCACAATATTATGTTATACTGTGTACAGGGATAGAGTTATCCCCATATCCTGAAGACTGGGTCTTTGAATGTGCATGGATAAAGTAAGATTGTGGCTAAAAGGAAGGGACTGAGAGAATGTTTGTGAGATGAAAGTTGAATGTGTTAGACTTGTGTGAAACAAAGATGAAAAGTAAAGGTGAGTCTAATGTTGGAAGTGTGAATGGAAGGATTTCAGGGTTTAATAAAGGAAGGACAAGAGAAGGTGTGGCCTTGTTAGTGAGCCCGGAAGCTCTGCAGTGTGTAACTGAATGGAGGGAGATGTCATCGAGACAGAGGTGGGTGAAAACGAAATGTGGACGTGGGTTGTGGGTATGTGTGTGTGCTTATGGGCCTGGTAGTGAAAGGGATGCAGAAGAGAGAGAGGTTTTCTGGAATGATGTTTATGAGTGTCTACAGAGTTTTGGAGCAAATGTAAATGTAGTAATGATGGGAGATCTTAATGCTAGAGTGGGAAATGTAGCAATTGAAGGTGTAGTTTGTATGAATGGTGTGCCTGGGAGAAATGAAAGTGGGGAAAGAATGATAGGGATGTGTGTTGAGCGAGCGATGGTGAATAGAAATACATTATTTGAGAAGAAAGTTATTTAAAAGTATACATGGGTGAGACAGGAGGGTGGAAGGGTTGTTGAAAGAGCATCGATGGACTATGCTGTGGATGAAAGAATAAAAGTAGAAGTGAAATTTAGAATCAATGAAGTAGGAAAGCTCTGTCTATCTATCTATTGCCAGACGCCTCAATCCCGTTTGGGGTGGCCACAAACAAATCGCCTCCACGTCGTCCTGTCCCCCGCCATTTCACTGCCCTGCTCCCAACTCACACCCCCCTCTCTCATATACCTCTCCACCCCATCCCTCCATCTCATCCTCGGCCTCCCCCTCCCTCTTCCCCCCTCCACCTCACTCACATACACTCTCTTCGTCAGTCTTTCACCCTCCATCCTCTCCACATGGCCAAACCACCTCAGTGTGTTCCTCATAACACTTCCTATCACATCCACATCCACACCACAACGCTCCTTTATATCCTCATTCGTCAGCCTGTCTCTCCATGTGACTCCACAGGCTCCTCTTAAATAACTTATTTCCACTGCTCTCTTGACTTGTGTCCTTCCAACAATTTCCAAGCTTCACTTCCATACGTTAGAGTTGGTATCACAATACTGTCATGTAGTAACTATTTCGCATCCATGCTCACTTCCCTGTTTCCTATCACTGCTTTCAAAGAACCAGCAACCCTTCTTCCCTGCTGTACCCTTTCAAGCACTTCACCCTCCAAACCTCCATCTTTACTCATCACACTACCCAAGTACTTAAACGTACTCACATTTTCCTAATCCTCACCATCCAACCTCGCTGTACATTCACTGATTTCACCTCTCTCAAAGACCATCACTTTACTCTTCCCTACATTCACCTTTAGATTCCGTTTCTTGCACACTCTCCCAGACTCATCCACCAAGCCTTGCAGCTCCCCTTCTTCTTCACTCAACAACACAGTATCATCTGCAAACAACAGTACAGGAAGCTTCCAAACACTATCCTCTCTCACCAGGGCCACTCCAACATCCACTACCCTACCTTGTACCTCTTTTATTACCCCATCCATGAACAGATTGAACAACCATGGAGACATGACACATCCTTGTTTCAACCCAACCTCCAAAGAGAAAAATTCACTTAGTTCACCATCCACACACACTGCAACCTTAGCACCATCATACATACTCTTCACAGCATTCAATAACTTTCCATCTACTCCATATATTCTTAATACTTTCCACAATCCTTGTCTATCCACCCTGTCATATGCTTTCTCCAAATCCATGAAAGCCACAACCAACTTCTTTCCCTTCTCTAGAAACTTTTCCACTAAAGATCTAAGAATGAATATCTGATCTACACAACCTCTTCCCTTCCTAAAGCCTCCCTGTTCTTCTCCAACTAATTCCTCTGTTCTTTCTCTAACTCTGTCAATAAGTATCCTACCATACACTTTTCCTATTATACTAAGAAGACAAATGCCCCTATGATTGCCACACACTTCTTTTTCCCCTTTTCCTTTGTACAAGAGAATAATTATACCTGACTCCCAATCATCCGGGACTCTACCTTCCTCCCAGGCCAATCTACGTATCTTCCACATCCATTCTCCCCCATGCTTCAGTATTTCACCACACACTCCATCAATTCCTGGGGCATTCCCCATTTTGACTTTCTTCATTGCTTCCACAACTTCTATCCTACTGATTTCTTCCTGTCTTCTCACCTCCCTCATTCTCCCAGCCATTCCCCAGCCACTTATACTCGCATTACTTCCATCCTGTATGTTCAACATTTCCTTAAAGTGTTCTCTCCATCTGCTCACTTTTTCTCCCTTCTCCACTAGTAATCTACCATTTTTATCTTTCACTCCCCTGCTAACCTCACTTCCACCCTGTCTTCACCTCTTTCCAGAACATCTTCTTACAGTCCCTCCACTTTACACTCAAATTCCTTCCAAATTCCTCATCCACTCTCTTCTTACTCTCTCTTAATAATCTTTTCACCTCTCTCTTTCTACATATGACTCTCTCTTCTGCCTCTCAACTTCTTCCACGCCCCTATTTCTCATCCATTCATTGTATGCTTTCTTCTTTTGTGCCACAGTCTGTCTCACCTCTTCAGTCCACCATGCTGTTCCTTGCACCCCCCTCCGTCTTCTTTTCCTCCCACACACCACATCACATGCTGGCACATATTTCTTCTGTAAATATCCTGTACACACCTTCCACGTCCCCCATCTGCTCCAATTCATATTTGCCCAATTGTTCCTCCACTTCTCTCTTATACTCTGCCTTTTTCTCATCCTCTTGTAACCTTTCCACTCTCCTTGCAAATACTCCTTCCTCTCATCTTTCCTTTCTTCTATTCCCCCATCTTACTTGTATCCTAATTCTGGCCACCAGCAATTAGTGGTCAGAAAGTCCACTCTCCCAACCTCTATAAGCTCTTGCATCCATTACACATCTTCGCATCCTTTCATCCACACACACATAATCAATCATTGCCTTCCTTTCATTCAGTTCACCACCCACCCTTCTCATCACTTGCCATGTGTACCTGTGGATCATTTTATGCCTGAAGAGGGTATTGGCTATCACCAACTCCCTCCCAGCACAAATGTCCCCTAACGCGCTGCCATTCTCATCTATCACAGCAGGCACACCCCACTCACCAACTATTCCATCCACCTTCACATTCCCTACTATACCATTCATATCACCGATCAAAAACACTCTCTCATTCCTTCCAAACTTTTCCATGCACACTTCCACATTAAATTTTGTCCAGAACTCTTCTCTCACTCTGCTTGCACGATCTTGCGTTGGCGCATACACACACAATTGCCCACATTTTATATTCCAACTTTCAACTTTACCCACACAATCCTTGACCCAACTCATCCATACTGACTTATGCTCTTCTTCCATCTTTTACTCACAACTATACATATTCCTTCCTTTGCCCTCTCATTCTCACCCACTCCTGCACATATACCCCATCCATACTCCCATTCTTTCACACTTTCTCCTCCCCATTTTGTTTCAGTCATTCCACATACATCCACTTTTGCACCCTCAAGCACCTGGACAATCTCTTTCACCTCATCATTCGCTCCTCTTACATTCCACGTAGCCGTTACCAAGTCCTTTGTCCGGTCCTGGGTCGTCATCGTTTGGTCAGTTCTTGTCCGAGGCTTCTTGTTTCTTTTTTTTAGTTAGTTGTTTTCCGTGGAGGGGCACTAACCCTCCGCCAACCCTTTTAGTCGTCTTTTACGACAAGCAGGGATACTGGGGGAGTATTCTTGAAAAAAAAACCAACCCTACCCCCAGGGGTGGGAGACATATATATATATAAATATATATATATATATATATATATATATATATATTTATATATATATATATATATATATATATATATATATATATATACATATATATATATATATATATATATATATATATATATATATATATATATATATGTACAGAGACAGACAGACAGACAGAACCACTACTGCCAGGAATCGGTACAATGTATGGTTGCAGATGCCGTTTTAGCCCAGTCTCGGAAAAAAAAAAAAAAATTTATATATCGGCCCAACACAAGTTTTACATCAATTGACCCGATATAAACAGAATACCGGTATTATGGCCAGTAATTGGTCCAGTGCATGGTTGCTGTTTTCCCTTAGTTCCGTTATATGCCAGTGCTGGCCAGTCATTTCAGTGTTTGCTGGGTACGTGTCGATTCATGTAAATATGTACTGCTGTATCAGCCTATTCATAACCATTACAGAAACATCTGTTAGGCAGCACTGGTTATGTATCAGACCACTAAAGAGGAAACTGCATATCCAGTTTTCTTCTCTATTTACAAGTTGAGAGACCACCCTTGAATTACCTTGAACCGAGTTGAACATCATTCATGTCTTTGTTGAATAGTGATATTCAGCACAGTACAAGGTGGTTTTGCAATTTGGAAAAAGTTTATGATAAGTCTGTTTAGCCTACGTCTTGCAGCTCTCAAACATCTGCAGTTTATAATTATTGGTCCTTTGTGAAAGCATGCCTGGTATTTATTGCACACATAATTCTACTGGACAGACTACCAGACCTGTACAGGAGCCAAATAGAAAAAAAAAAAAAAAAAAAAAAAAAAAAAAAAAAAGGTTTCGCATAGGAAGTGAGAAGAAAGTACAAACTGCACAAACTCGATATTTACCATAGTAATAACGAAGCATCTGCTGAACTACTAAGAAAACACGGAGTTTTACCAAGTCAAATTCAGTGTAAAGAGTGTAATTTGCCCCACAAATATCGGGAAAATAGACATCAGTGGTACTGTGGGCGGTGGAAGAAAAGTCGGATCAATAAGAGGAAAATCCAGTGCAAATTCATTGTTTCGAATAATAATAATATTAATAATAACACTAATAATAATAATAATAACAATAATAAATAACCAATTGTTATTCAGAAAAAGTTATAATACAATGCATACTTTTCAAATTTTCAAGTAAAAATAAAATATTTAAGATCATCGATCGACTAACCATTTTTTGTTTCAATGTTCTCTATCTATAATTAACTTAAAAACTGTAAAATTTATATACAGGCAAATATTAAATAAACAGCTGGAAATGGCATGACAAAGGTTTTACTATATAGACCCAATTCAGGTAAATGCTAGCATTGGCAACAATACTCTGTTTCAATTCTGGTTTGCTAGAATTGGAGTGGAATAGTATTTTGTGTATTAAGTCAATGCTGGTCACATGCTATTTGCCATAACCCGGCGGTACCGATACTAATCCGGATTTAGCCGATGTTGGCCCAATTACCTGATGTTTGCTGGGAGCCTTCCTTTTATAGGTATTAGTTAACATTTGAAAATCTTGTAGTCTAAACAGATTTAAGTGTTAAAATTGCTAATGGCTATCGATTTTATTCGATTGTTAAAGGCATACGCCACATAGCCTGTGAAACTTTCCATGGTTTTAAGCCCAGGACAGTGTTCTCTCCCATAATAAATAGGTCAAGTTTTAAGTTACTGAAGAATCTTGGAAACAAAAAGACCTGATTGTATGTTGTCCCAACAAAAGAAAAGAAATCGTCCTTATGAGCAAGTCTGATTATATCCTTAAAATGAGAGAACTATTAAATGACTTCACAAAGTTTACTAAACTACGGTACTCTGAATTTTTTGCTTTGTCCATGAATTTGGAGGACAAAGTGACTAGATTCTTCCATAAGTTAGTTTCCCTTGATGTCATTTCTGCTGAAGATTCAAAATCCTTTAAACCTGTGGGGTCAACTCTTGCCACATTATATGGTCTACCTAAGGTACACAAACCATCTGTTCCCCTCTGTTCCATCATGGCTTCTTAGAATACTGGCTTATTAAAATTATCAAAGTTTCTTTCCCACTTCTAAATGTCCTTGCCACAAGTGAGGTCACAGTCAAGAACTTGTACGAGTTTGCAGATTCCCTGTCCAAAATTAATATACCTGACACTTATTTTACGTGCAGTTTTGATGTTACCTCCCTGTTCACTAATATACCCACTGATGAAACTACAGTATAAACATACTTTTGAAAATGCCCTATAAAGACATTCTACTTTTCGGGGGAATGACAAGAGATACAGTCACAGAACATTTGGCCCTTTGTGTTAAGGATGGCCTAACTCTACAAACAGATTAATTGTGTTGCTATGTGATCACCCCTTGGACCTACTTTTGCCAACTTTCTTTAATATTATTATGAGAAAAAAGTGGTTAAGAGATTGACATAGTAATATTAAACCATGGATGTACCGAAGGTATGTCGATTATACATTTATCATAATTAGAGATAAAAGCCATGCTCAGGATTTTTTTGCACTATATTCAGACTCGCCATGATCACAGAGTTCACAGTTGAAACAGAGTCTACCTGTTGTCCCTCATTTTTAGATATCATGGTTAGGAGAGATAATGGTAAATTCATGTGTTCTGTGTTCCGTAAGCCTGCTTTCACAAGTTTGTGTAGCATTTTTTTTTTTTCAGTTATTGTCATAAAATGTTTAAAATCAATTCTGTTAAAATCTTGTTACATAGGGCATTTTCTTTCTCTCATCTACATATTCTCTATTCCATGATGAGATCCGCTTCCTAGGAAAAGATTTTATAAATAATGGCTATAGTGACAACTAGCTCTATCATCTTGCAATTTTCCTAACAACAATTACATGCCTAAACAACCAATCTCTGCTGCCAGGAAGGAGGTATTTTATGTTAGTTTGCTATACATGGTTGGTATTTTGGTTCAAATGAGAAACTGTTTAATTCACAGCCTTGTTGAATTTTATCCTGAAATTTACATTAAGATTATACGAAGTAACTCATTCAAAATTGGCTCATTTTTTCACGTTAAAGACCCTGTTCCGACCGACCTACATCCGTCTGTTATTTATTGTTTCCCTTGCCCAGGTTGCCAGGCAGGGTATATTGGTTACACAGTCCTTGCTGTCAAGGTTAGGGCAGATGAATATATGGGTCAGTAGAAGAGGAAAGGCTGAAGACTCAGGTCGCCTCCTCGCTCAGCGGTAAGAGACCATTATGAATCGTTTAATACCATACTTAAGAAAGAGTATTTTAGAATATTAGCTTGATCATCGAAAGTTAACTTAAGATTGCTTGACTCAATATATATGAAGACCTATAACCCATGTCTAAATAACACTTTGTCTGCAATATCTCTTTATGTTACAGCAGTCTGGTTTAGTACCCTCTGGGACTTCTATGCATCGTTGCAGAGGAAATGGACGTGTGCTGAACTCTCCTCTAGCTTGTAGGGCTGCCCCACCAGCAATAGATTTTTGCACAGGTTTTAATAAAGTTAGGTTAGCTAGTCCTAATTTTCCTCCCAGCCCTATAAAGATATAGTAGGTGTCTATATCTGTTTACTGGGATTGCCTTTGCTTACTCATCTGTGGAGTGTACCCCCCACTGATCGCTCTCGGGTGTGAGTTTACATAGGTGCGTCCTCCTGAGAGTGGTTTGAGAGGGTAATCTCAGACTAGGTGTTTCTTCCCAGGTAGTTTGTCCTTTTTCATTTCTCTCCTTCTTCCCATTTCCCTTGCGAGGGGGAAGTGGTTCCTATGGCGGATGCCCCTACTGCCTCCCCTCCCCCTCCTTCAGGGGGGAGGTATTCCTGACCGACCCCCGACTGTTTCACGGATGGACTGCCCACAGTCTCAACGGCCTCAAACACGCTCCCCTCTTGACATGAATGTTAACAACGCCTCATTTGTTCTAATTCATGTGGTTGGTTCTACTCCATTGTCCAGCCTCAATCCCTATGACTGATGGGTGTGCACGTGAGGTGGAACAATGAAAAAACTTGCTATTAGGGACCTTCTTGTAAAGACCGTAAACTCGCACCAGGATAAGGATATGCTTAAACTGAGCAAGTTCCATTATTACGATGTAGAGACCAAGATCCTGCACTCCATGAATTCTTGCAGGGATCTCGTGGTTATGGAGGAGGACGACATGATACAGGAACGAGCTCAGCAGGATGTAATAGATGCAATATTTATTACTAGATTTTCGGAAGGTAGGAGGATAAGACTGCAGCAGTTACCGGTATCTTAACTTTCGGAAAAGTATCTCTTTCAGCTAATGTGAAAGTTGGACATGAAACTGTTAATGTTAGACCATACATCCCAAATCCCCTTGGTTGTGCAAAGTGTCCGATCTATGGATGCCACGAAAAGACTTGTCGTGCTTCCAACTTGGTATGAGGCAAGTGCGCATCTGTAGGTCATTCTGCTGACCACTGTGTATCCGAGACTGAGTGTTGCTTTCATTGCAGGGATGTTCACTCCACTTCCTCGAGGGTTTGTCCCAAGAGGAAGGAGGAGAAAGAGGTCTGCACAGTGAAGGCGACTGAGGGCATTTCCTACTACAATGCTAGGAAGAAGGTGAAGGGGTTGCATGCAACTCCCAAGCCTAATGTCTCCTGTGCATCAGCGGTTGTATCCCGTCCCGTGATGTGCACCATGGAGACGCAGGCTGACCTTACTTTTCCTCTTCATGCCACACGCCCTAATTCTCCACCTCATCCTCCTGTATGTTCCAACTCTCTTACAGACATCCCTGTGGCTACTTCATACTGTTAGGCTGCTGCTGCTCCTTAGCAGACGGTGCAGCCAAAACCGAAGTCCAACAAGTCTGAGAAGATTAATTTGACCACCCTCAGCAAACCAGCACATCCTCATGTTCTTCCTGCTCCTGGTCCAGCTAGGGAGAGAAGGGTAAGCTCTTCCTTGGGGTACTCTGGGAGCCTAGTTCTTGACGACAAAAAGGAGGTTTCCATTAGCAAGTGCTGGGATAGGTCCCCTGGTGTCGCTCGCCAGTTGGTGGGCGGCATAAAAAACTAAGAACATTGACCACCCCCGTAAATCTTAAACCGCAGCATTCACTGTGTTACAGTGGAATTGTAGGACTCTTCAGAATGAACTGCATAATACAGCAATTTTGCTTTCTATACACAGGCCAAACGTTATTTGTTTACAGGAAATGTACTTGGTGGATCACCTTGATCCTCTACAGTTAAAACACTACCACTCGTATAGAAGATATGATGGCCACTGAGTTGCTAAATACACACAAAAATCACACCTACAAACAGAAGTGATGCAAAATTCTATGCTGGAAGCTGTCGTATGCAGAGTAAAATTTAATAACACATATCTGTCTATTTGCTCTCTCTACTGTCCACCACATGGCCCCATTGATGGTGATGCTTTGAATTCACTATTTGAACATCTGCCTGGAAATAAGTAGTGTTGGGCAACTTGAACGCCCATCACTATCAATTGGGTAGCTTGAGGATTGATGGTCATAGGTAGCATGTAGCCAGCCTAATACTACAGTCCAACCTCTGTCTTCTGAACAATGGTAGAGTGACTCGTGTAAATGATAGTACTGGTAACTTTTCGGCCATTGACTTGTCTCTGGCCTCCCCAGGTGTACAAAAAAATTCCTTGTGGGACCCTTATGACGATTCCTTGGGAAGTGATAATTTACCCATCTGTCTTTCTTATACATGCGACATTGTTTTGGACGCTCCACCTCTAAAATCTGATTATAAGAAAGCAGATTAGGAATCCTTCTCAAGGATGGCCAATTTAGATATATCTGGGGAGACCATAAATGGTAAGGTCGAAAATTTAACCAATTCCATAATACACACGGCCGAGGCTGCTACTTCCAAGACTTATACAGTTCATGCGAAACACAGAGCACATTGGTGGACGCTCGATTGCCAACAAGCACTAAGGAAACGCAATAGGAGATACAGGATTTTTGATAGTCGGCCTCCTGAGGAAAATTTCAGTGCATACAAACAGGCATGGGCTGAGGCAAGGAGAATAATGAGGGCCAAACGTGACTCCTGGTGGAATTTTGTGTCCATGGTGAATCGATCTACTCCACTTAGTAAAGTCTAGTCCACTATTAGAATATAAACTAATAATGGTCCATTTATCCCTGTGGTCAAACTGCAGGTCATAACAGCATCTGCAACAATCCCATGGACGTTGCTAACATCCTTGCCAGGAGTTTTTCTCATGTAAGTAGCTCAGGCAATTATGATCTGTGTTTTCAACATCATAAACACATGGCAGAGCTACAGATCTTAGACTTTGCCACAGAAGACGTAGACTTCCTGTACAACCAAGAATTTATGCTAAATGAACTGCTCCTTGCCTTTAAATCCTGTTAAGACACCAGCCCTGGACCAGACACCATCACAGACAGTATGATCCAGCATCTTAATCAGGATAACCTGATTAATGTTAGCAGTGTACAATGAGCTCTGGGCATCTCGAATGTTCCCAAACTCATAGCACTTTGTATATATCATACCGATACCCAAAGAGACTGGTCGTCTTATGAATCCTACTTCATTTCGTCGTATTGTGCTGACTTTCTGTCCGTGTAAGGTCATGGAAGGAATGGTTAACAATAGGCTTCTTTTTGTTTTAGAGCTGAAGAATTTGTTAAATGATCAACAATGTGACTTCAGTAAATATATAATATCACTAGATCATTTAATGAATTTCGCAGTTGCCAATAAAGAATTCATGATAGGGGTGTTCTTGGACATCCATATAAAGCCTATGACATGACATGGCTTCACGGTATACTAATGAAGCTCTAGGCTTGTGGTTTAAGGGGTAATTTGCCTATTTTTGTTTCCAATTTCTTAAGGGACAGAACTTTTTGTCAAATTACCCTGTACTGTAACATCGGATATATTTATCCAGGAAATTGGGGTGTTTCAGGGAAGTGATCTTTGTCCTACTTGGATTAGTATTATGATCAATGTTATTCTGTCATCAGCTCTCATCCCAAGGAATCTTAAATACTCTCTCTATGCTGACGATTGTTCAATATGGCACTCTTCCCATAATGTACAATTTTCACCTGGGCGGATTCAAGCAGCTCTTGATTCCATCCACCAATGGGCCTTCCAGTGGGGATTTAAGATTTCCATCTCTAAGTGTGCCGATGTAGTTTTTACCACCCGTAACTTACCTTCTCGAAATTCTGTAAAGTTTTTGGGCCTACATTTTGATCGTCATTTGAACTTTAAAATCCATGTTAATAATTTGCTTTCTCGATGTGATAAATCGTTAAATGTCCTCAAGTAACTAGCTTGTAGTACTTGGGGTGCCGACAGATAATCTTTATTAATGGTGTATAAGTCACTTAGTTGATCGAAGCTAGACTATGGCACACAGGTGTATGGCTCGGCATCTGATGCCACGTTGAAAATGTTGAATGTAATGCAGAATAAATGTTTGCGAATGTGTCTTGGAGTTGTCTGATGTACCCATGTAGCTCGTATGGAAGTGGAGGTAATGTGCCTCCCCTCCATATTCGCCAAGACCACCTGGCATTGTCCTATGGTGTAAGGACAAAAAGAAAAACTAATATCGGCAGCGTGGCCTGTACCCCTCTACATCAATACCATCATCTTTTGCAGGGGGTTCGTCGTCCCCTTGCTGTTCGTCTCCACTTACTGACTCAGGAGCCTGGTGTGGACCTCAGTGACTGTGACAAGTTGGTGTCTAAAAATATAGCACCTTGGGAACCACACGGCTTTACTGTTGATGTTTCCTGGCTCCCAGCACCAAAGACCAAGGCGCCAGAGGCAGAGGTCCACCACTTATTTCGTAACATCATCGTTTCTCACTCGGGGTCCCACCAAAAGTACACTGATGGTGCCAAGTCGAGTGAATGTGTGGGTGCTAGTGTATAGTTGACCGAATATGCCCTCATGTACTGAATGCCGACTCATACATCTGTGTTTACCTCTAACCTTTTTGCTATTGACAAAGCCTTTGGCTATGCTCTCAATTCTAGGCATGACTTATTTGTCATATTTTCAAATTCAAAATCAGTCCTTCAGGCGATTGCTTCTTGCACTACTGATTCTAATGAGATCCAGATCGGCATGAAGGACTTGTTGCATTCATGCAACAAGTCCTTCATGCCGATATGGGTGCCCGGTCATTGTTGTATTTATGGCAACGAGCAGGCTGACTTACTTGCAAGGTCGGCTGTAGTGCTCGAGGAGACTTCGGACATTCCTCGTGATCTACAGTCAAGTCTCTCAGAAAGAAATCAATAACTCTTCTGTGGCAAGATCAGTGGATGAGACTAAATATTCCAACATGTAAGCAGCATCTGGGTGACTAGGATACAGCCAACCATCCCAGTCGCCTGGAAGAAAAAGTGTTGGCATGGTTACGGTTAAACAGCACAGTTTTAACTCATATGAAAACATGTATGGGAAGACGATTCCCACCCACTGTGACATCTGTGATGCGGTGTTATCTATCAGTCATATCATCCTGCGCTGTCGGCGATCTATTCATGAACGTGCTTCACAGATAAACTACCGCGGCACAGCAGACGTCCCCTTCACCCTTTCCACCATCCTGGGTGATGGGGATATTGTTATGACTGATAAATTGATGGCCTTCTTGAGAGAGACTGGATTGATCAGAGTGATGTGACTTTTTTACTGTATGGTTATGGTGTTTATTGACTCTAAATGTGTATATATTGTACTATTAATTAGGGTTGACAGTTGACATATTTGAAATAGTTCCTGCTTCCCACTGATGTATTTCTGATATTGATGTCCCCTATGTTAAATCCCGCTCCTCGTCAGACAGTCACCAGCTGATGAATGCAAGTGTTCAATATTGAAAGGTATTGGGCATTTTCAGTCAATGGTCTGTTGGGTGGGGTACTTCAATTTTTGTACATATTATGTAAATACTTTATATCATCGTGTTTAAGTTGTCCTAATTAGGGCCAACAGCTGACGTATATGGAAACGTTCCTGACTCGTCTAGTTCTCTTTCATATATTGATGTCCCCCTATATTAGAGTGTTCCTCTACTGACAGTCACCAGGTGATGAGTGCAGGTATGCAATGTAGAAAGGCATTACATACCTGCAGTCGATTGTGTTCTCTTGGTCGGGGTATTTTTTCCATTAGTGTAGGTTTAGCTATTTATATCTTTAGGCTTTAGTAAAGGTTAGCGATTTATGTGTTAGATTATTAGTTTTAGGGTTTCTAGATTAGTTGTTTCTAATAAATAATATCATTCAAAAAGCATGCATGTTTCATATCTTCCCTTTCAAAATTGTTTTCTTCTGTAAAAACTGATTGGAAATTCTTATTTACTGCTTCACAAATATGTTTCTTTTATGTACAGAGGATCCCTTCATCCATAATGGATTGTATTTTATCTTTTACTTTAGCTTTGCTTCGGATGTACCTGTAAAATAGCTTCGATTGATCACTACTTTTGTTTATGATGTCCTCCTCAAATTGTTTTGGGGCTTCTCGCCTTATTCTTGTGTATTCGGTTCTTGCCTGTTTATAGTTGATATATGCCCTCTCACTATTGTGTCTTCTGTATCTATTCCACGACAAGACTCTTTTTTCTTTTTATTTCTACATTCTTTATTAAACCATTTCTTTATTTTCATTTCTGTTACTTTGTGCCGAGGCATGTAATTTTGGACTCCTATTTCATAAAGTTCACAGAATTTTCTATTTATAACATTTAAATGTTGTCCTCTAAGCTCTTTTTCTCAATCTGTTTCTAAGAAGTATTTCTTTAGGCCATGATAGTTGCCTTTTTTATTGTTAAGGCTCTTTTTGTAACTTTCATTAGTTAACTATGTCAAATGCAATCCTGAAGTTACAGTTTAATACTGCATGTTCGCTTATGCCGAATGGAGGGTGGTACATAATATTGTCGATATCATTTTCTTGCCTAGTAAATATAAGGTCTAGTACTGATGGTACATCAAGTCCTCTTTTTCTGGTGCAATCTTGTACATGTTGTGTCAGGAAAAACTCCTGCACAAGGTCCAGAAGGTTTTGGTCTCAATAGCTTTCCTCGCTTTTTATATCTAGAGTATTCCAATTTATATTTAAAATCTCAAGTTAACATAATTCTTTTATATTTCTCCTCCATTCTATGTGGTAATGCTCTTAAACTTTGAATTGTACTCTCTGCCAGGTCTTCATATTCGCCTTTTTCCCAAATGTTTCATCTGGGTGGCATGTATAAATTTGCCACTTTCCCTTCAAATGGCACTAATCTCTACTGCGATCAGTTCTACCTGTGAGGGTACATCTAGTTCTATTTCTTTGATTTGCAGATTTTTCTTTGTTTATATTATAATTTCTCCTCCAATTTTTAAGCTCCTTTGTCTTCTCCATATATTGTATTCCTCTAGATTTAGGATATCGTTTGATATCCTTGATGTTAATTTTGTTTCATTTAGGCAGACAATATGTGGTTCCCTTTCTTTAATATAATAATTCATCTCTAGTAAATTAGATAACATTCCATCTACAGTAGAGTACATAAACTTTAACATCATGGTTACATACTTGTTATGACTTGTATCTACTACCTTCCTCTTTTTTATTCCCTCCTGTTAATGTACCTCTTTCGTACCTGCAATCCAGTTACATTGTACAAAAAAAAAAAAAAAAAAAAAAAAAAAATGTGTTCTCTGATCATCCTTTGTTTTTTTTTTGTTTTTGCCTCCTCCCTCTTCTTTTTTAGTAATCCCAGTTCCTCTTGAGCTAGGCATCTTTTTATCCAAACATTTTTTATTTTTTTCCCCCATAAGTTTGTTTGCATTTTTTAGTATTTCCTTCACAGTGTTTACACTGGAAGGTTACGGTACTTTCACAGGCCTTGATTTGTTTCTCTCATATTTCCCTAGCCTTTTGTGTTCCTCTGTGTCTTTACTACAGATTTCCTCTGATACTTCCTTCAATATGCTCATTACATTTGCCATTTTTTGTCCCTCGAAATCTTGTTTTTTTATTTCTTATTTCTCTATACCAGTGATTACTGTTGATTTGATGATGTCTGCTGAATCTTTGTCCAATTTTGGATTGTTTTGAATTATTTTCTTCACTTCCTTTTTAATGCTCTTTTCTTCGACTCGTGTTTCTAAGTCTTTCTTTACTTTCACCATTTTAGCATAAGTGGTTTCCACATCATTTTTGTAGCTTTGCATCATTTCGTTCACCTGGGTTATCTTCTCAATATCACTACTATGATCTATCAGAGTGTTTGCCTGCCTTCTTGTCTTTGTATCATTTCTGAACTCTTGCATAATACTCTCATGGTTGACAATTGTGCTTGCCATTTCACTAATCTTCCTTCTAAGTGTACCCACTTCTACTGACAGCTCATCTATTGTTGTGTCTTTCTTGTTAACATCCTTTACTAATTTTTCATTTTCCTCCTTCTGCATGTGCAACTGCTTCTTAATTTCATCTATTTCACTCTGAAATGCTTTCTCCAATCTGTACACTCGTTCTACCAGCTTATTGTACGTCTCCATTTCCACCAGTTCCTGATAGAAATCAACATTCTGCTTTCTACCTTTATCCTTTTTCTTAAGTCCTTCCAAATTTGTTTTGCTAAAGATGGTGGTCATCTTGTGGTACTAAGGGAATGATTCTACTTACAGTTTTGCATTCCTGTACGTCGCAGACGAACAATAAACACTAAACAGCTGATTTGCTTGTTTGGCACATCTGCATTACTTCGTTGTATTCTGTTATTGGAACAACACTTACTTAAACATCCTCTTTTATATTAGAACACTATTTAGTTGGACCTAGTACAGAGCTTGACTCATATAAAGATACTTTTTAGGTATGGCCACTTGTGGCCAAGATTGGTTAGGTCCGGAGCGATGTGTAGGACATCTTGCCTCTCTCGCGTCTAGTGTGTGTGTGTGTGTGTGTGTACACATATATATTTGCCCTAATGACCTGGGGCTTTGGCCCCAGTGGTTGATAGGTAGGAAAAAAAAAAAAAAAACTTTCCCATCCCCCTCTTCTCCATTATACCGTGTGTCCGTGTGTGTGTGTGTGTGTGTGTTTTTCACTTACACAATATTGTGATTGATTTTTAGTGTTTTGACATGATTTGTTTTCCTTTTAGATCACTGATGATGACATTTTAGATGTTGAAATGTTTGTAATAAAGATGCTGTTCACATCTATGCTCGGTGTCCCCTTCCTTCTGAAGTTCAGGTTCCCTACGAACACCCCACTACCTGATTAGTGTATTTGCATTTGTCATTCCATGGGTCCTACATGTTAAAGTTTGGACACATGCATTTTCTTAGAGATTTGGGTATACAAAGCACATTTATTACTGTTTTCATTTCTTTTTTTACATGTAACTTCCACCAGAAAGCAAGATGGTCACCAATATGACCATCGAAAACTGATTATGAGTTACCTTGGCTTCTAATGTGTGTATTATGGCAATCTTATGATCAGTTTCAGGATTTTCAAGGCCAAGGAATCCAGTTTTGATGCTTAAATTATGATTAAGTTAATGCTTTGTTGATTTTTCAGCTTTCAGTAATTTACCTTAGGAGGATTACAAGGCTTGCTGACTAATAGAGCTGCACTTTCATTTTTGAACCTTGTCTAATCACAGTAATAACCTAAGAATTTCCTTCCAGATATTTTATTTATGTATAATGTGTAGAGTAGCTAGATATTAATGCAATTTTTTTTCTTTCAGAAGCAGCATGAAAGTAGTGATCTGCCAGTATAGAAGAGGGCTAGAATTGACAGATTCCTCTCATTGCTTGATATGTCAGACTGGTGGTGGTGAAAGTTTGGTTACTAATCCCAAAGAGTCATCAGTTGCAGAGCTTTTGGAATGTGTCCACATTTGAGGGGACTATGGTGACAAAAATTACCTTGCAATTAGCAAAAGACTACAAAATGTAGAAATCAACGCTCTAGTAACATTGCATGCTTCATATCACATAGAGTACTGCCAAGAACGTGTATATCAAGCACACATTGCAAGGGCCAAAAAACGATATGAGCAGGCAGTCTCATCAAAATCAGTTGAAAATATAACACCTAAGGTTGGACGACCAACTCGGTTACAAGTATCAGCAACAACATCGAGTGATGAAGGTGTGCCCCAGGTGGCACGCGATCAACTGTCGAGTAATTCAATAAAGAACTTTGTTTCTTTTGCCAGCCAGCCAAGTATTCTGCTGCACTGCATGAGATTAGCACTTTCAATGTTGGTAGAAAGCTAAAGGAAACAGTAGAGTCCTCTAACAATGACAAATGGAAATTTCAGCCCAGAAGTGCAACAGACGCATCTGATGTCAGGACTATTGATGTTAAGTACCACCTTCCATGCTGGGTGAAACATGTTCAACACAGAAGAAGCGATGAGTTTGAGAGTGTACGGAGTGATTCTGAGGTCTCTTTGGACAAAATCACCTGTGGCATAGAGTTTATTTCATTTGCTAAATCCTTGCTTTGTGAGGGTAGTGTGCTTTCACTCAAAGAGTTCCTCGATGCTTATGAGAATATAGTGCTGGTTAACAATGTCCAGGGTGTTAGTGCCAGTAGACAACATGTAAAAAGTCTCTTGCATAATGTACCTGGTGTGGAATGTTGTAGAGCTGAAAGGAAAAATGAATCTGAGAAAGTCGTCATTAATTCTAAAAAGATTCAATTAATCAATGATGCCCAGTCTAGTAACTGCACTGACGAAAGGGTCTCCCTCTTTGAAAGTGCCAAAATACTAAGAAAGATCATATCAGATTCTGATCCACGGAAGTTTACAGGCACATTCTCTGATGCTGACAGTGCGGATTTCCCTGATGTCCTCAGAACATTTGTGCGTTGGGTGGTCAAAGGCCCTGTTGAGAATTTGTAGCACCAAGAACGAAATTTTGAAGTTGAAAAGCATGTTGACAGCACGATGTTCATGGACTAGATGATGATGCCTCACCAGATGAGGAAGCCTAAACTAAGTTTCCCATATGCTTAGAATTGGAATTAGTACTTCAAAATCCTTGTTCCATAATAGAATTGACAAGTGATATTGTTCAAATTGTATTCTCAACATATTTGATATTGCATAGTTTGTATGTTCATTAGACAGTGACCCTGTATGCTGCTGTTTCAGTGAGTATTTCGAGGAATCACTGCATTTCAGACTTAATTTTCAATCTGGAAAATAAATTGCAGCGGTTATACATAATATGTATCTAGTTTAACTGAAATCTTACTTATGACTTAGTGATGTTATATTATCTTGGCTACAAATGTCATATGCAAATTTTAAGTACTTTTTGTGACTTAATCCTCCATAACTGTACAAATATAGATTTTACAAACTCAGTTTCGTTTTTATTGAATTGCTTAATCCCAAAAATGCTGAAATGGACCTAAAGTTTGTCATTCTAAGTAAACTAGAAGCGAAATTATAATGAAAAATAAGTTTGGCAGCCATCTTGAATTTGAGCCTGAAGAATTGGTTGAAAAAATTGGAAACATGGATTTTTGAAATCTACACAACAAAGTGGTCTAGAATGTGAATGTTGCCAAATTTTAACATGATATTTTCATGGGAGCTATTTTATTTACAAATGCAAATACACTAGAGGGAATAACGGGTTTGCAGCAGTGCATCCTGTTAGCACTGGCACAGCACAACACCAAGACATAGTGTTTGGACAACTTCCGACCAAGTACAATCTTCTCCATCTTTTCTGCCAGGGTGTTGGAGGGCAAGGAGTAGAATAGGCCATTTTCGTTAGCATTGTACATTTAACCAAGTGCAATGACTTCCATCTTGATCAGGCACTACACTTTCTGGCAAAACAGCTCAATATCCTTCACTGTTACGTCCAATGACTCTCCATATGCCTTACAGCCAGTAAGTCTATGTCAAAGCTTGAATCAGAAGAGTCAACCCTTCAATGTCTTGAAGTCGTACACCTTGTGCAGGAGTGCAAACTTAGTAGCTACAGTTTTCAACTCAGTCCCACGTACAAGCATGCCGGCACCCCATTGCTGACAGAACTTAATCAAAGCCAACTGGTCAGTGTTGGCTTGGTGGGGCTGGGACATTACCTCCCGGTCACCTTTTCGAGTAGTATCGCCATAGTCCTGTCTGTACTGAGTCAGCTTGTTCTGCGATTTCTGGACATCAAAGTTGAATGGGCCAAGCCATATTCATGCAAAATTCATGAAGTTGGCCAGCCTGCATCAACCTTGCCCAGTATCTCATGCTTCATCTCCAGAGTCAAAACCCTCCTCTTGCGTTTATCAGGTGGTGGTGGAGCCATCATCATACACACGAGACCACCAAAGAGGAGAATTAAGACCTGCAGGAGCTATGGCACCACCACAACTGCAACATTGGAAACCTCCTATCTTTAACCTTGGTATGGCTTTACTGGGTAAATCAGCAAGGATATCGCTTAACTAAACCAACAAGAATATGTCTTCTCACCTTTACCCGTTATCGCTTCTTGGGGGGGCAGTGTCGCGTACTTGGGGATTTGAGCCACTCTTTGCTGCCTGTCTCGCTTACAAGGAGTTAATTTCGGTTACAATAAAAAATACACTAAAATAAAAACAACAATAGGCCCTCGCATACTAGGGGGATCGCGTACTCGGAACTTGTGTACTGTGGGGATGTACTGTATTTGTTGATTTAAGCAACGTTGGGTCTGGTTAGTACTTGGATGGGTGACCGCCTGGGAACACCAGATGCTGTTGGCATCCCTACGTGTCAAGTGGGGTTGGTGGAGGATTAGTGCCCCTCCCTGTAAAACAATTAACTCTAAGCCCTTGGCCACCCCGTGTGGGATACATGGCGTCTGGCAATGAATGAATGAATGAAACATGTGACTTGGCTGTATCACAATACCGGACATACAAGTTTGTGTCACTGACATGGAAAGTGTAAACAGTTGCTTTCACAGATAGAACAGAGAACTGTTTTAAGTAACTTTTTATGGAATTCATATAAAATAATAATAATGTTTCCAATACTTTCCATTTCAGATGATTCATCAACGGTGTCAGCTCTTCATCGGAGATCTGTTTCATCTGAGAGGTCCACCACATCATCTGTAGAGGGGCCAGCAGTTGAGCCATCCACTTCGGCCATCCCGTTACTCTCTCCATCTGTCGGTAATGAGGACTTGGGTGATCGAACACCAGATCCTGCTGCTGTTGTTGAAGTAAGTGGTCCGCAGTATGAAGACCATATATATTCTGGAGAAGACACTGGTAGTAGGCCCAGCAGCAGACCTTGCAGCAGGCCACCAAGCTGGGGGCAGACTACCGGTATTGCACCTGACATGCTGCAAGTGCAGAGGGACATTCGGGACTGTGTATCCCGAATGGATGACTCATTGCATGATATAGCAAATGCAGTGAAGTGTTTGCCTCAGATTTCAAAATCTTTGCAAGATATGGCAGAGACTCTGAGGAAAATGGGAACCTAATATACATCTTTAACATGCATATTTGAAGTATAACAGAAGGTAGTTTATTTTATTAATGATAGCCTCAGGTATCTTTTCTGTGATCAGTATTGTAAGTACAAGTATCATTAGCAATTTTGAGTTTTTTATGTTTTAATTTGCCTCAACATTGCTTATTCATGTACTTGCCCATAATTATTATCCTGTTTAATCATTATAGTTGTCAGCTTACTTTTATATTAGCCTTTGTCATTACCAAGCTTATCAACTTTTGTTGCAAATATTTCATAGTTTGCATTAATGATGGTATTTCTTGAACTTACTCCAAAGTTACAACCGCTGTTTTTGCATTATAACTATTAATATATTTTTTTTTTCCTTTCTGGCTTAAAAACATGATTGTTTGCCTTAGTATTAATTTTTTTTTCTTTGTATTCCAGTCTGATAAAAGTTTTAAAAAGTAAAGTAGTTATTACCTTGTCATTATTCTATAATGTTCAACAAATATCATTATTAATGACAAATAATTCAGTTTCATTTGCAATACATATCAGGTACAAATATTTATGTTTGCTTTGCAATATTATCAAATTTAAGTACAAACATTTATGTCTGCTATAATGACTGTGATGTGTTTCCTTTTTCTCCCTCTAGAGTTAGTCAGAATTGCCATTACATTATGAAAGTACAAACAATTCAATGTTTAGTTCTTACAGCAAACTGTGCATACAGAATTTTCAATTTGTTTGCAGGGCAATGGTACCAATGATCATGCACCTTTGGTTCTTACATAAGCAATAACTTCCAAGGGAGCTAGGTATAGGAATTCAGTGGGTGGAAAAAAAAAAAAAAAAAGTGGAGGTGAGTGTGTGTTAGATATGTCACCCAGTGTTTAGTATCCTTGTTCTGTTAAGAAAAAATACAACACTATCATTCAGTGTGTTTGTCATGAACTTGCTACTTCACAGCCCACTGCAACTGCCTTTGCTTTACTTTCACAATCATAAAAATTTCACTAAAGCTATCACATGGAAGATACCTTTGTATGTTTTTTTCTCTTTTATGAGCAGTAAAAATTATGAAAAATATATGAAAATACTTGTATAGGTACCATTACTTCATCATTCATGTGTCTGTTATGTTACATTCTTCTTTAACTTTGTACTATGAAAAAGAGGTTATTCTGATTGTGTTATTAGTGATGTGAGGTGGGTATTAAAGTGGAAAAAAAAGGTTTGTGTTAGTTATTATGAATCTTGCATATCCAGTCATAACTGTGATAAATAAAGCTTTCTTTAACAATACTGTAAATGTTTTATTTTACACACAACTTACAATGAAAGTAGGAGGGGTTGGGGAACTGTAGCCTTCCTAACGTGATGACTTATCAGTCCACTGACATAAATTGTGCTCTGCACAGGCTACTTTAAAGGAGCATAAAGTCTGAATGTTAATGGAAATGATAATGAACCAGTAATAATGAGGATTTTTGGCCTTAGAATTTTTGCAGGTGTTGATCCAGAAGTGTTTCAGGTGTTGCTCATATCAAGTTCCAGAATACTGAGGGTTTGTCATCATGCCTGTCACCCAAGTACCATTTGTTAACAACACATTGTTTACCTGACCTTTATGAAATTATTGTAATGAATGTGAGTGCCAAGAGAAATGTACTCTATGTACTAAAATACCTTACTATTCTTCAGTGTCATGAAGCAGGGTTGGTGCTGGGTAACATGACAACAACTTTGGATCTGGCCAAGGATTGGCATAATGAGCAGCACATTGCCTTAATTATTATTAATCACAGATCAACAAAATATGCTTTAAAAAATCATCGCAGTTTAACTAATTAATAAACAAAAAACAAAGCTTACTGTTACAGAGCAGACTTACAATGAGACTGAACACTATGCAAGTGATTTGGTGTTTCTTGCATATCACAAGTAAAGTAATGTTTCAAACAAGTTCCTGGTTAACATGAATACAGATGCAACACTTTAGTTAATTTACCACAAACAATAGCAGTTGTTAACATGAGGAGATGTATAATCAGTGAAATAATATGCTGTTGGGTTATATTTACAGTATATGGCAGGAGGAATGGTATGTTGATACAAAACTGGAAATATGAAAACCATGGCGGGAAAAGCTGGTTGGTGATCATCTGTTGAAGATCTTAAAGAAACACACAATTAAAGTAAACACACAAGTAAAGTTATGTTTCAAACAAGTTCCTGGTTAACATGAATAAAGATGCAACACTTTAGTTAATTTACCACTCACAACAGCAGTCGTTAACATGAGGAGATGTATAATCACTGTAATAATATGCTGTTGGGTTATATTTACAGTAAATGGCAGGAGGAATGGTATGTTGAAACAAAACTGGAAATACTAAAACTATGGTGGGAAAAGCTGGTTGGTGATCATCTGTTGAAGATCTTAAAGAAACGCACAATGGTAAAGCCAGCCCTCTATAGAATAAGGTATGAACTATGAAACACTGTATCTGTTTACAAGAAACTAATTTTACTGTCATGAGGGGGAACTAACAAATTTATATAAGTGGTAGTAGTGAAACTAAAGTAGGCAACTTCTGTTTAGTTACGGTACTGTGAATCAGCCAGTAAAACAGGATGTCTCAAAGGCATCGTAAAACAAGGACAACCTGTACTTGGAAAGGATGACCCACAGCAACTAAACTAGGAAAAGTACCTTCTAACAATCTGTCTCCTCAGATTAAGCCCTGATTCATCTCCATCACCTTGAGGGTTGGGCTGATCCTCATGGATATCATAGTGTCGTTGGTTTTCTGGAGGATCATCATCTTCATCTTCTATGAATTCATCTAATGGGATCCTACGCCTTATGCACCAATTATGTAAGAGCATGCAAGCAGCTGCCACCTTGGAACATTTTTCAGGACTATACTGCAGTGTTCCTCCAGACTTATAAAGGCATCTGAACCTTGATTTCAGTTCGCCAATAGTTCGTTCTATTAAAACCCTGGTCTTGGCATGACTGCGGTTGTATCGTTGCTCAGCTGGTGTTGCAGGCTCCCTGAATGGAGTGAGGAGGTATGGTTCAAGGGGATAACCACTGTCACCTGATGAGAAGTAAAATGCCTGTCAAACTTCATTCTTGTACAGTATTATGTGGTCTTTGGATGAATCAGGAAGGGGAAAAAGGTTAAAATTTGGTTGTTTTTGTAATTGTTGATTTGTGAGAATTTTTTTGACAGGATTGCCCTACTGTAAAGATAGTAAGGGGTCTGCCTGGACTGCATATGAAAAAATATAAATGGTCACTGATGTTGTGTTGCCTATTCTTCCTTCTCCTTTATAAGTTTTTTTTTTTTTTTTGGTCTGCCCTCCTTTATTCCTACTTCTGCCATCAGTCCTATCACTTCCTATAACAGCTACTGTACTCTTCTTTCCTTCTTAGGTAGCTGTGCACAGAGTAACAAGGCAAATGGTTTCCTGCATGCCAAGAAGCCATTTACGACAATGTGTTGGAACCATATAACCGACCCACGCGTGTTCCTACAAGTCGGTTGGTGGAGGGTTAGTGCCCCTCTCTGTAGGCTAAAACAACAAACTCAAAGTCAAACGGCCACCCTTTACAGGATTACTCGGACTATGGTTAGATAGAGATGGATGGTGACGATGATAAAATGACAGAGATCATTAGGTTAGGTAAGGTAATGTCTATTTCAACCGCTTCATCAGGACATCTTTTACCAACAGTACTAAATTATTCAACCAACTAAGACAGCCGAGAATTGGACCTAATGAGAGGTTGGAAAATGTTCATTTAAGCAGAGGAACCAAACAAATTGATATTCTATTACACCAGTTTGTTTCCTTTAATTTTCAGAATATTTTTATGGCGGTTAACAATGTTTTTTTTTTTTTTCCTCCCTTTTTATCATGTTTCTTAGGCCTCACAGATGTTTTTAATGACAGACTTATACTAAAACGCTTTTTTCTTGGTGAGGTTAGGGTATAATATTAGGTTAGACATATGAAAGTACTAGAAGGCACCAAGGGTGTATTGTAATTGGCTTCAGTTTCCACCATTAGACTCGAGAAGCTGTTGGAAGAGTGGAAGCAACATGATTTTTAAAAAATTGGGACGGAAATTGAACGTGAATGCTCAGTGAGCACCCCAAAAATAAAAAGAAAAAAATATATAAGACCATCAGGAAGATGAATAGAACAGGTAAGGTGCTTCTATTGCTTAAAGTATAGCATGTTTAACCGGAATTTTTTTAAAATGTGCATTATATATGTGCACGTGAGATGAGGAAGAGGATTTTCTAAAAATATACTATTTCTGCTTCTGACATCTGGTAGGGCAATCATTTTAAAATATTTTCCATCCATCCATCCATCCATTGCCAGACGCCATGTATCCCACATGGGGTGGCCAAGGGCTTTGAGTTAATTGTTTTACAGGGAGGGACACTAATCCTCCACCAACCCCACTTGACACGTAGGGATGCCAACAGCATCTGGTGTTCCCAGGCGGTCACCCATCCAAGTACTAACCAGACCCAACGTTGCTTACTCATATAAAATGTTTACCTATCAAATGGCAGTCTGGAAACTCTCCATTCTCAAACTTCCTGCGTGGCTGTGAGTTGCTCCATATGAAAGCATCATGGGTTGCACCTGGATACCTGCCATTGAAGTTTATTATCAGTTTCCTGTTATCACACACAACTTGGAAATTGATTGAATGGAAGTTTTTGCGATTAATGTACAGGTTTTCATCCTCAGATGGTGCCTCGATGGGGATATGTGTACCATCTATGGCTCCAATGACTTTGGGGAAGCCATCAATATTGTGAAAGCCTTGCATGGTCTCAGTAACTGCTCTCACTCCGGTGGGCATTTTTATTTCCTGAACAGCTCTCCTGTACAATGCATCAGTCACACTTGAAATAATTTGTGAAACACTTGACTGATGTAAACCAGTTAGGTCACCAACTACACTCTGAAAACTGCCACTTGCATAAAATCTCAAGGAACACAGAACTTGGGTGTGTGTTGGGATGGCATGGGACCTGCGTGTCACACGACCAATATAAGGCTCTAAATTTTCACATAAATTAAGTATGTCCTGCCGTGGAAAACGATAATACCTAAGCAAATGTTCATCACCGATGTTTAAGAGGTCCAAAGGATCACGGAACTGATGCTCACGGCGTAAAGCACGGTCATTTTCCAAAGCAAATAGGAGCTCCATTATTGTCACTTGTGCTTAAAGCTGTCACCAGTATCAATCAGCTGATGCTCCTACAACTGGCTTTGTCCATTTCACAACTATCACTACTATATTTATCACTGTCACACACTCAACTTCTTGCGTCTATGATGAAAACACGATACACACACAACCACAGCAATAATCTTTCTTTTTGTAGCGTAAATCACAGTGATAAGCGAACATAAGTCGGTACAGATTGTGTTATAGTGCATATTTCCGGGTCGCTGAAAGATACGGTCACGTTAAGGGCGGGGAGACCCTATCTTAGCGGTGATCGTAACACTGGCTCCCGTAAGGTCTCCGAAAGTGTTTAGTGCAGCCAACATCCGACGCCGCTACCTTTTCCCCCGCCCGTAGCGAGTTACGGGACCGCAACTGCGTTAGTGCATCCGGCCCCTGAATCATATATCCACGGATCCGGATCTGAGATTATTAAAAAAGTTAGGAACGGATTTTGAAGAGATTTTGTCGAAGGGTGGGCCATGGGCCAAGGAAGAAAACTTTAAATTTGTGGATGGATCCGGATCCGGACTCGGAGTACCCCGTACAATACCTCGAAAAGATCGCGATGAATTCCAATGAAATTTTGTGGAAAGGAGGGCCATGGAAAAAGAAGGAATTGATTAAATTTGGGCGGATCCTGGTTCAATATCCACGGATCCGGATTCGTATCCTTTTCAATGGCAATGGTATTCGTGGAGGTATGCGCCCTCTAAGTCTTTGGTTTAATATGCATTTTTTTTGTGTGTGTGAGTGCTGTGACTAAATCACACAGAGCTTTTCGAAATTTTATTGTCCGCTTTTAGCAAGAGTAGGTGATATAGTGTGTGTGTGTGTGTGTGTTCCCGTTGTTGATTCGATTTACCTCCCGTGGGGAGGACCGGGTGTGTATTCCCAAAATATCTTGCATTTAAATTTGATTTGTAGGTAGCTTGTACCTCAGTCAAGAACATAATTTATAATGGAGGGCCATGAACATTCGTCCCACGAATGCTTTTCTTTCATTTTTCTTTTTCTTTTTTTTATTTATTTTTTAGCTAAGATCATAAGTGTAATTAATACTTTTGTTGGTCACCGACCAGGTTTTGCAATTTATTCCAGTTAACTCTGGACGATTCTATTAAGATCAGTGGTAGTCACAGGAGCCTAAGAGTTAATGTTAACTGCTTCATGGGGGACGGGCACTGATAGAAAGCGATGTCAAAGAACAGACATATAGGCAGAGTGGCTGAGAGGAAATTCTTTCCATTACCAGGTCTCCATCAATCCATGTCAGGAAAATTGCCTGAAACCAATACCGTGGTGGGTTGTATGTCGAGAGAGAGAGAGAGAGAGAGAGAGAGAGAGAGAACTGATAAAAGTAGTGGGCATTGAACAAGGTAATAAAAATGAGTAGTGCGAACAAACTCTCTGATTTTAAAACACGAACTACTGTGAATGAATGAATGAGTTTTCATGTGGGAAAGAAGTAAGAAGAAATATGCACTGTCAAAAAATTACCGAAGCAGAACAAAACAGTGTTAAAAATAAATGGGGGTCAATAGTTATTGGACTACTCTAATGAATGGGCTGCTGTTTGCTTTAATGGAGTGTTAAGAATGAAATATTTATTAAATATACTTTAGGTATGTGTACAGAATGATGTTAATCATTAGGCCTCTGAGGTTAATGCGACCCATGTCTGTGGTGCACTGAATACGGAAAAAAAAAATAAGGTGTATGCACTATTTGTTTTGACCTTTTTCTAAGTAACCAAACACGATCAATCTTTTCACTTACCTTTGAAGAAAACTGGACGTTCGTAGGTGGTCAGTGACGAAGTAAGAGCTAGCTGAGAAGGTGTTTTTTGCAGTCATAGAGTGTTGAGGCGCCTAGGCGGACGCGGCAAGGCAGTGTTGCAAGTGGCTGCCAAGCCACATGAGGGAAAATAAGAGAGGGAGATGACTTATGTGTTTGATAAAAACAACAAGAGTGATAAAGACACGTTGCGTTGCATGAAGGCTATGGATGTAACCTACAAGAGCAAAATTGCAAGTGCCAAGTTTACTGCTAAACATACAAAGTGAGCATAGAGTAGTTGTACGAGATGAGAACATATCATATATGCTTATTTTTCTAACATTTATTACTAGTTCTGCACCCCCATGGCTATTATCGTCTGTGTAGGGCAGGGGAAGGCACGGTAGGTAAGACAAGGCAAGGCAAGGCATGGCAGCGCTACACTTACATGTACACATGCCACGTGAACGTAATTAAAGGTTTCACCAAACCTGTTTCAGCGGTCTGCCACTAGGTGGTCTAGCGTCGCCCAGCCTCGATTAAATATTTTTGCGGGGTTTTAAAGACCTGTGAAAATGTACCTAATACTAAGTTTATAATAATACTGCTATTTATAGGAATATTTTTTCCTATTCAATCAAGCGTATATATATACAGTATATACTGTAAAGAAAGTGTAATGCTGTGTTTTTAAGGCGACTTCTCGTCGTAAAAACACGAGCACTGGAACGGGGTCCTTTGGCTAGACCGGATGTAATGCACTAACAAAGGAACAGGGCATAAAAAGAGACAGTACACCGAATCACATCTATTGCTTAAATTCTATCCCTTACAGTGCTACATACACAATATTTGACACACAATAGAACAGAGATACAATAATACACTTATAACTGGATCCAATATACTTTTACACAGGGCACAGGGCAGTCAGGGGTATGTGTTACTGTTACTTAGAGGAGGTATCACTTCACTGCGATTGTCAATTGAGAGTAATTGTCGTGTCACTGGTGGATAATAATAAACGGGGGAGTTTCACTTGTATTCACTGTGATCGGGAGTCTGTGGGGGAGATGTTACTATAATAGAGGTAGGGTGCAGATGGCGACATCCGACACTGTCACCTAGTCGCAGGGGAGCACTTCACTTGCCTTTCGGCTCACTCACGCACCTACCTTCAATTCTACAGAAAACTCCCCGCTTCCTTCCTGAGAGGGGGAACTGAACTGTTTAACGTTTACGCACGACTTACTATGATACCACTGTTTAATATAACTTTTATTAGACACTGCCACTGTGCATTGGATCACTGTCACTGTATTAGGGGTCACTGTCACTGTCACTGTTCTACCCTTGTTTCTTGGGTAGTTGAGTCACTGGTACTTACTGTCAGGGAGGCTCCCTTGTTTAGGGCCTCGACCTGAGGGGCGGCTCCTTCCTAGGGCCGCGCTGGTGGGTTGCAAGGAGGCCCTGTAGTCTGGGGGCCTCGACCTGATCGGGGGCCCTTGGGACTAGGACCGAACAGTCGGAGGATTCGGGCCTGCTTCCTCTGCTGCCGGGGCGTGAGGGAGCCTGGGTCGCCGTTGTCGGGGACCGTGGTGGAAGGCCTGGGCGTCCGGGGGCTGCAGGTGCTCAGGGGGAGAGGCACCGTCAGGGCTGGGCTGCGGCAGCGTCTCCTGTAGGGCTCCGACAGTGCTAAGGAGCATCCGGGTGTGGGCGGTAACTCCGCAATCGGGCCTTGCCACCACTCTAACGCCTCCGCTTGGCCAAGAAGCCTGGATGGCGATGAAGGGCTCCCCGGAGGGAAAGAGGCTTGAGGGAGACTCACGCTCTTCGTGGTTCCCTGAGTGTTCATTGGGCTGAGGTGGGGCTCTACTTCCCCTAGTGTGGACTTTGGCTGGAGCCGTGAACTTGCCCGGCGTGCGAGGGACACCAGTAGGGTGATCGGGGTCGCCCTTTCGCCGAGGCAAGAGGCTGTCAACATGGTGTTCCTCCCGCAGTAGGGGACAAGCCGGAGCGAGGGGCTCAAGAGCCGCACTCTCTCCAATACGGACAGATCCTACCGTCAGGGAATTCTCCACCCTGGTACGTGCCCCAGCCATAGCCGAGTGTCTGCCCGTACGGGAAACGACTAACGGAGAAACGGGATCACCCGTCTGCTCCGGCGAGAGGCCGGCCCCGAGTCGCCGCTTCCGTAATTGGGTAGCACTACACGTACGGTAGCAGGGTCTCTCTACCCTGGACCGTATTCTGGCCGTAGCCAAAGTACAACTGGAGAGGGATGCACACAGGCAACTCTCTCTCCTCAGCGTGTCAAGGCCGGAGCCTGGGGTCACCTTCCCCTTTACACACTTTGTCAGGCCGTAGCCTGTGTCTATTTCTCTTTTAAGGCCGTAGCCTTGGGCCTCTTCCTGCCCTTGGGCCTCTTCCTGCCCTAGAGGGTGTAACAAGACCGTCAAGACGGTGTTACCTGGGACTGACCACTTTTCAGTCCCACCCCTGGTCTGACGGTCACTACCCCGCCCGCACAGTAGTTCAGTTTGCCTGAACGCCTGGGGTTGGGGCACTTGCGGGGAATAGGGGCTCAGGGTCGGGATGCCCCGATGACCCTCTTGCCTGGGGTCACTAACCTCACCGGTGTGTCCTCCCGGGGTTGTGGTGGGGTGGCGGCTCGGTGGTGGTGTGGGGGGTGGTGAGGTGGGAGGTCCTGTGGCGGGCATTTTAGAAAGAATAACCATGCTTTCAGAGAATCTTAGCTTAGGGACTAAAATAGTGTGCTGTCTATTTACATATATTTGAATAAATCGTGTGTAGTTAGTACAAGGAGATTATCTTCAGGACTTCTGATGTGTGTGTTTTAGCATGCTTTCATGCAGTAAGCAGTTCCTCTGAAAATAATGTACTGAATGATTGTTTGTTGGTGAGTCAGCCATATTAATCCAAACAAACGGCAGTGCGGTACGACACTGTAATCATAACAGAGTACGAGGAGTTGAAGTTTAAACTTACTAAACTATGCAATGGAACCAGGGAAACATTTAAAAGAATTATTTGTGTTAGACTTTGGTTACTAAGATGACCAAGACGTCCAACAGGTCCGTATTGTTAGGAAAAGTCATACGTCAGGCAGGGCGGCATATCGACAGGTGTTGCTAAATTTGCGGCTACACATCTATTTTCTTTTGTGGATACTAACGAATGACAAATATTTTAATCACTGTTATCTTGCTTTATGGATGGTTCTAGTAAAATTGCCTAGGTTTTGTCTCTATGTTATGCTTTCAGAGATGAGTAAACTAATGAAAGCGGAGTTTACAAAATGACACTTATAATACATTATATATAATTAAAGGGCTCCCATATTGTAATTTCTTTGTAGCATATCATGCCATCTGGGTAATCTGAGGAGTAAAATATGTTTTGAGGTGTTTTACTTTGTGTCAAAATTAAAAAGAAATTAAGCACTGGCTACTTTTCCGGTGATTACCCCGCATCAGAGCTGGGTGACAGAAGCGAACCTAGTGGCAGATTTCTGAAACAGGATCTGGTGAAGTCTCTAATTGGAATCGACGTGACAACACATCACTTTCTATATACATTTTTTTTTTTTTTTTTTTGCATTTTCTCACTAAAACATATCCCAGTGTTATAAATTTCTACTAGTGTCACATAACTAAGCGAAGTAGCATAATCATGCAGAGATACCACGTAAGGGGAAAACGTTACTTGACAACAGCAATATAGTCATTTCATTATTTATTTTTCTCCTAGGAGATATGAATGTAGCTCGTTTTCTTTCTCTATCAGTACATATCTTTGGTCATATAAGCAAACCAGAATAGTTTCGTAGTGATCGTCACTTTTATTTTCACTATTGTGTAACATTGCTGTTACTCACCAATGTCTCCAACAGGGTCTTTACACATATTTACGTAATCTCCTAAGTGTTCGCATTTCCTCTGTGTGAGGAACGGTTGCGTGGGGAATATCTATCTATCTATCTCTATATACCTAGGCTGCTTCCCCCAAGGAAAGGGAGGTAGCCGAGACAGGACGACTCACTCTCCATTTACTCATCCATTCAAACACAATTATTCGCATCTTAGCCCCAAAGGGGAGAACGGACAGATCCTCACCGCACCACACCGCACAAGGGTCAACTGCACAATGCAATCAGTGACATCCGCAGCAGGGCCCGACAGCAGAACTGGTTTACCCCTGCCACATCATAATACACCCATCCCCTTACCCGCACCTGACCTGACTAGCTGATCAGACCAAATGCGAGAGAATATCCCCTCAGGGCTGCGTCATCACTTATTCATTCACAATTTCTCTCCATTTATTTCTGTCACGCACAGAGTGGAGTGAAATTTTTTTTTTCATCAGTTTTTAAAGTGTGGGTACTAAGCATTAACAAACATGTCAAAACTAGAGAAAAAGCCATTTGGGGGGGTGTTGCCATCTTCTGCGTGCCAGCAACCCTCACTTTATTCCTCTAGGAGATTTGTCAACAACGGGAAATTTTTAAAAATAGTGTTTATCAGAATTAACCATTTTCGGATTGTGATTTGCAGCTGAAATTATGCACAAATGAAATCAATTGCATAATATATTGGGCCTCATCCTAAATATTGTGTTGTTTTGTGGTGAGATTTGTGTTATTGTTCATCAAAGATTTGTATATGCCAACGTTAACTGTATTGGTATGCAATAATGGAGACTAGGAAGAATGTAACAAATGTCAAGATACTGCATAGTGGTCATACATTCAGCAGCATCGAAAGTTTCCCACCAGGCATCCTACCAACTAAGAGGAAAATCATTGAGAGAATTTTGCACTCCAAGAACTTCAGGACGATCAGTGTCGCTGATTGTGTTGCAGACAAGCTTCACGATAGATGGGAATAGTGTAATGTCTACCCTCTTCATCAGTTGACAACATCAAAGATCTAGAAACTAATATCGCCATTCAGTTCACTCGACAGATGGCCCAAGATGAAACGAAGCAGAAAGTTTTTGACGAATGAAGCAGAGTTTATGGAAGCAACGAAAGAATCTGAAGAAGGAATACAAACTGAGGATGACTGAAGAAGACTTCACCTTCTATGAAGACCAGAGGAGTGCTCGCATCAGTTGATGCCTGGATGTTGTAGTGCCGTTGACTTCATTTGATTAAACATTCATCTGCACGTCGTGTCATGCACCTGCATCTACATCTGTTCCTGCATCTGAACTGAGTCTGGATCTGCTCTGATATCTGCCATCTCCTTAAGCGACCAACCATCCGGATCTGGTTGCTTGTCTGACGATTCAGGATCTACAACAGCAACGCAAACGTCAGTAATTTCAGAATTAACATCAGGTGCTTCAGCACAATCCAACGAGCAGAATTGGAGGGAGTGGAAAAACCGTGGTATGATGTGTACTGTAAGCGATATCAGGTTTCTGATAGAGCTGCTGCTGCAATCACTAATAGCGTGTTGAAAGACATGGGCATCATATCTGAAAATGATAGAAGACATGTCATCAACTGCAGTAAGTTGCACAGGCAACGTCATAAATACAGTGAGCGTATATGAAGAGAAGAACAAGTAAATTTCAAGCTTGTTGACAGCATTTATCTGGATAGGCGAAAAGACCGTACATTGACGATGCTGGAAGGAACAAATAAGAATTACAGGACAGTTCAGTTGAGAAACAATACACAGTAGTTGGAGAACCTGGTAGTTATTATTTAACTCACCTATCGCCCAGAGATGGGACAGCTACTATGACAGGACAGCATAATGGTTGCATACGGGCTCTTGAGGTGATGAAGAAGCCACTACAGTGGGTTATTTGACTACTGCATACAAATGAATTGCCATTGCGACATGTATTTCCCTACATCAAGGGCACCACAAACAGTCCATACAGCTTTGTGGGCTTCATCGGCAAACAACTGAATGGCACAGTGTCTGATTGGGCAGTTGCGGGGCTCCAAAGTGTGCCCAATCCAAACTTCCCTAAATTACCTGAGTCTGTTGTTAATGATCTGAGCACAGACCAACACTACGGCTGCAGAATCTGCTCAGAGCTGTTATTTCAGGATTGGTGGAAGATGGCCTACGGCTCCTTGAAGTCGGTCCGATTGTACACTCACGATGGCTGACTCTTGGGTGCCAAATCTGACGGCACAATGTGTCAGTTGAGAAGCCTTCTGTCGATCTGGTTCTACTGGTAGAGTTTTGTATCTTCGTGTACTTTCCCACGTGGTTGAACATCAAGTGCAACAGCCGGCTGACTGATGGTGCAAGGAACTATCATCAGCTTGTCTGTCAGACTGAGAATATAACAAACGCAGAGATCCAGGATATCGCTCGGAAAGTGGTCAGGAGGAACTCAATCTTCGTGCAACCTGAGAACGTCCTGCTGGCTATGCTGGATGACGACAATGAAGAGATTTGCAGAGAAGCAGTGGAACTCATAGAAACTCTTCGGAAGCCAAAGGTGTGAGGACTTTTAACACGCCAGTGATACATGTCAAAGCTGACTCATGTCACCACATTACAAACATGAACTCACCGGACATAGAACAACCACCTGCCATCAGGAAGTTTTCAGACTCAGATATTGAAGAAATCCTACACCGACCACTCAAACTCTAGCACCCATATCATAATCAGTCAGTTAAGTGGCACGTTAAGCTAGTGATGGAGGCCTCAGCAAATGTGGCTGGGTTCGAGAGAAGAGACGGATTCATCCGTCAAAGAATCAAATCACAAAAACTTATGTTGTAATTTGAAAAGAAGAATCAGTTTGTATGAAAACTATGTCATCTGATATAGTGTCGATGTTCTTCGAATAAATCACTGATTTCCAACAAACATGGGTGTTTATTTCCATTCTTCATGTATGTATTGAAGTACTACTAGTTAGAAGTTGAAAGAAAATATCAGTTTCATCGCAGAACTCGCTGCACTATTGGAACCACAAGCATAAATTTATCACCAGAGACCAAATGTACTCATAATCATCAAAACAGACCGTCTACAGGAAAAAATGAGGGTTGCTGGCACGCAGAAGATGGCAATGCCCCCAAATGGCATTTTCTCTAATTTTGACATGTTTGTCAATGCATAGCACCTACACTATTTTAAAACTGAAGAAAAAAAATTCAATCCACCCTAGTGGGGAAAGTCATGGCATGGTACTGTAGCGTAAGGAAAGACCCAGCATGGAAAGGAAAGGCAGGGTAGGTAGGGGTAGATATGGTAGGTAAAGGTAGGGTAGAGCAGGGAGATGCAAGATGGAGTGGGGAGATGCAGGATAGGGAGATTTAGGGTAGAGTAGAGAGATGCAGGGTAGAGTAGGGAGACGCATACTGAGGTAAGGAGATACAGGGTTGGAGAGGAATAGTCAAAGAATGGCAGGTTAGGGTAAAGTAGGGACAGGCAGGATAGAGAAGAGAGGGTACACGGTAGGTATGGAAAGGCAGAGTAGGATAGGGAGATGCAAAGTTTGGTAAGGAGATGCACGTAGGGAAGGACAAAGCAAGGCAGGAAAAGGCCGGGTAGACTAAGGAGATGCGGGGTATGGTAAAAGGTATGGTTGGAAAAGCCAAAGCATGGCAGGGAAAGGCAGTGTATGGTAAAGATAGACATGGTAGAGTACATAGATGCGGGGGAGGGGAGGGAAAGGCAGGGTAGTGTTGGGAAAGGCAGGGTAATGTAGGGCAAGGCAGAGTAGTGTAGGGAGGTGCAGAGTAGGGTAAGGGAAGAGAGTGTATGGTAGGGAAAAACATGATATGGCAGGGAAAGTCAGGGTGTGGATAAGCAGGGTCATGTTCTCCAATTACAGCAATTGTCTCCTCATTTCCACCTCCTCCCATTTGGCAATATTGTCACAGCTGTCACTAGGCGATATCAGATGCCACTGAGGCGACCAAGCGTTGCTTCCTGCATGGTACTGCAGTGCTGGAAAGGGGCTGTTTGAGAGAAACAAGGCCCTATCTTCACTCGATGGTGGTCAGCAGCAGACAGACTGGTGCAGTTCCTCCTGCAGCCTGAGAATGATCCACGCGACTCATTCAGCAATGTGGAATAATTCAGAGCGAAAAATACAAAATTTCTTTTGTAAGGTCTGTCGCAGCCACACACACAGAGACCTTCCAGAGAGTCCATCAGAGCCAAAGAGTTTAAAAATATAAGGCACATGAGGCCTGATGAAGGAATAACTGTGTATGGAAGGAATATTAATGATAAGGATCTGTTGTTGAATGAAGGAATAACAATAAACAAGAAACACTAAATATGAACACAGTGGGAATAAGTAATAATTTCTATCTCTCTATCTGTTGCCAGACGCCATAATCCCGTAAGGGGTGGCCACTTGACTTTAAGTTATTTGTTTTACGGGGAGGGACACTAACCCACCATCAACCCACTTGTTGACACGTAGGGAGCACGTATGGTTTGGTTACCACCCAGCGTTGTAAATGGTTTCCTGGCTTACAGGAAACCGTTTGGCTTGTCACTCAATGTAAAGCCACCTGTAAAGGAAAGAAAAACAATAAGAAGTGACAGGAAAGATGAGAGAAATAGGAAGAGAGGAGGGCAGGCACAGAAAAAGAATGAGGTGAAGGAAGAAGTAGGCAGCACTACATCAAGTGAGTGGATGATGGTCGCCACCACCTACCACACAGTAATTATTACAGTATAATAATATAAATAAATAAATAAATAAATAAATAATAATGATGATGATAATAATAATAATAATAATAATAATAATAATAATAATAGTCATAAAAATAATGATAGTAGCAATTTTAGCAATAAAGTAATAGTAATACAATAATAATAAAAAAGAAAATAATAATAATGATGTCAAAAATAATGATAGTAATAATTTTAACAAAAATAACAATAGTAATAACAAATAATAATAATAATAATAATAATAATAATAATAATGACAACAACAACAATGAAAGAAAAGCATTATGGAGCCGAATGCTAATCGCTCGCCAAAATATGGTATGTTGTTCGCAAAGGTACAAGTTGCCTACAAACCAAATTTGACGAAAATTCACAATACTCTATGGATTTCAGTCATTGCATTACGAAAGTAACCGATCCATATTAAAATATATATGGCGGCTGGTATTTGCTGATCTTTGATCAAATCCTCACTGAACGTAATTAGATTCTGCACATTCTCATAGTTTCTACTCCCAGGAGGCTTGGTGAAAGTTGGTCCACAACTTATCGAGATATTATGGCAACACACACACACACACACACACACACACACACACACACAAACTATATCACGTGGCCTTGCAGAAGGCAAACAATAACAGTACAAAGTAATGTCTTTACTGCTCGTATTATGACTTTCCCATGATCAAGGTAATCTTCCAGCATTTGAAATATGGTGAAAAGTGGTAATGGAACTGAATGGGTCCAACAATGTACTTTTCTATGTCACATCGAGGACTAGGAAGGAAACAAAATCCCACAGCATGGAATCACATGCGTAACTCATAAATGACGACCATGAACTTTTACTGCTGTCAATGGAGTATATCATTCACCTTATTATTAAAATAAGGGACCAGAGAGAAATCATGAAGAGAAGAAAGTCTTAAGTAAATAAATAAATTAATTAATTAACATCACAGGAATCACAAAGAAATGTTAGATTTTTACTTATATATTCTTAATCATTTCCGAGGTGTAAACTTTATGGAGGCACAATGAAGGTCTGCACAGGCCAGGCAGTAAGCCATATGAGGTATGATTTACATCTACATAAATGAAAGAACCGCATTGTTTGTTTGCTTGTCTGTCCTTCAACCATGCCCAAACCAAGAGTCAGAGACCACCAGACCCTTCTGTATTCTGATTCAGGGTGACCCAAGGATGGTTTTAGAGGAGTAAAAATTCAGATCTGGGTCATCTGAAGTCACCAGTGGTCTTCGTCATTTTGGAACAGGCAATGCTGGGTACCCCTGAAGGCCAATTATTAGCAAGGAGACTTCACATGACCTCCATTTCGGACATAGACTATGTGCGGTTGATTTCCGACGTCATTTCAGGTCACTGATCAGAGGTCAGTTGACGTCACCGGTAATACACACTCAAACGACTGGACCCAACAGCCTAGTTTTTGGCATTGAGACTCACATGATCTCCAGTTCAGACGTAGGCTATGTGAGGTTGACTTCACCGATCGAACATAATTTGAGGTCACCGGTTAGTAAATACGTGTGCACAAATCCTGTGTGTTAGTCTGTAAAAGCTGAAATAGAATGTTACTGGACCTCTTATAGTCCCCTTTCAAATTCATGAGAAACACATGGTCTTTGCAGAGTAGAAAAAAGATTGAACTAGAACAAATAGGATTAGAGTGTTCGCCTTTTTGACCCGGGCAAAGCCGGGTACCCTGCTAGTTGCTTATAAAACAATGACTCAGGGTAGATAATCTACCTTACAAATATTCAGCAAAGCAGAAGTTAAGAGTAGAGGTGAGAATAAGAGCTGAAACTGATGACCACCTTCGAATCCCCATGGCGTTATTCTGGGATTATAGCCAAGAGTACCCAGATGGTAGGAATGAGCTCTCCTAGGAAACACAAAGGTACGCAAACAATGAATAAGGACTGGACACAAGAGGTGGAATGTGCTAACTACAGACAGTCACCGGGATGTTTACAACTGACATGGTACTTACTTGTGGAGAGAAACAGAGAGAGAGAGAAACAGAGAGAGGCTGGAACAAAAAGATGCATTGTGGTTCAGAAGGTAATATAAACATCAGAAATCTGGTGAATTATGAACAGGGCAGTTTTTTAACCTGCCATGTGCCGGCTATTTATAGCCCTCTGGGTCACCCCAGTGCCAGCCAATTTTTGACCTTTTTTTTTTTTTTGGCTAAAATGACATATTTTGATGTGGAAACAACGAATTTCGCCATTAAAATGCTCACCGAGGGTCAAAAATGAGTTTTATTGAGTCCTGCATACTCATGTACAGGTATAGCCGCTTTCTCACGCTCACCACGTACGTGAAAACCGTTTTCTATGTAAGGTATACTCAGGTATTTATGCTGGGAAGGTATAGCAATGTTCAGTACACTTTCTGATCACTTATTACTTCAGCATCAATCACAATTTGCGCGTCCTTCTCATTGTGAATGCATTGTCTTACATTTACTTGAAGATAGGTACAACCTGACATCATTATATACAGTCCTGGGACTTACAAGAAGGTATTTACAACTTGACTTCACTATATAGTCCTTACACTTACAAGAAAATATTTACAACTTGCACTTACATGAAAATATTTTCAAAATGCCTTCACTATGTACAACACTGGGTGAAGCACACAGGCAGAGTGAGGCAGAGCGAGTTGAGCGGGGGAGTGAGAGAGTGTATGGCCTTGACAGCCTGGGAGATGGTAGAGGAACAGTTACCTTACATGCCTGCCAATTTCTACCTGCGAATCTTGAAAAATGCGGTCACAGTGAAGTTTTCAAATTTAGACCGTTTTAAAACGGCACTGGCACTGGACGCAGCATTATCTCAGACCGTTTTAAAATGGCACTGGCACATGGCGGGTTAAAGTATGAAGTATGTTTGGACCATTTACTTGCAGTAGGCCAAAGGTAGACAGTGATTACACTGTCCAACTAGAACTGTAACTTCATTGTTTGTGTTCCTGGATTTGGATCTGGAATTGGGGAGTTTAATGGAAGTTGCTTCGAATTTATGATGTAAATGACTTTATCTATCTATCTAACTATCAGTATACCTAGGCTGCTTCCCCCAAAGAAAGTGGGGTAGCCGAGACAGGATGACACACTCCCGATTACCTCATCCACACACACACATATATTCATATCCTAGCCTCAAGGGGAGAAGGGACAGATCCTCACCATACCACACCGCACAAGGGTAAACTGCACAGTGCAATCAGCGACATCTGCAGCAGGGCCCAACAGTAGAGCTTGCTTGCCCCTGCCATATCATAATTAACCCATCCCCTTACCTGCACCTGACCTTATCAGCTGATTAGACCAAATGCGGGAGAATATTCCCTCAGGGCAGAGGCACCATTTATTCATTCACAGTTTCTCTCCAATCACTCTTATCATGTGCATCCAATCTTCCTTGATCTACAGACATCCCTCTTGCACCTCACACCCTCTGCACACTCTCCATCCATCCTATTCGTGGTCTTTCTTTCAGCCTTACACCTCTCACATCCGATCCATTTATCTTTTTCACCAGTTGCTTCTCTTCCATTCTCTCCATATGCCCAAACCATCGCAACACTCTATGCTCATCTCGATCAGCCATCTCCCACATAACGCCAGTTCTCCTTCGCACTTCATCATTTCTCACGCAATATGTGTCACACCACACATACTTCTCAGACGCCTCATCTCTATTACATTCAAACTTTTCCTCTCTGCTACACCCATATTCCATGTTTCAGCCCCATACAGTATAATGCACCTGGTACACTACACTCTCAAACACCCTTCTCTTTACATCCATTCTAAGCAAACGACATCTAAACACTTTTTTCATTCCTCCCAGCACCTATCCTACTTCATTCATTCCATACTTTACTTATACTTCTATTTTTCTTCTATCCACAGCAACATATGACCATAAAATACATAAAACACTCTACGTCCTCAAGCAACTTACCATTCGAAACTATACTCATCCTCCTACCATCTACCAACCTCGTACACTTCATCACTTTACTCTTACTCTCAATTTCCTCCTTTCACACATCCTTCCAAACTCCTCTACCAACTGTCTCAATCTCTCCTTTGAATCAGCCAACAGTGCAGTACCATCTACAAACAGCAGCTGATTTGGATTCCCATCTCTACCATCAGCATTTGCCATACTCAAACCTCCACCTAACACTCTCGCTTTCATCTCCTTTACAACACAATCCATATAAATATTGAATAACCAAGGCAACATCACACATCCGTGCCACAGCCCCAAACTCATGGGAAACCACTTACAGTATTTCCTACTCTTACACATGCTCTACTATTTACTTAAAAAGTTTTTACTCCTTTTAACAACATACCTTCAAGTCCATACAATCTCAAAACAGTCGACAAAGCCTCCCTACCAATTCTATGATATGTTTTCCCTAAATCCATGAACGCCCAGAATACATCCTTACCTTTCGCCAAACACTTTTCGCACACGTCTCACAGCAAACATCTGATCCACGCATCCCCTCCATCTCCTAAAGCCACACTGCTCATCACCAATCACTGCCTCTGTACTCTCTAACTCTATTAACACTACCATACACCTTACCTACAACACTCAACATACTTATACTAAAACTAGTACATTCGTACTTATCCCCTTACCTTTATACAGCGGAACCACACAAGCACTTGCCCAGTCAACTGGCACCATACTGCTCACAAGACAAACGTTCAGCAATCTTACTAACCACTCAGCAATAGTTGCTCCACCACCTTTCAAGCATTCCACAGCACACCCATCCATACCCGCAGCTTTCCCTGTTTTCATCTCCTTTACTGCCTCCTGCACTTCCTCCATCGTGATCAAAGAATCATCCAACTCTCACAACACTTTTATTCCTTGTACCCTTCCATCTGCCACAATCTCAGCCTCCCTTTTCTCCTCTACATTTAACAATCTTTCAAAATGTTTCTCCCATCCCTTTCTTCCAGCATCCATCTCAGTGAACATCTTTCTGTTCTCTGAATTTACTCATTCTTCCTTCCCAGACTCTCCCTTTTCACCTCCTTCCAAAGTATTTTCTTAATCTATGGAAAACTTTCAGTCAACTGACTACCCCACCTCTCATCTGCTGCAACCTTAGCATCACGCACAGCCCTTCCCGCCCTATTCCTCTTTTCCTTATACCTCTCACATGACACCTCATCCATCCTCTGCAGCCACACTTCATATGCATGTCTCTTCTCAACCACAGCCATACTTCCTCACACCACCATTCACTTCCCTTTCTTACTCCACCACCCACTCGTCTCACACCACACACCTCATACGCATGCCCCAGCACAGCACTCTTAAACAACTGCCATTCCTCCTCCACAGTGCCATTTTCCTAATCTTTCACTGTGTTCCACTCATCTTTGAATTTCTCCGGATACTGTATCATTTTCTTTTATCCAACTCATTCACTTTCAAAACCTCCCTGCCACATCTAACTCTCCTACCTCTCACTCCACCTCATACTCTCAACTTTCCCTCTGACAACTCTCAGTCCAACAAACTTCCTCTTACTTTCCTGGACACAACCACATAGTCGATCAATGCCCTATCAACAACACTTCCACCCTCCTGTCTCGCCCATGTATACTTTTAAATATCTTTCTTCTCAAACAAGGTATATCCAATCACCATCTCTCGCTCAACACACATCCCTATCATTCGTTCCCCATATTCAGGCACACCATGCATACCAATTACACCTTCAACTGCTACATTTCCCACTGTAGCATTCAGATCTCCCATCATTACCATATTCACATTTGCTCCAAGACTCTACAGACACTCATCAACATCATTCCAGAAACACTCCCTCTCTTCTGCATCCCTTTCATAACCAGGGCCATTTTGCACTCACAAATACCCACAACTCAGGTTCAAATTTCGCTTTCACCTACATCAGTCGTGATGACACCTCAGACACATACTGCTGCACTTCCGGGCTCGCTAACAAGGCCACACTTTCTCTGGACTTTCCTCTAGCAGCACCTGACATCCTTCCATTCACACTTCCAAACTAGACTCACCTTTCCTTTTCATCTTTGTTTCACTCAAAGCCAACGCATCCAACATTCTTCTCAGAAACATTCTCCCAATCTCCTCAATTTCAGCCTCAATCGTACTACATCCACGCACATTCATAGACCCAGTCTTCAGGGTACGAGGATAACTCAGTTCCCCATCGCTTTCTATGCATTATCTCACTGTAGAACCTAAAAAAAAAACACACACACAGAAGGGGGTCCGTAGTCCCCTCACTCCGTCCCTTTCATTCGCCTTTTACGACACACAGAGAATATGGTGGCAGAATTCTTCCTAACACAACCTGGCCGCAGAGTGGTAGTACCACCTCATAATGCGGCCATACTGTGTCTCACCCGCCAGAGGGGGGAAATGATTTTAAGATAACAGAATAATAAATGTAGCTGTAGATCGACGTATCACCATAAATATTGAAGAGACACCGGAATGTGTGACATGATTCTGGTACTTCAACGGAGGTGCATCAATATCATGGTACTCATACAAGAAATGAAACCTAAACCCACCAACACGCTTATGAGTACTCAATTTTGCGAGAACAATCAAGATGTGAATATACAAGGAAATAAAGTTCACACTCAACTTTTCCTCTGAGGAAATTTGAGTCCTTAACCATGGAGATTCAAACATGTAAGAACGTGAGAGACAGGCATGTCAACCTCCTACAGGTTACATTTGTTTATATGGTGGGGAAATGAAACAACCATTCTGAAATTATTGATATTGTGAGGATATAAGAGTGTTGGTCCGATTTCAACTCCCCTCCGGTTTCTATCTTCATCTGGAGAGGGTCCAAGTTGGACCAAAACCGTTGTATTCTCACAGTGAACACAGTTTCATTATGTTCGGATAATTCTTGTTGCTGAATAATTTACAGCGCTGTAACAGTTATCATCTGTCTTTGTACCTTTATATTCTAACTAGCAGAGGTACCCGGGGTTCCCCTTCCCCCTCGTTATTTATCTTCCTCCTCCTGTCCCTTCCCCACATCTCTCTCTCTCTCTCTCTCTCTCTCTCTCTCTCTCTCATCCTTCTGCTATTCCCCCTCCTTATTTATCTGACTCTTACTACTCTGCCCCCCTCCCTTAAACCATCGGTCGTTTTGGTCTTAAAACCTCCTTTTTGGTCATAAGACCAAAAAGACGAACACTCCAATCTTATTTGTTCAAGTTCAATCTTTCTTTCTACTCCAGAAAGACCATGTACAGTCATAAGAAAAACTATCGTTACCCTTCAAAGCTATGCACTATGACACAACGACGAAGTGTTGTTGAGTGACGGGACAGGATAGGTTGTACCGCAAACCTGTCATTGTCGGTTATGTGAGACACAGATATTAGAATTCATGTTTGAGATAATAAAAGCTAATTAGATCGTGTGGCCTCTGTGCAGAGACAATACGTTTTATTATCCGGCACAGAATTCATTAAATAAAAATATAACAGAATGGTGCAGAGTCGGCAACACACTTGCAGACAGGCAATGAATATGTACACCCATGCCGGACGTATGATAGTAATTCAGCCGATACAAGCCATGTTAGTAAATTTCAGCGTAATAATATGTATTGCTTTCTATATATAATAAATGCAGAGCAATTATAGTCCCTCATGCACACTATGAAGTCTCCACAATTCTTAACATGGATATACCACACGCCATCCATATTAACTCTGAAGCATCCATATGAAGCATTTAATCACCCATCTAAAGCAAACAAATGAACTCGTGCACCCCAGTTAGACTATCAAAAAAAAAAAAAAACAGTCGATGCCTATAGGTTTAATACTCTACAAAATAATTTATTTGTTGTATTCTATAGATAACAAGTGTTGAATAATAGGAAAATAATAAACGTGGCGAGTTTCATTATTAATCCCGGGCGGGGTGCTCAGGGTAATGCAAACACGTCCTATGTACTTCCCCTCCATATGGCACGTTCTTGCTCATTATTCCAACTCTTGTAATGCGATGTGACATGGCAACACTAGATAGGGGAGGGACGAACAGCAAGAACCCGCCCACATAGCCGACCTAACGTTCGTTTTGCATCGAACATTCTTGGGGGTAACGATAGTTTTTCTTATGAATATACAGTCAGGGAAAGTTCCGCATTACCCACTGTTCGGAGCATTGGTGGTCGACGAATAGTCACGAAGCAGCAGCCAGACCCCACATGTCTGGTAACTGTGAGTGGGAGGGATGGTGCCCGGGGGTGGGAGGGTTTGGAGAGTTGCTCAACGTCGCAGTATCAATATACGTTTACTGTAAAACGTATGCTTCTATACCTTCATTTTGTAATGATCGATAAGAATGATAGTTACAGAGACTGATCTAATAATTAGGACTTCCCATGTCATTCTGTGTAAAGGAAAACGAAATCCTGTTAATCTCTCATACATATTTTTTATTATTATTACACACAACCCTAGACTCTAGGTTCGGGATGAATAATTACCAGGATAACACTGGAAATGTTTGCAGGCGGATGTTTACTTTGGGATGACAAAGGATAAACAAATAAACAGATAAGAATGTATATAGAAAGATAGATAGATAATAAAGCGGTTTTGCTTTCGAGTCAACACAAAATATAAATATATGTTATATCGTTACGGATATCTCCTGGGGAAACTTCTCATGTTAAAGTCGAGAGGGAATGAAAGCATTCAGACCTATCCGAACCCAGCAAACTTCCATAACATTGCTGACAACACTAACTCGGCAGACATCTACGAAATTTTTCTCATATTGTCATCTGTCCTTACTCAAGTAACTCAAACACACAGTCCAAGTCATACATTGCAGACCTACACGTGATTCCCAACCTATCAAAAACCCTCCTCTGACCCGAATCCCCATCCTCCCCTTCCTTCAAACTCACAGTTACCAGACACAAGAGGTCTGGCTGCGGCTTCACATTCACCCGTTTTATACCAATGCTTCGGGAGGTGGGTAATGCGGAACATTCCCTGACTGTACCTCTCATGCTTTTGAAGAGGGATTATAAGATTTCCAGAAACTTTCTATTTCAGCTTTCACAGACTAAGGCACAGTAATTGTGTGTTCTTGTTTACTATCACCATATACCTGAATTTTCCTCCGACTGGTGACCTCAAATGACCTCGGAGTCAACCTCACATAGCCTATGTGCGAACTGGTGGTCATGTGAGTCTCCATGCCAAAAATTGGGCTGCAGGGGTACCCGGCGTTGCCCGGGCCAAAAAGGCGAACACTCAACCGGTGACCTCAAATGACCCAGATCTGAATTTTGACCCCCCGAAAACCTTCCTTGGGTCATAAGGATTCCAGATATGTAGGTTAAGGCCAGATAAAATGAAAATTGAGGAAGTGGTTCGTGAACAGACAGACAGACAAACAGACAGAAAGTGCCCTTTAAATAGTAGATGCCCTCACTTTTTCCTGAAGTTGATATAGGATGTTATTTATGTATGCCATGTTGTAGTCATCCCATTATTTCCTTCCATTATGAGCACTGAGGAAGTGTGCTAGGAAATGTGACAGGGAAGAATGATCAAGGATTAGTTGCTGAAAATGCTGGAGAGAAATCTTGCGGAATATCGGGGCCGTTAGAAGACAAATGACTGGCTCACTTGAGAAACAGATGAGGGTGATCCTGGTAATCGAGAACCCGACAGAGAATAATTGGCTGACGAGAAAAATGTGTGCAGGAGATTGTTGGACAAAAATGAATGAGATGTCTGCGTGGCCAGGAACAGGGTGGCTCTGACCACACCTCCTAGGTATTGACTGAACACCCTCCCGGAATACTGGTCATTGAGTATAAATCCTCTTGATACCGCTAAATGATTTTATTCAGCTTCGAAGAGACCGCCTAGTAACAAACAGTTAATTCAGCTTGTGAGGGAACTATCGTACAAAAGAGGTTAACTATGGAATTTAAACCTACAGTAGCATCGGACATATGCTGGGACCAGAATTTTGACACGTAAATAGTTTTCATTGTAGGTTGGTATCGAGAACATATGAAGATTGCAGACGTGACCACTGCAGTTACAAAGATTTTCTATTTAGTGTAGGAATACTTGTATTTCAGAAACAGTTTTATTACGCTTACAACAACTAGCTCATTCAACATTCACGATGAATTATTCTGCCAAAAGTGCATGAGACACGCATTAAAATGGAAAAATTACAAATATTTGAGGAAGTTACTGGCATGCGGTAATGACTGTGTGATCCATTTCATTGCCCGCCAGTACCTCTGGTTTTGTGCTTTTTTCTTTCACGACATTTCTTCATGATCCTTCCCCATCCCATCTCCTTCATGGAAATTAGGGCTGAAATGACGATTATTGAATTGCGGATGGCAATATAAATGCACTCTTTTACAAAAGTAACCCAAGTTTGGAAGGAGCTATGTATGCTATAAAACAGGAAACAAAGAGAACCATTGAAAATCAGTAATGAATAGAATTCGATGAACTTTGCTTTTCCTACATGAACGCGGAGAACAACATAATAATGATTGGGAAATGCATGAACAATATAGAGGAAAAAGGAAGGAAATACCTACATTTGCAAATCTTGGAAATCAGAATTTGTTGCATTTTTTTTTTTTTTTATGTGCGTTACTGATCATAGGCTTGTCACTCCGTTCTTTAGGCTCAACAGTCTTACGTGCCACACATTTCACTACTTCGAAGCTAATAGCACCTGTCCATACTGAATACAGGATAAGAGCGTTTCATTCATGGTTACCGAAAGGGTATTAACAGGAATGTTTTTTAAAACATGCCTCTGGGTCTTTTGGAAGATCATGAGTTCCAGAAACACAGTGGACAACGTACGCAGTTGTCAGAAAGATTCATGTAACAAGAAAAACATAAATCATACATCTATTGAAGACACATAAATCAACCGAGTTCTGTGATTAAAGAAGAAAGCCATCACTGTTTACAGCCTTTAAGCCAATCAGTATTTAAGTGAGCAACTAGATTCCTGAAGCTAAAGAGGAATTTGTTCCTATTTTTTCCCATTAAATCTTCAGGACGTATTTATTAAACTATTCTTTCTAATCTCTGAAGTCTTCCATATTGGTTTGGAGTGCCATTTCATGGAGAAGTTTTATAATGTTTATTATCCTTTCACTGTATTTTCCCCTTTAGTTTAAAAGTCCTCTGCACGTAGCAAATGTAAAATGCAAACAGTTATCGTCTGAAGAAAGGGGCTGAACAGCGAATGTTTTTCTTTCATCAGCAGTAGTATTATAATCTTCAATATTATTATCATCATCATCAGCAGCAGCAGCATTTTGGTTGTTATCCTTTTCTATTATGACCTTGCAAATCTGCATAAACCATGAGTCCTTTGGCTCTTTTTTCCTCTTCCACTTCACTCCATCTCTGCAACAGACGCTCTTGAACTTTTGTTTTCCATCTGCTGGTCTACGAAAGACAACCTGTTCATTTTAAAAAATTGCAGTTTTATTTCATATTCCCTTCTTATTACAGTTGCCTGCTTGTTTTTCAAGTAATGTCGACAATAGTGATTGTTTCCTTTTGAGATTAAATTCCAAGATCTTTGGTACGCTTTAAGATTATAATATGTGACACATTATACGAAGGAGAATTTTTCTTTTAAGATGATACACTTTGCAAGATCTTTCAGTTCTATTTTTATTAGCTGATTAATGCTTCGTTCATAGAAAGTAATACTATATATAGGAAGACATATATGTACAAGGGCCCGTGGGAAATATTACCTTGGTTTGGGGTCATAATTCAGTAGATGTTATCTTTCAACGCCCTCAGTCATCGGACGTGACCTTTTTTTTTTTTTTTCCATAATCCAGAGAGAGGAAAAAGATCTGACGGCTTAGAGCCTGCAGAACATCTTCCCTCAAGCAAGATTTGTAGATAACAGATAATCATTATGCGTTCATTTCGAGATACCCTGACACATTGCATTTTGAGGTTTTTGAGGACTGAAATTACAGATATAGGAAAAAGCAAAATGAGGAAGTTGGTTCCTGAGTTGACCACTTGCAAACAAGAAAGACTGACAGTACTGGTTATCTCTTGAGTTAGACCACCTAATACATTCCGGGTGAGTGCGTGTGGTTAGACAGGTGCTGCTTGCCCGCTGTCAGGATGTCAGAAAGTTTCCTTCATTTATCTGATTATCACTAATGCTCCTATCGGTATACCATGTCAGACAATGAAGGACAGGACTCATTATTTTAGGACATATCACAGTCAAATGAAGCAGTACAGTCAGGGAATCAACTATATTCCCCTTTCTCTGAGGGTTATTAAAGCTTAGAGGAACAAGAACCATATTCTTATTATGAGCAAAACGCATTTACGAGTTCCCCTGTTCTTTATGTGTTTACGAAATCATAAGATGCTCATTTCCCTTACTGTACTCCTATTGTCTACATTTCTTCATGGTAGTACCCATCCCGTCCACATTAGTCATGCTGTGTTGCCTCCCACTCACACTTGCTTTTGCTGAGTTGCTCATCCTGCCACACTTCTTTATGTTGCCGTACCTTCCTGCCAACATTTACTGATGCTGTGGTATCCCTCCCACCCACACTACTTATGCTGTGGTACCGCACTACCCACAGTTACCTATGCTGTACTACTCCTCCTGACCGCACTTACTTGTGCTGTGGTACCCATCTTCCCTATCCTTACTTACTCATATTCTGGTACCCCTCCTTCTCAGGCTTAATCATGCTATGGAACCCTTCCTTGCAAAAGTTTATTCATGCTATGGTACTCTTCGGTCCCACATCTCATGATACATCTTACTGTCGTTCATCGCTTCCCATATTCTCCCCACACCGACAGTTCCACTATGATGACGTACAATATCGTTTTTTTTTTCTTTTATCCCCGCCAATGAAGTTGGATGAGGTTATGTATTCACCTGTGTTTGTCTGTTTGTTTGTTCACACAATATCTCCGAAAGTTCTCAATGAATTTCAATGAAATTTTGTGGAAGGGTGGGTCATGGGCCAAGAAAGAATTGATTAAATTTCAGGGCGGATCCGAATCCGGCATTGGCTGATGTATGCACTCTCTGAGTGTTTTCTAGTTTCTTGCTGTTTCAATATTTCATTATTCAGTTTGAGGGACTTCTGGAACTGGCTGGAACTTTCCACTTTCCAAACTGGTATTATCAGATACAGATTTCAATAACATTTGTAACTATTGCAGGTCCAACCAAGGTGCGAGTAAAATGGGCTAGATGCAGCAAGGAAGTGGCTGAGAAACCGTTGTCGTATTTTTTTTTATTGTGTCTGACTCATGGCAAAGGCTTGAGGGCCTCTTTCTCGGAGGCAGTGGCCTATCCCAAGGCCCAGTACTCCTCCTACACTTCCACATGTCACCATTTCGGCGCTAACACCCACCGTCCATACTGAATAGCCAACATGCTAGGGATGTCTCATACAGGACTGGTGTACTGTTATTAACGGGGGTACTGTTACATGTCGGTCGGTCTTGTGTTAGATCAGGAAAGTCTGTTTTTTATGAAATTCAAATCCTTAAACTGTTCCCTGACCCAGCCAGGATTCGAGTCTGGGTCCATCAGGACTGCAGGCCGCCTCTCTACCGATTCAGCTACCGCCTCCCCTATACAAGTCAGTAATTCACTTCACACCTAATTAACCTCCGACCTCTCATCTCTCCCCGCACATTACTACACACAGACGACCCCCTACCGCCAACAACCACTTCTCATTTCTTCTACATCTTTCCTTCTGTCCCATTTCTCTTCTCGCCACTTTCACGCGCCATCACTTGTAAGATTTTTTTTATAGAAGCAGTATATAGACTATAACTTCTGGGTTAGTGACACCTAAAAAAAAATATATATATATCATCACCATCTTCACGCTTCATTTTTCCACTTGCAGGCGTGGTGAGTAAGGTTACAGAAAGGCAGGAAAAGGAAAGGAAATGATTTTTTGAAAAATAATGAACAGCATGCCTAATATAATGAACCACACACATTTCACCATTCCAGTCCTTGAAATCCTGCCTCCATTTGACAGGCACGCACACGTTGCCTAATATTAACATATAAGACACAGTCCAGTGACTCACTTTAAAAACCGGTACCAAAACCTTGTGCTACAATCCGTACAAAAAATACCCAGCCAGCTCGATTTCTTGTCAGTACTTTACCCTGGTCAGCTTTCTCACCTCTCCATCGCACACACTAATTTGCTATATCTAGCCACATTGGCCTAACACGCCTCCTCGCATCTTCAAACTCTTTCATGCATGCCAATGGAATAGTTGACGGTCGATTTTATTTTTTTGTAAGCAATTTATTTGAGTGAAAAATGTGCTGAATTATCCTATGACATGGTTAGAATTAAGATTAACCTGTTAAGTTAGACCTTCCTTGTAAATTTCATGAAGCACTCCATTGTATTTAAGTAACTATAAATAATATTTGACATCTCTGAATCCAGTGAAGACTGAATCCAATGAAGGAGGAGATAAACCATATTTAGTTTTAGTTCAAGTCAGCTAGGTAAAATGAGCGCACTTTATATACAACACTTAGGGACGCATGGATTTAATCCACGCAACCAAACCAAGACTGCAAGCCCATCATTATCTGTCGATCTGACTGATCTAGCTAAGTATCTTTTAAGATCTGGCCTAATCAAGGGGAGCTAGCAAGGATAAAGGACATAATAATAGGCAAGTTAGGGCGTCAGTTTATACCCCAGTCATTCGGAGTGACTCCGATTACTTTAATTTTAACATTAATTGGTGTCGATAGAAGAATGCCCTCAGAATTTCTGACAGCAATAGAGATAACATGTTACAGTACTTGGTCGTTCCTCTTCTTCTCTCCTATAAATTTTCATGCATGTTCTTTCAAACGTGTTTTTCTTTTTCTTTTTCCTGCCGGTTAGACAGCTTTTTATCCAACAGATAACTTCGTCATAGGCCAATGGAACTCCGGTTATCTGTAAATCCTGTGTACTCATAAGAACATACAATCTCTCTCTCTCTCTCTCTCTCTCTCTCTCTCTCTCTTTCCAAATCACGGGACACTACGAAGGAGTGTCGCCACTGATCACATTTTCTCTCGGGATTACTGAAAGTGAGGGTGAGCGGAATAGTCATTCCTGAAGAAAACAGAAAATGAATCTGTGTAACTTAGAGAGAGAGAGAGAGAGAGAGAGAGAGAGAGAGAGAATCTTAAAAAAATAGTCATTTGTAACAAAGCTGCATCACAGGTTGTAGGCATCATACCTTGTTGACAAATTTGTATCCTTTAGCACTGAGATGTAAAACTTCGATTTAGCATAAGTGCATCAAATATACACACTTAGAAATTTGTTCTGGATTTTTGTTAGATACGGTTTGGTGATTTATTTATTTGCAAGCAATCCATGGCAGGCAAAGGTTTCATGCTTTTCACGTTCACCATAATCGTGCCTCAAAAGAGTTAGGCGCAAACTGCTGCATCGGAAACTGAATTTACATTTGAAAGTAAAATTTTTCCATCTGAGCTATTCATGGCACTGTAATATTAAGATATGTACCATTCAGAAATTTTATGTTAACATGCCTTTGCTTGAGCTCCATCACTCAGTCAGTACTGTATTGGGCGACATCTGAGCAGGACCTCTGCGGGACCTCTGCATTGAATCATAGACTATAATACCCCACATAACTCTCACATCTGAATATTAAACGGAAGTACCACTCTGAAATTTCGTATTCCTGTGTCAGGCTTATATCCTAGGCTGAAGTGATATCTTAGAGTAGCAAGTTTTAATCGGCATGCTCGAGGAACGAGTTCAACTGGTGTATCTAGGCGGCAAGCCCAAGGGCTGTTCAGGACTGGGTGGCCCTAAATTTCACCAAAATGGTAGATTACTAGTGGACAAGGGAGAAAAAGTGAGCAGATGGAGAGAACACTTTAAGGAATTGTTGAACGTAGAGGATGGAAGTAATGCGAGTATAAGTGGCTGGGGAATGGCTGGGAGAAGTAGGGAGATGAGAAGACAGGAAGAAATCAGTAGGATAGAAGTTGTGGAAGCAATGAAGAAAGTTAAATCGGGGAAAGCCCCAGGAATTGATGGAGTGTGTGGTGAAATGCTGAAGCATGGGGAAGAGATAGTAGTAGAATGGATGTGGAAGATGTGCAGATTGGCCTGGGAGGAAGGTAGAGTCCCGGAGGATTGGAAGTCAGGTATAATTATTCCCTTGTACAAAGGAAAAGGGGAAAAAGAAGTGTGTGGTAATCATAGGGGGATTTGTCTTCTTAGTATAATAGGAAAAGTGTATGGTAGGATACTTATAGACAGAGTTAGAGAAAGAACAGAGAAATTAGTTGGAGAAGAACAGGGAGGCTTTAGGAAGGGAAGAGGTTGTGTAGATCAGATATTCATTCTTAGATCTTTAGTGGAAAAGTTTCTAGAGAAGGGAAAGAAGTTGTATGCGGCTTTCATGGATTTGGAGAAAGCATATGACAGGGTGGATAGACAAGGATTGCGAAAAGTGTTAAGAATCTATGGAGTAGATGGGAAGTTGCTGAATGCTGTGAAGAGTATGTACGATGGTGCGAAGGCTGCAGTGCGTGTGGATGGTGAACTAAGTGAATTTTTCTCTTTGAAAGTTGGTTTGAAACGGGGATGTGTCATGTCTCCATGGTTGTTCAATCTGTACATGGATAGGGTAATAAAAGAGGTACAAGGTAGGGTAGTGGATGTTGGAGTGGCTCTGGTGAGAGAGGATAGTGTTTGGAAACTCCCTGTACTGTTGTTTGCAGATGATACTGTGTTGTTGAGTGAAGACGAAGGGGAGCTGCAAGGCTTGGTGGATGAGTCTGAGAGAGTGTGTAAGAAACGGAATCTAAAGGTGAATGTAGGGAAGAGTAAAGTGATGGTCTTTGAGAGAGGTGAAGTTAGTGAATGTACAGCGAGGTTGGATGGTGAGGAATTGGAAAATGTGAGTACGTTTAAGTACTTGGGTAGTGTGATGAGTAAGGATGGAGGTTTGGAGGGTGAAGTGCTTGAAAGCGTACAGCAGGGAAGAAAGGTTGCTGGTTCTTTGAAAGCAGTGATAAGAAACAGGGAAGTGAGCATGGAAGTGAAAAAGTTATTACATGACAGTATTGTGATACCAACTCTAACGTACGGAAGTGAAGCTTGGACATTGTTGGAAGGACACAAGTCAAGAGTGAGAGCAGTGGAAATGAGTTATTTAAGAGGAGCCTGTGGAGTCACGTGGAGAGACAGGCTGACGAATGAGAATATAAAGGAGCGTTGTGGTGTTGATGTGGATGTGATAGGAAGCGTTATGAGGAACACACTGAGGTGGTTTGGCCATGTGGAGAGGATGGAGGGTGAAAGACTGACGAAGAGAGTGTATGTGAGTGAGGTGGAGGGGGGAAGAGGGAGGGGGAGGCCGAGGATGAGATGGAGGGATGAGGTGGAGAGGTATATGAGAGAGGGGGGTGTGAGTTGGGAGCAGGGCAGTGAAATGGCGGGGGACAGGGCGACTTGGAGGCGATTTGTTTGTGGCCACCCCAAACGGGATTGAGGCGTCTGGCAATAGATAGATAGATAGACCTTTTGTGGACTCACACAAATGATCCATTACACAGGGTCTGGATTCTTAAAAATGCTCAATGTCAGTTCCCTGCCGTAACACCATTTTGTTTCGCAGACAGAACAAGAGACATCAAAAGTTTCTGCTCTCTTTTTGTATTGTCTTTCCTGATATAAATGCCACAAAAATTTTCCTCTCATACTGTAACTGTTTTGCAAAAGTAGAAGAGAAGAAGGACATTTCATGCCCTCTTTTCCCTTTCTGCAAAAAAAAAACAACTTGAGAGGTACTGTATGAAAAAGAGATGATCATAAGACTGTTAGTGAATTCATCTCCAGTTAAGTAGATGGGTTGTCCTTAATTCTCTAGTACTGGGAGTATAAACTTTGTCATGAATATACAAGCTGGTAGTGTCTGTGTCTACTTGTCGTTCATAACTCTGTTCTGTAACTGTAACAGCTGACAAACCTAAGTACGGATATTTATTCTGCTCTTACAGACCGGGAGAAACAAATTCTCATTTGGCAACATCATTATCTCTCTCTCTCTCTCTCTCTCTCTCTCTCTCTCTCTCTCTCTCTCTATATATATATATATATATATATATATATATATATATATATATATATATATATTGCCCCATGAGGAGAGAGAGAGAGAGAGAATGCACCAATGCCAAGGAGGACATGTAAACAGCTCGTGAACACAGGGACTCTCTGCCTGTCTACTGACACTTTTTTTTCCGCCTATTTTCCCTGATGAGCTATGCTGTATTCTAGTGTTCTTTATGCATACCTGGCCAACCCTCCACCAATCATGTCAGCGATATCTGTCACCTAGCCTATCTCAAGCAGAGTATGGTCAAGTACATTACTATTAACATAATCTTAAACATGACTATCTGTGTTGTATTGTTTCCTTTCCAAATAATAATTATTTGTTGGTTACACAATCTGGCTAGTTTTGTTATATACCAACTTAAAAGAAAATACACTAGAATTATCTTTCTGATGATGAATGCATGGACATTACACGTATTTCTTCAGCACCTGAATCTGACAACGACTTTCATAATTCATTATCGCTTGTATGATGTGGAGTCTGGCATTTTAGTGGAACGACTAATGAAGGATAACCTAACTGGTGGATTTTAAAAAAATCTCTTCTGACTGAAAAAAAAGAGTCTATGTGGGAAGAATAAAACTTGATGTATGGGTTGAAACACTTAGTATCTTTAGGCAGTAATATAGTCATAGCACAACATGTAATAACTATAGACATTAATATAATCATAGCACAATATGTAATGGCTGGTGCATCAGGAAAAGTATCACAAAGCATCTCCTGGCCTAGACTACAAAGAATGCCAAAACACATAATGTTGTCAAACACACTTATGGCAGCCAGTTAGTTCACGTGACGGAAGCATGCCAGATTCAATACACACACACATATACACACACGTCTGCTAGCTGGAAGCTACCGGACGTGAGTGTGTATGTGTGTCTTTTAGGTGTAGAGAGGCAGAAGGAATAGAGAAAGAGAAAGAGGGAGTAGGAGACTGAGTACAGTAGGAGGTACGAGCCAGTGATTAGCTGTCACTCAGACAAAAAGTGGGTCACGTCATTTTGTCCGTAAACAATATAACTGTCACAATAAAACCCCTTAACCACTGAGTGCTCTACCTCACCTTAACTTACGATGCAAGAGACCGAGGGAGGAGAGAGAGAGAGACCTATCTCGAGACTAGATAGATAAAACCCACAAACACATAATCTCCACGCCATCCAATGCCTCACGATTTTACGTTGGTTGCAGCAGTAATCTACGACCCTCTACGATATCCGACATTGGTTTCAACGATTCTCAACAACATCCACTTATTGACACTAGTGACAACTACCTAACTACCTTCCTACCTAGCTCGCCATCTACCTACCTCCCCATCTACCTACCAACACTGGTAGCAGCGGTAAAGCAATAGGTAAGGAAGAACAGTGGTAAAGAAGTGGTAATTAAAAGGTGGTTAAGAAGAACAGCAGTATTGAACAGTAAAGCAGCGGTAAAGACGAACTAAAACAACTATCAACGACCCAACTCTACGATTTAGAGCTCTACGATTTACAACTGTATGATAAACTACAACTTTTACAAGTAACAAGCAAGCTTTCGATGTTAATCACAAGAAAAACAAGAAGAGAAAGATGTAAGAAATTGAAGTAAGGAGGAAGCAAGTGAGTAAGGATGAGTAAGGACGCTGTGCTGACCTGCAAGCAAATGGAGTTTTGACGCAAGTAGGTAAGCATAATAAGACTTAACCAGTACCCTCCACAACCACCGCTGCCAAAACTACAACAGGTACTACAACTATCACCACACCTACCACAACTATTAAAGGACCCAGCAGGAATGCAGTGAGTGACACCAACAGCTGACATAAGTGTAAGAAAGCACCTAACCTAACATCACCACTGCCAGCATCGACTACAAACATTCTCACCACAGTTACCTTTAGTGAGCTAAAGACTGTATTTATTCTTTTCTATTAGCAGATAAAATTAGATGCGGAACCACGCAAATATACAGCATTTTTCAAAACTAGTGGTAATTTTCAGTACTGCAGAATGCCAGTGATGCTTAGCACGGCTCCAGGCAACTTCCAACGATTACTGAATAGTATCCGGAATGCTACGTGATGGCATTTTGGTTTATCTGGATGGCATTAAAATTACAACAAGAACAATAGTTTATTTTTTAGAAATTAGATCACTTCTAAACAAGTTAGGCAATGCTAGATTTAAAATTATGTTGTATGAATGTAAATTTTGCTTACAAGAAATTAAATTCTTTGTCCATAGGCTGGATGCAGAGGGTGTCCACACGTCGTGAAAAAATAAAAGCAGTAAGAAATTTCCCTGAACCCAGAAATGTGGATGAAGTGCGAAAGAGTCTAGGACTAGAAGGATATTACAGAGCTTTTCTACATGGATTTTCTAGTATAGCAGAGCCTTTATTCCACCTGCTTAAAAAAAAAAAAAGTTATATTTCAGTGGGGAGAAGAACAAAATATAGCATTTAATGATTTAAAAGATAAGCTTACATGTGCACCTTGCTTGGCGTATCAAACTTTAATAAACCATTCATAATTTGCACAGAGGCCTCGCTTCAAGGCTTAGGAGCTGTACTGATGCAAGGAGATAATGTGGAAAATACCAACCAATTGCATTTACCAGTAGACAAAAGGAGCAAAGAAAAACTGATGTAATATAGATCTAGGGGTTCTAGCTGTGATATCTGCACTACAGAAATTTAATGATCTTGCATATGGTAACGACGTTCACCTCTATACTGACCGCAAGCCTCTCTTGGGCATGTTTCAGGAAAAATTCCCCACTGAGAGGAGAGCAAGATGGAAATGTATATATTCCCCACTGAGAGGAGAGAAAGATGGAAATGTACAGTCCTGAATAACAATGTAAATATTCTTTAAACAAAAGGTAAAACAAATATCGCACCAGACGCTTTATCACGAAAACTTACAACGACCAATATCATTACATATAGTCCAAGAGAAACACTTCCCAACAATGAAGAACCGGTATGGTCAAAATTTACATATCATTTAGATTCAGGTGATGATATGTCATTACCCAAGGTACGTGTACCACTTAAACAATTCACGATACTAAAGAAAACATATAGGATAAATCCAGAACAACCAAATCAAAGAGGGAATATCAGGCAGTTTGTCATTCCTAATACAATGACACTTCACATTTTCAGGATAATACACTATAGCCTATATGCACGCCATCCTGCCAAAGACAGGACAGTCAGGCAGGCCCAGATGTCACAATATTTGCCATTAATATGCATAGACATACATGATCACATTGTCAGATGTGAATCACGTAAAAAAAGCACAAAGGTTACACTCTAACACCAGCATCGTTAAGAAAATATCTTGTGCCTAACCAACCGTAGGACACTGTCGCGGCTGATTACTTAAACCATTATCAATTAATCATAATTAATGTGTTTTTGTTGCTACTGATCATTTCTCCCGATATGTAATTTTGGACCCATATAAAGATAAGACAGCAGAAACAGTCATGCGGGTAATCATAGATAAGGTTATCTGTAGGTTCACCACACCAAATATGCTAGTAAGTGATAATGGAAGAGAATTAAACTCTGGGATCCTACAAGATGTATGTAAACAATATAATAAAAATAAGGTTAATGTTTTAGCCATTCATCCAGCTTCTAATGTACTAGCAGAGAGACAGAATAAAAAAATACTAGATGTATTACGTCACATTCTTAATGAGAATTAAGCAAGCTGGGATGATTGGATCGCCAGATTTGAAGCATTAATTAGTTGTGCAATTAACAAATCTATAGAAGACACAATTCATTTTATTATTCACGGGACAGACAAACGTCTACCATACGATATACTGGAAGGCGAGGAAATGCCTATATACAAATATGAATATTATCCTAAACTTCATTTACGTGAATTCCAAGAAATACAAAGTTAACCCGCCCCGTCTCGTCGACGTATGGGTACGTTGCAACGATTTGCATTTGCCAGTCCCGGCGACGTACCAGTACGTCGTGCAATTGCAAGGTCCCTAATTTGCACAATTTTCAATTTTCACGCGTGATTTTTCGTATGTATACACGGGACACCTTCCTCTATTCCTCTACAAGATGCCAAGCAGGGACAATGCCTTACATCGCATAACCTCCCCCCTCCCCCCCTCACTCCATTGTCTCGGCAATGGACCTGTTACCAGTGACCTGGCTAGTAAAGATATTCAGGGCCAGAGTGATTCCCCAATCAATGACAATGTGGAGGACAATGTTTTCATAGCATTAGAAGAAGAAACAGCCAGAAATAATGATCAGGTAATGTGGCAAAAAAAGGTCAGGTATGGTGATTAGTTAGTGAGTGAAACAATGCTTATAATGCCTTTATTACTGCTTGAAAACCAATATACTCTCATACTACATATACATTTGTACCAAGTAAATAAATAAATACCATTTATGAGTGGATAAGTTACCCTCCCATAGAACTCGTTTTCTTTGGTGCCAGCATGTTAGAAAACCCAGTCAGGTAAGGAGGAACTCCTACCTGGATTGGGTATTTTAAACCTCAGGTGAGCGATTTCTCTATGAATTTTCGATGTTTCTCACCAAAAGCGAAGGTTTTAGCCAAAAAAATTTTTTCGAAAATACCTCGGGACTGGGGGATGTCGGAGGTGCGGAAAACCTCGGAACGTGACAGGTTAAAGAAACAATAAACGAAGACCAAGGAAGAAATGACTGAATCATTTATTACGAAGGCAAAAGAATCAAATATCAACATAAGTGACATTATGTGTGGCATCATTCCCACTAGGGACGATAAACTGTCACCGGAACGTGAAGGCCCATACAGAAAAATTAAGGGAACAGCCAATAAGGTAGTAATTAACTCGTCACGTCCCGACCACTTTTGCACCTCCGACACTCCCCAGTCCAGACCATTTTTGGAATTTTTTTTTTTTTGGCTAAAACCTCCGCTTTTGGTGAGAAACATCGAAAATTCATAGAGAAATCGCTCACCTGAGGTTTAAAATACTTGATACAGGTAGGAGTACCTCTTTACCTTACAGGGTTTTCTATCAGGCTGGCTCCAAAGAAAATGAGTTCTATGGGAGGATAACTATTCCACACCACTCCTAAACGGTATTTATTTATTTATTTGGTACGAATTTATATGTAGTATAAGAGTATATTGGTTTTCAAACAATAGGCATTATAAGCATTGTTTCACTCACTAATTCATCACCATTCCTGACCTTTTTTTGCCACATTACCTGATCATTATTTCTGAATGTCTTTATTGGCCAGGTCACTGGTAACAGGTGAATTGCCAAGACAATTGCATGTGGGGGGGGGAGGTTATGCGGAGTAAGGCATTGTCCCTGCTTGGCATCTTGTAGAGGAATAGAGGAAGGTGCCCCGTGTATATGTACGAAAAATCACGTGCGAAAATTGAAAATTGTGCAAATTAGGGACCTTGCAATTGCAAAACGTACCAGTACGTTGACGGGACTGGCAATTGCAAAATGTTGCAACGTACCCATACGTCGATGGGACGTCTCGGGTTAAGTTGCTATCGAGTGACGCACATAAAAAAAAAAAAATCTTATTGATCATGTTAAAAGGGTCTCAAGAAATTTTGCTTGCAAATATAAAACATCAGATACAATCGAAAAACCTAGTACATACGATGGAAATAAACTGGAAGAAATAAATACATACTGGAATAAATTACGATCTCATACCCAACATACATATCTACAGCTAGTAGAGCAATTACCATATCAAGGCATTTGAATGTTCTTGGAATCAATTTAGACTCCATTTTTAGGTAATATGTTGATCAATTTAGAGCAGGCCATTTTTCTCCAAGAGTCAGATTAGTCAAGATAACTGAAAGGTTCATCATCAGTATCATCATTCCTAGCATGACTTGCTAACATCACTGGATAAGCAATTTAATAAAGTTATTCTCTCGATAGGTAAAGATGAGGGGAATTATTCCATGGATTCTACTATTACACTAATAGCAAGAGGAACTCCTCACACCCTCAACATGTACCTAGACAAGATTGCCTTATCGCACCAACCGCCTCTACAGCTATTGTGCAAGACATAGTGAATAATGAAATTAGTTTGGACGTACTGTACGACCTACCATTCATGTTGTAAAATATAGCAAGAGAGGGAGGCAGTGGCTCAATCGGTAGAGAGTTGGTCTGCAGTCTTAACGGACCCGGGTTCAAATCCCGCTGGGGCACGGAACAGTTTAAGGATTTGAATTTCATAAATATCAGACTTTACTGATCTACCAGAAGACCCGCCGACATGTCGTAAAGATACCCCCGCTAATACCAATACACCAGTCCTGTATGAGACAGCCCTAGCATGTAGTCAGTATGGACTGTGGGTGTTAGCGCCAAAGTGGTGACATGTAGAGGTGTGCAGTACATAGGAGGACTACTGGACCCTGAAAGCAGGCTGTCAAGCCTATTCCCAGAGTTGGTCACATAAAAAAAAATTAGAACTCTAGAATCAGTATTTAGAGGCTCTTCCTCATATGATCATCAAACACAAAGGGCTGAAATCATTAACAGACTTGGAAGCTAGAACAGGCTAGCAGACTAGTACCATTATGCTCACCATGAACCAGGACATCCCATTACCTTGCACTGACACAAGTAGGGAAACAAACATCACAAATACATGTGACAAACGTGGTTTATTTGAGATAAGTCAAGCAATGCTAGGTAACATTTTTGGATTGGCTACAGAAAATTATCTTGAAGAAATAAATAACAAATTTCATAGGATTTTAAACATTCACTCATATCAACATAAATTAGCTGATAACCCAAACACTGTAATGATGATGATTGTAAAGAACCTAAGATTGACAGATAAATCAGATCACGATATTGTGGAGAAAGTAAATGCACTGGAAGGAAATACTACATTTTTTTGACAATTCTCAGTGGTCATGGAACATACTGACATAATAATTCTGTTAGACAGTGCTAGAGCTCATTATCAAGATTTCATGAAAGGCATTGTAACAGTAGAATCAGCATTACTTTACTTCCCATTCACAATCTATGTCAAATAATCAGTCAAGGAGTAAAAAAGCATGGTTTGAAGCCTTTGTTTGAGGAAAGGAATCTGATGTTATATTATCCATACTTTGAAGCAACACTCACACCAACATCAAGAGTAGTTCAAGTCCCATTCATAGCAGATGATTGTTCACGGTCTATCAATTATAAACTTTTCCTTTTAACCCGCGGCGTCCCGTCGACATTCTTTAACATCCTCAAGTTTTGTCACTGCCAATCCCGTCGATGTACTTTAACGCACCGCAATTGCAAAGTCCATAATTTGCACAATTTTCAAAATTCGCACTAGATTTTCGATTCGTCCACCTACCCAAGCCTCCCCTACCTGCCACCAGGCGGGCAGCCTCCCAGACCCCGCGTGACCAGCGCGCGCCCTTGTCTCGGTCACTCACCTATTAGCAGTGACCCAGGTCAGACATGGCACGTAAAGGTCTCTCTGAGGACGAAATACAATCCGCCCTGGATGCCTTCACTGGAGATAGTGATTCTCCACTTGATGATGTGGAGGATCATGATTATGTGCAGCCTGAGGAGGAAATAACCAGCAGTGATGAGGAGGTCCCTTCACCGAGGAAAAAGCGGTATTTCACGTATCGTAAGGCGAGGGAAGGCCAGCCTGGACCCCAAACACATGCACGGACCTCTCTCCAGCCCCTAGAGAGAGAGATTCTGATGAGGACGAGGACGAGGACAAGGACGAGGATGGCGACTTAGGACATGATGTTGCCTCATGGGTGGGGAAGGAGAAAATTTCACCTCGAGGATCAAAACGTGCGGCGAGAAGGCAAATCAGGTATGGTCCTTCTGTATTGTCTGGGGAAAGTGAAAGTGGTGTGGTGGGAGTGCGGGGTGAAAGCGAAAGTGGTGTGGCGGGAGTGTGGGGTGAAAGGGAAAGTGGTGTGGCTGGAGTGAGCGGTGAAAGGGAAAGTGGTGTGAGGGAGGCAGCACGAGCACGTGATGTATGTGGGCATAGGGGAGATGAGGTGGAGCCGCTCCCCAGTACGTCTTTCGCCCCACAATATTCCCTCACTTCCTCCCCACAGCCCCAGGATGTGGGGAAAGGAAGGAAAGGGAAGGGAAAGGGTAAAGGAAAAGGGAGAGGGAAGAGAAGTGCAAGTGATGAAGGGCGCTGCTCTCCACCTCCCCAACCTCCCCCACCACCCTCCCCTCCCCACCCTGACGAAGGCGACGATGGGGATGAGGCTGGAGACGGTAGTGTGTCGTGGAATTGGGAAGATGGGAGTAATTTTACTCCCATCATTCACCCTTTCACTGAGGAGTGGCGGCCTGGTTGCACGGCTCGAGATGTGCATGCGGGCTCCACTAGGGTGGATTTCTTTCACCTGTTCTTTGGGGAGGCGTTTGTGGGCCGCATAGTGGAGCAGACGAACCTCTTTGCAAGAAGCCAGTGCCGTGAAAGTGAATGTCTGGGTACAACCAGCAGGCACTCCCAACAATATGACTATTCTGTAACCCTTTCTGAGATGTTGTTATTTTTTGTCCTGGTTCTCTTGATGGGTGTTGTAAGGAAAAATAAAATACCGGCATACTGGACCACTGACCCAATGACCAGCACACCTTTCTTTGGAAAGGTAATGGGTCGTAATAGATTTCAGCAGATTCTCGGCCGTCTCCACTTTTTTGATGCAGACGATCCAGTTAATGCAAATAACACTGATAAAATGAGGAGAATTAGGCTTGTTTTTAATCATCTACGGGAAATGTTCCGTTCCTCATTTTATCCTTACAGAGACCTCGTCATAGACGAAAGTCTTGTGTTGTGGAGAGGCAATATTTCCTTTCGCCAGTACATACCCAGCAAGAGACACCGTTTCGGGTTCAAGATCTTTGTTATGTGTGACTGTAAGACTGGATATGTGCAAGACATAGTCTTGTATATGGGCGCACAGACAGACATAACAGAAGATTGTAGTATTGGACTCTCAGGGGCCGTGGTGAAGACAATGATAGAGGAGTACCTTCATCGTGGTCATGTGTTGTACCTGGACAACTGGTACACTAGCCCTCTTCTCGCTCGGTTCCTCCACCAACACGACACCAGAGTCTGTGGTACAGTAAAGAGAAACCGTCGCCATATGGTCAAGATAGGGAGGAAACTGGACAAGAACGAGGTGGTTTTCTTCCAGGCAAATAACATCTTTGCCACCCTGTGGAACCACAACAGGGAAGTTTGCCTCCTGTCGACTGTACACAGCCCCCTGACGCACCGCACAGACTCCGCTGATCACCATGGCGAGACGAGGCGCCACGTCTGGAAACCTGAGTCGGTACTTGACTATAATCTCAATATGAGGCAAGTGGATCAGTCAGACTCCATGATTTCCAGTGTGGACTGTGCCAGGACCACGATGAAGTGGTACAAAAAGCTCTTTTTCCACTTGCTCAACATCACGGTCCTCAACACACACTACCTCTACGCCATGACAATGGGAATCTCTGAGACCTTTGAGGGGTTTGTGAGGGAGCTGTCACGTGAAATTATCGCCAGGTACGCACAGGACAGGCCCACACACCGCACCCGCACCCCCATGGCTGCCCAGACTCCCCTACACCTTGCAGGACGCCACTACCCAAGCACTATCCCTTCCCAACTAAACCGTCGTAAACCCCAGCGCCGCTGCCATATATGCAAGCACTCGCCAGTCAGACCAGCCACTCAGAGAAAAGACACAAGGTACGAGTGTGTAGAGTGCAATGTTGCGTTGTGCCTTCAGCCCTGTTTCAAAGAGTATCATAACTTCCTACACTACTGAAACTGTGTGGGATGGCGATATGATGCTAAGTATAATGGTAAGGCCAGTCAGTATGTGATAAGATTTATATAAAGTTGAAACGTGGGTAATGTTTGTGGTAAAATATTACGTAAGTTGAGAAATAGTGTATGTTGAAAGAAGTGATATTACAACTACACCCACTGTGTAAATCTGCGAAAATATGACGCTCAGTATAACAGTCTGGTCTGTAAATATGTGATAGCAATGATATAAAGTGGAAAAGGGTGTAATGTTAGCAGGAAAGTAATGTATAAGTTGAAAAATAGTGTAAGTTGTAGCAATTAATATCACGAGTACACCCACTGTGTAAATCTGCGAAAATATTACGCTCAGTAGAACAGTCGAGTCTGTAAATATGTGATAGCAATGATATAAAGTGGAAACGGGTGTAATGTTAGTGGGAAAGTAATTTATAAGTTGAATAATAGTGTAAGCTGAAACAAACGATATCGCGATTACACTCACTGTGTAAATATGCGATAATATGACGCTCAGCAGAATGGTAAGGTTTTCAATTATGTGATAGCAATGATATAAAGTGGAAACATGTGTAAAGTCAGTGGAGAAGTATTATATAAGTAGAAAAATAGGTTGTAAGTTGAAATAATAGTCATAGCGACTTCTCCCGCTGTGTTATTATGCGCTATTATTACGCTAAATATTATCGTAAGGCCTGAAACTATCTCAAAACAGTTCTCTAAAGTGGAAAAGTGTATAATGTTATTAGAAAAGTATTATGTAAGTTGAAAAAACACAATGCGAGTTGAAACAACAGTCACAGCGAGTTCACTCACTATGTAAATATGCGCTAACATTACACTAAATGTTATCGAAAGGCCTGTGAATATGTAAAAACAGTTCTATAAAATGGAAAATGGTGTAATGTTATTGGAGATGTATTATGTAAGTAGAAAAAATGATATGTATGATGAATCAGCAATGTTAGCAATTCATCAGTGAACAGTTTGGCCGATTTCGCTTGGTTCGTCCGATGGAACAATGCTTAATTCACCTCTATTTTTGTATAAAATCCAATTTACTCTTGGATCACATGTTTTTTTGTTTGTAATAAATACATATCTACCTACTTTTATTGGTTTCCCAGACTTATAATACCACAGAAAACGTGAGAGCCTCAGACCACCTCCACAGAACATGGTACCAGGTGTAACGAACATGGTACCAGGTGTAACGAAGGTATACCTGTTTAGGCCACTTATGGACCCCGGTGAACACTTTCTTGGTGATTGACCATTGTTTCTGACCAAAAGCGGAAGTTTGAGCCAAGAAAATTTTGGTCCAAAAATGGTCGGGATTAGGGGGTACCAGTGGTGAAAAAGTGGTCGGGACGGGGCAGGTTAAAAGAGGTGACTCATTAGTCACCATGAACATCAAAACAGAATCATGTTCTCCAATAAACAGGGCACAGTCACCTTCGCAGTGTTAACGTAAATGTCGTACATCATTACATACATTTCACTTATGTCCTGTGAATAGCTTCACGTTTCAGCCAGCTGAGGCAGACCCTTGTGGACTGACTATATTGAAGACTTACAACATTCATCATCATTGCGATTTCAAATTGGCTCCAGATAAACTCATCCATCATCAACGCATTGGACATTCACAGTTTTTCTATTTCTCTCAAAATTCATCAGTTATTGTAACTTGCTAAGACAGACCTCCAACCCATACGTCAGCATCTGGTTTATACATATCACCGGATCACTCTTCAGTACTAACCCTTTTATTGTCCACGTTACCTAATAGAAACCACCCACATAAGTTCTAAACATTACCTAAGATGAATTTAAATATGAGTAAGTTAACATCACCAAAGTTTGAAATCATGCAACTGACCAATCAAACAATGCAACCTTAGGAGGAATATGGTAGGATTATGTTCAATCTATATTATTTTTATAGCCCAGCTCCATTCAGTGTTATAATTTTCTCCATCATATTTGCTATAATAATATTGGCTATGCACAGAATGCAAGCTAGGATTGAAAACTTGCAAACAATATGTAAAAAGCTATGCGTTACAAGTGAGGCCAACTGCGTAAATATTGTAAATATTGTGTATATACTTTATATAAAACAATAAAAATATGGGGTTACATATTATAGTATAGTACTGATTTGAATATAAACTGCACAACAAAATGAAGCCAGTGTACATATCTTCATTTTATAATATGTTACCATATTAGTATGTCTCGTTTCATGTAAATAGATAGCTAGTACATTCTTGACACAATTGACTACTGTAGACTTACCATTGTATTGCCATTGTGTAAATATATATTGATATATATCTCAGTTATACTGTGGAATTATGTTACTACATTCAATTCTACCATGATGTATACCATGTATTTACATTAGTATTTAACTTGATTGTTTAATAAGTAGATATAATGCCTTGTAACATAATCCCGTACACTGTGTTGATTGTAATATGAAGTTAGGTCGTAGGTACGACAGTTTGGAGTGACCGAGCGATATATAGGCATTACTATAGTCATGGCAAAATATGTAATAGTTATAGGCATTAAAATAATCATAGACAATATGTAACACTAGCAAAATATATAATGTCTGGTGCATCAGGAAGAGAATCACAAAACATCCCCTGGCCCTAGGCTACCAGGAATGCCAAAACACATGATGTTGTCAAACACACTCACGGAAAAGAGTTAGCTCACATGACAGAAACGTGCCAGATGCTATACACACACACACATACGCAAGCACGTCAGCCAGCCAGAAGCCAGGCCGTAATGTATACCTAGATGTGAGGTGTGGAGAGGCAGAATAAACAGAGGAAGAGATGGAGACAGTAGGATATTAACTAGGAGGTAGGAGCTTGTAAGGGATTAGCTGTCACTCTGGCAATTAGTGGGTCACGTTACTCTGTCCGTGAACAATATGTCACAATAAAGTCCCGTAACTCCAATTTGTCTCTACCTTACCTTCACCCACGATATAAGAGAGACAGAGGAGGGCGTGAGACAGAAGACCTATCTCCAGACTAGAGAGATAAAACCTACAAACACATAATCTCCACGCTATCCAACGCCCCGCGATTTTACATTGGCAGCAGCAGTAATCTACAATATTTTACGATACCAAACATTGGTGGCTACGATTCTCTGCAATATACACTTGTTGACACTGGTGGCACCTAGCAACCTACCTATCTCCCCATCTACCTACCGACATACCTACACTCTAAACTAAACCCTTCCAACATTTTTCTTGTGCACAACTCTGCTTCCCACTCATCTCTCTTCATTAAAAGTTTATCCGCCAGATGAACTGATCTACTTATTCACCCTTCTTCTTCATTGTCTCTCTCATGATCTTTTTTGCTCTCTCTCTCTCTCTCTCTCTCTCTCTCTCTCTCTCTCTCTCCAATAGGAATATAGCCGCTCTTTCCCGTCCTTTTCCTTAGCTTTCCTCTTTGTTCTCCTCAACCCCCCTACCCACACATTCTCACTTTTGTCCTATATACTTCTCCATACTTCTTTCCTCATCCCTTCCCTCACCTTCTTCCCCTTGCCATTTAATCCTTCGATCATTTCTCTCCCCTTTCCTTTCTCTTCTTGTCTTTTCACTCTTCATCACCCCCTCCCCCTCCTCCCTTGGGGACAGAGTGGATCAGTGGTAAAGTGTCGGACTCAGGACTGGGGGGTCGTCAGTTCGAGCCAAGCCAGGTTGCTGCCACGCCGGGAGAGGTAGCGCACTGCTGTCCCCTAACAAGGCTATATGACCCAGTAAGGTGTAGCTCGAGGGAATCATTTCCCTTTTCCCCTCCTCTCTCTCTCTCTCTCTCTCTCTCAGGCAAAGTCAGTCTCACTTCCATCCAAGCCATTAGACTGGTACACTAAAGATGGACAGCCTGAACAAAATGTTTCAGATTTATAAATCAACAACTTTAGTATTATGACGACATTTAATCATGCCTCTGTCAGAATTTTTTTCTTTTATTTACCAGAGGGGATACCTCTCCTTGGTAAGATGTTCGACGGATCATCTTTATTCGTTTTAGTACAAAAGAGTCTCGACATCATCAGGTAATCGCCCTTGGTGCAGGATTGAATATTATGGACTTTAATGAGACAGAATGTGACCCATATTCTCTTAGGATTTTCCTGGTCGTGTTTTCTCTTCTTCGTGTACAAGTTCATTTCGTTACTGTATGTAGCCTTCATGTACTTTAACACTTATTATCGTGTTATTAGTTTTTTTTTTTTTTTTTATACAAGGAACAAGGAACTAAAGGCCAGGAGCCCGCAACTGTTCAGGGGAAAAAAAAAAATGCAAATGAGACCAAATTCAAGATCCGTTCATTTCGAGATGCCTAGACACACTGTGTTTGAAAGACTGGAGATCATAGGGAGTAGGAAACAGAGAGAGGGAGACAGTTCCAGAGTTGACCTGTTGCATAAATATAGGACTGGGGAGTAACGGTTAACTCTTGCATTAGATTGTTGGATAGAAAAGGGATGAGAATTTGTTGCTAGACGGGTGCTGTACGCCCGTCGTAGAGGTGGAGGGATGCAAGCAGACAGTTCAGAGGAGCAGTGATCATTGAAGTAGCGACAGAAAAGAGATAAAGATGGAACAGTGCGGCGAAAAGACTGAGGTTCAATGGAGCCAGTAACAGGAGAGAGTTAATGAGACGAAAAGCCTTTCACTCCACCTATTGAAAAGAGCTGTGTGTGAGAAGCCTCCCTACACATGGTAGTTGTACTCTACACAGGGGCAAATAAAACCCATACATAAAATCAACAACTGTGCAGGGGTAAAGAATGTATGGAATTGGCTTATCACACCTAATCTCTTGGTTTCCAAGATAAGTCACAAAGAATGAAGCCCCAGGCATGTTCAAGGATGATGCAAGATTAAGCTGGATATTATTAAACATTTGTGGGTACTCCTGCGGAAGATTTTGTCATGTTGATATGTGTAAAAACTGAGTCTTTGATGCATTAAAAACAACAAAATTATTTTTACCCGTCAGAGATATGAGCCAAGTCAGACATTAGGTGTGCCATAGTCTCATCCCTTGTTTGTTGAAGTAACTGCTGAGATAGGCGTTCTGGAAATTGAATGGAATAGTGAAGGGTGGAATCATCAGTGTACGAGTGGATAGGGTTAGATAGCTTAGAAGGTCACTGATGAACAAAAGGAAGAGAGTTTGTGATAGGACAGAGTGCTATGGAACACCACTGTTGATAAATCTAGGAGAAGAACAATGGCCGTCTACAACAGTGGCTATAGAACAACCAGAAAGGAAGACATAGATGAAGTCACAGATAGAAAGATAGATACAATAAAAGGGCAGTTTGGAAATTAAAGATTTATGCCAGAGTCGATCGAAAGCCAATGAGATGTCAAGTTCAATGACAAAGCTTTCGCCAAAGTCCAGGAAGGAGGATGACCAGGAGTCTGAAAGGTAGGTGAGAAGATCGCCAGTGGAGCGTCCCTGACGGAACGCATACTGACGATCAGAAAGATGGTTGTAATAGGAAAGATGCTTTAAAAATTTTCTGTTAAGAATAGACTCGAAAACTTTTGAGACACAGGTTGTTAAAGCAATAGGTCGATAGTTAGAGGGTTGGGAATGGTCAACCTTCTTTAGGAGAGGCAGAATGAGAGCAAACTTCCAGCAAGAGGGAAAGGTACAAAGGCGAAAGAGTTTACCTAGGCAGGGTGTAAGCACAGAAGCACAGTTCTTGAGGACAACAGGAGGGACTCCATGAGGCCCATATGCCTTGTTAGTACTAAGGCCAGTGATGGCAGAAAATACATCAGTTGATGAAATTTTAATGTCAGCCATGAGGAAGTCAAAGGGGGGAAATGATGGAGGAACAGCACTGGAATCGTCTGAGATGGATTTGGAGGAGAAAGTCTGAGCGAAGAGATCTGCTTTATCAGTAGAAGATATAGCTACACAGCCATCAGAGCAGAAATGTGGAGGGAAGGAAGATGAGGTTAGAAAAGTTTTTGGCAAGGTGCCAGAAGGAGAAGGAAGAATTCGAGTTGGAGAGTTGAGAGCATTTAGTATGGATGAAATTATTTTTAGGAGAGCGAAGAACAGACTTAGAACGATTCCGAACAGAAACATAAAAAAGATGTCATTCATGGGTGGGTTGGCTTTGGGATCTTTGATAGGCCCTTTCCTTGTTTGGTTTAGGTCCTTTGAAGACCATAATACAGTTCGAAACGTTTGATCATTTTTACCTTGTCTGGGACGGAGTCCTGCGAGGTATTGTTCTTGGTCGAGTTTATTTATTTGTTTGTTTGCTTGTTTTTCTTTGTTAGCAACATTGCAGAAAAAAGGTTGAATGAAATTACATGAAACTTTCAGGATATGTGGGCACTGGTCTCAAAAGAAATTGATTAAAATTTGGAGGTAATGGAGTGAAAGGTCAAAATCAAGGTCAACGATTTTCAGAGGGTTGTAGCTTGAAACCGGTTGAAGATACAGATATTTACAATTATCAGCATACAGGACCTATGACATGGGTTTTCACTTGGCACTAAGACGTTGACCATCAGAAACCGTGAAAGGTCAAACTGAAAGTCACGGACATTCAGGGGGCCATAACTAAAAACTGGTTGAAGATAGATATTTACTATTATCATAACATAGGAAATCCCATATGGGTTTTTAATTGGTACCATGACCTTTGACCTTAAGTGACCTTGAAAGGTCAAATTCAAGGTCACGAATATTCAGGGGGCTATAAATGGCAACTGTTTGAAGACAGAGATATTTACTATTATCATAATATACTGTAGCAAGTTTCGTATGGGATTTCATATGGTACCATGACCTTTGAATGGTCGGGCGAGGTTTGTTGTGCCTGGCACCACATGTTAATGTATTGTTGATGTTCTTGAAGGTACATGCCACTGTGTTTTTAAGCAGTGTTCGTGTCAATGCTGTAGTTCAACGAAGATTACTGTAAAAAACGTCCTGGTGATTGTTTGTGTTTACGACTCACCTCCAGCAACCAAAGTTTCAAAGGCACAAGACGAAAGACTGAAAGAATAATAACGTAAAATCGCAACAGAAGAATTGAAGAAGGGAAGGGAGTCGGGAGGAACGTTGACGACCACTTATTATTCCAGTATAATCAGTGCAAGAAGATGGTCTTTTAAAAATCTTTGAATAAAATGAGGTGAAAAAGACTTTATGGACGCGACTGATGTAATTATTGAGTTCCCCAAGCAAGAGGTGATGTATAAAGAATGTCACGGCCCTAGGACAGTTGGATGGTAGCCTGTAAGTTTTCCTGTGCCAGGTACAGTCTCACCCGGAGCGGACATTAAAGTGCAGTAGTATGTTCTTTCATGTGTTTTCCCATGTCTGTCCTACGTCGAGGCTCCCTGGATGGCATATACAGACTCTTTCAGTCACAAACACAACCATTCCAACACATGTTTGGCATGTACTCTCTCATCGTACACCCCTCAAATCCTTCCACACCTGCACCCATTTGTCCATGTGTAGAGAATTGGGTGGGGGCGGGTCACTTCTCCAGTGATGTGAACTTTGTACCTCGGCCGTATGGATCAGTTATCCTCAAGGACCCGTAAACTACGGTTGGATGTTTATGCTAGAGCTGCTTGTCAATGTCAGGCGAGTACAGGCCGCCGTGTTCAAAACTGGATTTACGAGAATGATTCACAGGAGCCTGTGTGTTAAAAACTCAAAAACCATGAAGTATTACATACATTGCATTGTACCATCTAGGATACCACCAGGCGATCTGATTCTCCTGATGGATGACTATTCTAACCATTAGGGTTAGAAACAGCCTTCATTAGCCCCTTCTCTATTTAAGGTGACCTTGTGAGGGTAAAAAAAAAAAAAAAAAAAAATTACCTGGTGATAGAGTGAATGTTTAATTTCTTAAGACCACAACGATGTGGTCTTCTTATTATATTCTTGACATTTTATACAGTTTTAATACAACATAAGACAATCATAATGTACTGAATTGACTAAGAAAGGCGGTTTCTATCTAACCTCAAAATTTTGAAGACTCCATTCTAAAGGCCAATAAAGTCATCTGGAGATGGCCAAAATAAAAAATACAGTCCCTCATTTGAATGAAAATTTAGAAAAAGAAGTCCTGATAACAAAAAAAAAAGTAAGATGCAATGAAAAACATAAAACCGAAAAAAGAGGAATTGTATCCCCCAACATCACAGTAATTGTATCCAGCATCACAGTAATTAATCTCTTTCTATTTTAGGACGTAATTTTAACTTTTTTTCTTGTCGCCCTTGGCTGATGATATTCAGGACAGGGAAAACTATTTGAAATGGAGGGATTACATAACAGCCTTCATTAACCTCAACCTTACCAGTGGAATCTCCTAAGCCTACTATAATCTTTTGTTAAAATTGTGATGAAACTTTAAAAAATACATCATAGTAGTGAAGTGGTTGTCGAGATTATTGTTACGTCCCCACCCCACACTGCCACAGACTCCAACAGCAGTAGTCCAGTATAGGAAGGACGTTGCCCAGTGAGTTGCTCTTCCTATGGTCAGCCTTTAGGTGTACAGTACAGTACACAATATTAGCTCAGGCGTTGTGAAAACACTGGCTGCTTAAATTCACTGTCTTTATTTCCAAATAATTACACTTAATGCTTGCCAACTTCATTTCACTGTTCTTACAAGCACTGGAGCTATACAAACTTTACTAACTGCAATTACACTTAATGCTTGACAACACTTCACTTTGTCGACAAGTACTGATGATGTACAAACTTCAATAAATGCTTCACTGTTTTCACAAGTACCGAAAATATACAAACTACATTGACATTGCACTGACACTGCACTACACTCAAACTGAACTGAAAACCGACTGAATCTGAACTAGTCTCTTCCCCATCCTTATATAAGCTTGCATTATTCGAGAATGATCTACTAAGTTCTGGTGTATTCCAGAGAGAGAGAGCACAGTTGCCAACTCAGAGACAACCAAAACATGCCAGTTTTCTTACAGTACATAACACTATAAATTACTTAGCATTCAAGCTTAAATTGAATTGCATAATATAACAATCACATAATTAAAATATTATTAAAATCAAGGAGCACAACAATTAACGCATAACTTACAAAATAACTACGCTCACAAACAGCAAGCAAACTGGCAACTCTGACTCGTACCAGAGCTAGCTACCGTAAAAATCGGGAAACATCGAGAAACATCTCGGCGACCTAACTGGCAAAGCTTGCTTCTTAACATTATTAATGTGCAGACAACAGAGCTGCACCAGTGATATTCTAAAACAAGTTTTCTGGGGATAATGAGACTTAAGTGAGGACCGCCTGACTCACACACGGAGATATAACACTTTACGAAGAACACCATTAATATTGTGGTGCTATACATCCCACTGAATATAAATGTTTGAAATGATTTGTAAAAAAAAAACAGTTTGAGACTAGGATGATTTTTGCACTCGTGATAAATCATGATCCCTTACAACAGCGTGATAATTTGATTTAATTACAGTTAATATATACGTATGTATGTATGTATATATGTACTGTATATATATATAGATAGATAGATAGACAAATAGATAGATGGATAGATGAACAGACAGATAGATAGATAGACAGATAGGTATAACTGTATCTGTGTGAATTTTTAGCCAGATACCTTAACTCCAGAGTGAGTAGCCACAAACAACTCATCTTTAACCTGAGGCGTCCCGTCGATGTATGGATACGTTGCAAACATTTTGCATTTGCCAGTCCCGACGATGTACTGGTATGTCGCGCAATTGCAAGGTGCATAATTTGCACAATTTTCAAATTTTGCACTTGATTTTCGGTACGTATGGTCACTCGACCTTCCCCTACCTGCCACCAGGCGGGGACACTCGGCGACCCCGCGCGACCTGCGCTCACCCCCGGCTCGGTCACTCACCTGTTAGCAACGGTTCTGCTCAGACATAACAGAAGTCTCTCCGAGGAGGAAATCCAAGCCGCCCTGGACACCTACACAGGTGACAGCGATTCCCCAGTGGACGACGAGGTTATTGATAAAGTTTATGTGCAGCCAGAGGAGGAGGAAACCATCAGTAGTGACGAGGAGGTCCCGTCCCCCCAGGAAGCTGCAGTACGTGACTTATCGTGCTGCTAGAGAGGGGCAGCAGGCAAAAAAAACAACGTGCAACATCCTCTAGCCAGCCCCAACGTGATGTGGAGCCCGATTTTGATGACGAGGACGAGGACAAGGACGAGGACGGAGCTGTGGGACATGCTGCCACGTGGTACAGCCGTGAAGTTATCACTCATCATGGCCCCGAGCGCACACCACTTTGTAGGAGCAGGTATGGGCCTAGTCTTATGTTTGGGGAGGTAGGAAGTGCTGTGGAGGGAGTGGGGAGTGAGAGGGAAAGTGCAGGGAGGAGTATTGAAAGTGATAGTGGCGGGAGTGAGTCATCGCTCTCCCGTGGTGGTGTGAGGTGGCGGGGTGCATCACGTGGGCGAATGAGAGTGCGTCCTGAATCTCGTGGGGTTGTGATGGAGGGGGAAGGTGGGGAGGAACCACTCTCCAGCACGTCTTATGCTCACCAATATTCCCTAACACATGGGCGACTGAGGGTGCATGATGAATCACGTGGTGTTGTCATGCAGGGGGAAGGTGGGGAGGAACCACTCCCCAGCACGTCTTATGCTCCCCAATATTCCCAGACTTCATCCCAACAGCCCCCTAATGTTCCCCAAGGCCGTAAGGGTAAAGGAAAGGGAAAAAGTAAAGGCCGAGGGAAGAGGAGTGCGAGTGGGGAAGCCCTCCTCACTCCTCCTCCCCAACCTCCCCCACCAGCATCTCTTCCCCACCCAGACGAAGGCGACGATGGGGATGATGGGGACGAGGGATTTGTTTCATGGAATTGGGAGGATGGGAGTGATTTTTCTCCCATCATTCACCCCTTCACTGAGCAGGGGTGCGCTGGTTGCATTGCTCCCGGAATTCACCCTAATTCCACCAGGCTGGATTTTTATCCACCTTTTTTTCAGTGAGGGTTATGTGGAGCAGATAGTTGACCAAACGAACCATTTTGCTAGCAGCCAGCGCCGTGAGAGTGAAAGACTGGGCACCAGGAGCTGGCATTCTATCATGATTGATTACCCAATCTCCCTTTCAGAGATGTTTTTATTTTTTGCCCTGGTCCTTTTGATGGGTATTATACGAAAGAACAGAATTCCGGCATACTGGACAAGGGACCCTGTAATGCTAACACCAATATTTGGCCAAGTCATGAGCCGTAATTGCTTCCAACAAATTCTAAGTCGCCTCCACTTTTACGATGCTGATGATCCTGCAAATGCTAATGACACAGATAAGATGAGGCGAATTAGGTTGGTCTTTGATCACCTGAGGCAAACATTTCGTTCCTCATTTTATCCCTATAGAGACCTCGTCATAGATGAGAGTCTCGTGTTGTGGAGAGGCAATAATTCATTTTGGCAGTACATCCCCAGCAAAAGGCACCGTTTTGGGTTCAAGATCTTTGTTATGTGTAACTGTAGGACTGCTTAAGTGCAAGACATAGTCTTGTACACTGGTGCACAGACAGACATAATAGAAGATCGCAGAATTGGACTGTCTGGAGCAGTGGTAAAGCTTACCTTCATCGTGGTCACGTCCTTTACCTGGACAATTGGTACACTAGCCCTCTTCTCGCTCGTTATCTACACAGGCATGACACGGGAATCTGTGGTACCATCAGGGTGAACCGGCGTCACATGGTCAAGGTGGGGCAGAAACTTAACAGAAATGAGGTTGTCTTCTTCAAGGCAAACAACATACTTGCAACTGTGTGGAACCATAACAGAGAAGTAAGCCTCTTGTCCACGGTTCACCACCCCTTGATGCACCATACTGATTCCGTGGATTACCGGAGCGAGAACAGGCACCACATATGGAAACCTGAGTGTGTCCTAGATTATAACATCAACATGCACCTGGTGGACCAGTCAGACTCCATGATATCCACGGTCGAGTGTGCCAGGACCATGATGAAGTGGTATAAGAAGCTTTTCTTTCACTTGCTAGATATAACTGCTCTGAATTGCCAACACCTGCATGCCATGACAACAGGAGTTCAGGAAACCTTTGAAGGGTTTGTGAGGGAATTTTTTCCCGGTATGCAGTTGAAAGGCCCCAACACCGCACCCGCACTGCCCCTGTCGCCCAAACTCCCCTGAGAATATCCGCCCACCATTTCCCCACTCCTATCCCTCCCCAGCCAAATAGACCTAGGCCCCAACGCAGGTGTCACGTGTTTAGCAATTCCCGGGCGAGACCCACCACTCAAAGGAAAGACATCCACTATGAGTGCATGGAGTGTGATGTGGGTCTCTGTATTCACCCATGTTTCAGCAAGTATCACACTTTGATTCACTTTTGATATGGTGTGAATGCAGTAGGATGCTGATACTCAGAAATAAGAGCGACAAACATATGCTCAATGTAATTATAAGGCCCGTAGATCTGCAAATAGTTGTATAAAGTGGAATCGGGTGTAATATAAGTGGAAAATTAGTATGTAAGTGTATAAATATGATCTAAGTGGAAACATACCTAGCGAGGGTATTTTGATGCGATATTCAGACGCTCAGTGGAATATATAAGGCCCGTAAGTATGTAAATATTTGTATGGAAATTGCAAACGGGTGTAATATAAGTTGAAAGTTTTGTAAGTTCTGCAGTTTATTCTATCTATCTATCTATATACCTAGGCTGTTTCCCCCAAGGAAAGGGAGGTACCCAAGACAGGACTACACACTCCCCATTTACTCATCCATTCAAACACATTCATTCGCATCTTTGCCCCAAAGGGGAGAACGGACAGATCCTCACCGCACCACACCACACAAGGGTCAACTGCGCAATGCAATCCGTGACATCCGCAGCAGGGCCCGACAGCAGAGCTGGTTTACCCCTGCCACATCATAACACACCCATCCCCTTACTCGCACCTGACCTGACTAGTTGATCAGACCAAATGCAGGAGAATATCCCCTCAGGGCTGCGTCATCACTTATTCATTCACAATTTCTCTCCATTTATTTCTGTCATGCACAGCCACTCTTCCTTGTTCAACAGACATCCCTCTCGCATCCAGCGCTCTCTTCACACTGTCCATCCATCCTATTCGTGGTCTTCCTCTCAGCCTTACACCTCTCACATCAGATCTAGTTATCTTTTTCACCAATCGCTCATTATCCATTCTCTCCATATGCCCAAACCATCGCAACACCCTCTGCTCAACTCTATCAGCCATCTCCACAACTCCAGTTCTCCTTCGCACTTCATCATTTCGCACCCGATCCATACGAGTCACTCCACACATACTCCTCAGACACCTCATCTCCATTACATTCAATCTTTTCCTTTCTGCTACACCTATATTCCAAGTTTCAGCCCCATATAATGCAGTCGGTACCACAACACCCTCATACAGCATTCTCTTTACATTCATTCTAAGTGAACGATATCTAAACACTTTTTTCATTCCTCCCAGCACCTTTCCTACTTTATTTATTCTAAACTTCACTTCTGCATCTATTCTTCCATCCACAGCAACATGTGACCCTAGCTATTTAAAACATTCTTCCTCCTCAAGCAACTCACCATTCAAAAATATATTCATCTCCCTACCATCTACCAACCTCATACACTTCATCACTTTACTCTTATTCTCATTTACTTGCAATTTCCTCCTTTCACACACCCTTCCAAACTCCTCTACCAACTGTCTCAATCTCTCCTCTGAATCAGCCACCAGTGCAGTATCATCTGTAAACAGCAGCTGCTTCAGATTCCACTCTCTACCATCAACATTCACCAGACTCAGACCTCCACCTAAAACTCTTGCATTCACCTCCCTTACAACACCATCAATGTAAATATTAAACAACCAAGGCGACATCACACATCCCTGTCGCAGCCCCACTGTCACGGGAAACCAATCGCTCACAGCATTTCCCACTCTTACACACGCTCTACTATTTACATAAAAACTTTTCACCCCTTTTAGTAACCTACCATCAAGTCCATACACCTTAAAACAGTCAAAATATTCCTAGCAAGTGTTTATAGATGCGATTTCCTGATGCTCAGTGGAATAAATAAGGCCCGTAAATATGTAAATAGGAGTCTACAAGTGGAAACGGGTGTAATATTTGTGAAAAATTAGTATGTAAGTGTGTGAGTATTATCTTAGTCGAAACATTCATCGCGAAGGTATTTTGGTGCGATATTCTGACACTCAGTTCAATAAATAATGCCAGTAAATATGTATAGTACATTATAGGGTGTAAACGGGTGTAATGTAAGTGGGAAAGTATATTGGGAGTGAAAAAATAAAGTAGAAGTTGAAACACGAGTCGTAGAGATTGTGCTTGCTATGTGAATATGCGCTAGCACATCGCTAAATGCCCTCGTAGTGAATGTAATAATTGAAAAGATTTACAGTGGTGGAGGAAAGGTTTTATGTAAAGAAAATAATATTATGAAAGTTATAAAACAATATGGTATGTTGAGATACGAGTCATAGCGAATGCGCTGATTAAGCAGATGTGCACTATAGTTATGCTACATGTCATTGTAATGAATGAAAACTGAAAACATATACATACAGTACAAAATGGTAAAATGGCATTGAAACAGTAGTATACAAGTAGAAAAAATGATATGTTGACTGAAACAAGAAACTTAGCACATATTGTGTTACCACTCTGATCCAACTCGCTATGCTCGCGCGAAGGTATAATGCTTATTTTTCATATATATGTCACTGAAAACCATTATATTGTTATTCTTATTGTTCATTAGTTCAAATTCAATAAATGTAGAGGTGTTGTTTGTGGTTTCTCCCAAATTTACCTACCATAGAAAATGTGAGCGACTCACACGTCAGTGATAGAATACGTTACCTGGTCCGGGGGACCTCACCTGTTCCGACCACTTATTGACCACGGTAAGCCCTTTCTTGGTGATTTTCTTTTGTTTGTCAACAAAAGCGGAAGTTTTAGTCCAAAATTTTTTTTTCCAAAATAGCTCGGGATTGGAGGGTGTCGGAAGTGCGAAATAGCTCGGGACGTGATGAGTTAAGTCGCCCTCTCCTCCGCCATCAGGATGCCTTCTTTCAGCTCACACCTCCGCCATCATGTACAGTTGGCTTCACTCCCGCGTTTACCACCTAGCGTTGCCAATGCCGGCTCAGCCCAAAGTTTGAATTCCGAACCACGTGTGATCTTGATTCAAACTTCTCACTACTGATTGGGGGTGGAACGAGGGGTCGGGTTGGGGGAGAGGTGGGAAAGCTTCAACAGCAATAGAGTTGCATTATTGGAAAGGGAGAGAATTATTGCAGTAGGCAGCTGACCGATTATAAAGCAATAAAGCCAAATGTAACCTTGAGCTTTCTTCTGTAGTCTAATTCTAACTATAATGCTACAAACCAAGGGATTAGTTTTATTAGGCAAAAATAATACAAATGATGTAACATTAGATTTTACACGCCGTCAATTACTGATGATTAATGATTTATCGGTGAGTCATGTAATAAATCTTACCCAGCCGGTTACTAGGAAAGGGATGGAGAGAAAAACATATTACATATGAAATCCATAATCATTTAACGTCGTGGTCGTGCACCACCGACTCCACATTATTTGGTGTCGTTATGCTTTATTATGGTAATAAGTTTTACACTAAATGAGGATGGTATTCCCAACTGAGGAGGGGAAACTTTAATTTTATGGCTTTTGTAATGGATTAATATATATTTTGCCAGTATTGTAGCGTGAGGGTTCACACACCCCTACCAACTGAACACACACATTCATCCTGCTCTACGTAGATGTGCTGCCTGCTTTCTTTGAGTCTGGTATTAGGTGTCTCCTAATCAGGTAATATGAGCGAATGACGTTCACCTCTATAACAAGCATGTGCCCAACGTAACCCAATCATTAATGGATGAATTTGAGTATCTCGAAGTAGTGAAAATAATAATATATTAATAAATCAAACCTTCCACCACCTATTCAAAAGGGAAAAATGTTACAAGTACAACCAAATTCGTTAGTCGGCATCAGTTGAGACATCTTCTGATGAATCACTTTGTTTTATTTGTTCCCAGAGGATAGTGTTTTGTAGTGGAGGAGACCCTTGACTACCCAGTGACCCCTCCGTCTTTGCTCCCTCACCCTTCCCTCCCTCATTCCATCAGCGTTCCCTCCCCCATCCCTACACTCCCTCTCTCTACCCCTCCTCTCTCCCACCTCACTCTCCCTCCCACTACCCCCAACATCACGCCCTGTGTTGCCGGAAGTCTGCTATTGCACGCAATTGTCTATTGGAAATCTAAGTTATTTTTTATATGTGCGATTATGCAAACAGGATCCGAATAGTAATACAATTGGTATTCTGTCTACAAATACAAACCGTGAAATATTGCATGACATTTTATTAGCCAGAATATGTCATCCAAGATTACTGTCTAGTCCAGACAATCAGACGCTAGTGGTAACGAATCAATCAAAAGGGACGGCGGTGAGCAGTGTCCAAAAGACCGAGGTGAGTTCATGGACCCACATGATTACATAGCCACTCTTGGTCTTCATTACAATGAATCGACACGGCACCCTCTTGACTGAATGCGGCCGCATCATTTCTCTCCATGAGGAGGAGCTCACCAGCATGGCCATCGCTCAGTAGCCTGAGATCTCCAGGCCCATTGTGCTGAAGTGGATCCGTCGTTGGGAGGAGAGCAGAAATCTTAATTTGGGCATGTGGAAATATTTGGGTAAAATTACATGTCATTAATGCAATTTCTACTTCATGTCACATATTTCAGGTGTTTAGTTTGGTGTTTGATTTTGTTGTGGTATTTGGCGTGATAAGAATGCAGACCCAGGTCTCGAGCGATTACCCAGGAGGAGGACGAGAGGATCATCCAGGCTGTGGAAGCTAATCCCTTCACCAATGCGAAGGCTATTATGGAAGACCTGGGTTTGGAGGCATCGGCAACCACAGTGAGGTGACGACTGCACACAGAAGGAATTCATCACAGAGTACCCGCTAAGAAGGGGCACCTCATCAATGCTCATCGCATTGCCCAGCATGCCTTCGCCCAGCACCATGTGGCTAAAGATACTGGTTTTAGGGAGAGGACAGTTTTCAGTGATGAGAAAACTTTCTGTTCGACTAACCATGGTCGCATTCACACGCGGAAGAATGACACCAGGTAGGCAGGACCACCCATAACAATGTAAATTTGACAAAAACTCGGAATGAAAATACCCTGTAGGAAAGCTTATCCCATAATGCTGTAAAGCCACATCGTTTTCTAGTTTTAAATACCAAATGTAATACTAATACATCTTCATTTCCTCATTTTGCTATTTCTCTCATGGAAATTGCAAACTAGCCTTCCCCAGCCTTGCACATCTAGGCCCCATTCATAATGCACTTGATGCACACTAATATCCTTTGAATGTCCATCTCTCCTTCTCCGTGCTGTTATCCCATCTCTCCTGTCATGCTCTATTTCTTTCTGTCAGTCTCATTGTCATTATCCATCTGTCTATATCTCTGTCTACATGCTCATTTATTCATATATATATAATTAGATCTTATTTTATATATGCATTAATAACGTCTGACAAAACATACCCAATGCCAATCTTATTTTATATATGCATTAATAACTTCGGACAAAACATACCCAATGCCCCCCTTTGACGTGCGAGATTGTCAAAATCCCTTTGATTCAAATATTATTATTATTTTTTTTTTTCAAGAACCAATGGTTGTCCCTCTCGTCCTACTTGCCTCACCCCCTAACCTGTCTTTCATCCCAAACTACACCCTCCGAATGCATCCTGTAAGTGAGCCACCAAGAAGTTTAGATAACATGTTAGTACTGACTGGCTTATATATTGTTAAACTGTGTCTATTTCAGATACGAGCGGCACGACATATATAAGGAGGAGCGGAGTGGACGAGTCATGGTCAGTGTGTGGGGATATATGACTGTGCATGAGGTGAGTGATATCTTTCAAATAGAGGGCTGCTTCATGGCGAGAAAGTATATTGAAATACTTGAGGAATGTTTCCTACCACCCTTCCGAGATCGGGATTTCCCCTTCCCTCCCGGACCTATTACTTTTGCTCATGACCGTTGCCCTATCTGTATGGCCAGAATAGTTAAGGAATGGTTTGCAACTCAGGATAATTTACAGGTGCTTGAATTCCCTAGTAGGGGCTGCGATTTGAACCTCACAGAATATCTATGGGGTTCTGTCGTGATCACATGGGAGCCGGAACTTGAGAGGATCATAGCAGAGATGTTGCAGCATGCCAGGGCACAGTGGGAGATTTTCCGGGGCAAGCCAGAGATAGTGAGGAGGCACGGTGACTCAATGTACGAGCGCTTGCAGGCTGTCATTGAGAAGGAGGGTGGCTGGACGCGATTCTAACAACGTGTTCAGTATGGGCAAGAAATTAAGATTATATATAATCTATTATATTTTAAGCCATAGTGTTTTTAAATAATTAAAGACTTAATGCTGGTTCTGCATTCCAAATCAGCAAATATTCAGTTTTTCATTATTAATAACAGGTTGAAGAGTTTATGTCCAGCGTAGGGTTGTCGTGGTTTATTAAGGTTTTGTTAAATATACAATGATTAAAATGTAATAAAACAAATGATTATTGACAACTAAATAACCTGTTTATAATTTACAGTGCGGTGCCTACAGTTCCAGTGGGATTTTGGTGTGGAAGGCTTCGTGAGAAGGACGTGTGGAAATTTCACCTAAATTGACACATCATGTTACCTATGTCAAATAAAAGTCTTGTTGCACTGACTCACTGTTTCAGTGGGAAATTCCATGTCCTTACGTAATCCTCTAAATCTTGTGATAATTTTGCTAACGATGGCGTCTCATTGTCTGGCCTAGGCAGTAATTTCCGATGACATTATCAACCTAAAAAAAAAAAAAAAAATTGCTATATTTCATGGGCTGTATTTGTATATAGAATATCACTTGTATTATAGATCCTGTTTGCATAATCGCACATATAAAAAATAACTTAGATTTCCAATAGACAATTGCGTGCAATGGCAGACTTCCGGCAACACAGGGAATGATGTTGGGGGTGGTGGGAGGGAGAGTGATGTGGGAGAGAGGAGGGGTAGAGAGAGGGAGTGTGGGGATGGGGGAGAGAAGGCGGATGGAATGAGGATGGGTAGGGCGGGGGAGCAAAGACGAAGGGGTCACTGGGTAGTTGAGGGTCTCCTTCACTACAAAACACTATCCTCTGGGAACAAATAAAACAAAGTGATTCATCAGAAGATGTCTCAACTGATGCCGACTAACGAATTTGGTTGTACTTGTAACATTTTTCCCTTTTGAATAGGTGGTGGAAGGTTTGATTTATTAATATATTATTATTTTCACTACTTCGAGATACTCAAATTCATCCATTAATGATTGGGTTACGTTGGGCACATGCTTGTTATAGAGGTGAACGTCATTCGCTCATATTACCTGATTAGGAGACACCTAATACCAGACTCGAAGAAAGCAGGCAGCACATCTACGTAGAGCAGGATGAATGTGTGTGTTCAGTTGGTAGGGGTGTGTGAACCCTCACGCTACAATACTGGCAAAATATATATTAATCCATTACAAAAGCCATAAAATTAAAGTTTCCCCTCCTCAGTTGGGAATACCATCCTCATTTAGTGTAGAACTTATTACCATAATAAAGCATAACGACACCAAATAATGTGGAGTCGGTGGTGCACGACCACGACGTTAAATGATCGTGGATTTCATATGTAATATGTTTTTCTCCCCATCCCTTTCCTAGTAACCGGCTGGGTAAGATTTATTACATGACTCACCGATAAATCATTAATCATCAGTAATTGACGGCGTGTAAAATCTAATGTTACATCGTCTATATCTATCATTCTATCTATCTATTGCCAGACGCCATAATCTCGTAAGGGCTGGCCATTTGACTCTGAGTTATTTGTTTTACAGGGAGGGGCACTAACCCTCCACCAACCCACGGTTTGACACATAAGGATCACGTATGGTTTGGTTATATGGTTACCACCCTGCGTTGTAAATGATTTCTTGGCTTACAGGAAACCATTTGGCTTGTCACTCAATGTAAAGCCACCTGTAAAGAAAAGAAAAGCAAATAGAAGTGAGAGGAAAGATGGAAGAAATAGGAAGAGAGGAGGGCAAGCACAGAAAAAGAATGATAAAGGCTTAAGAAGAAGTAGTATCAATTTTGCCTAATAAAACTAATCCCTTGGTTTGTAGCATTATAGTTAGAATTAGACTACAGAAGAAAACTCAAGGTTACATTCGACTTTATTGCTTTATAATCGGTCAGCTGCCTACTGCAATAATTCTCTCCCTTTCCAATAATACAACTTTATTGCTGTTGAGGTTTTCCCACCTCTCCCCCAACCGGACCCCTCGTTCCATCCCCACTCAGTAGTGAGAAGTTTGAATCACGATCACACGTGGTTCGGAATTCAAACCCTGGGCTGAGCCGGCATTGGCAATGCTTGGTGGTAAACGCGGGAGTGGAGCCAACTGTACATATCCACCCCATCCCTCCATCTCAACCTTTGTCTTCGTCTCCCGTCACTCATCCCACCTAATTCACAATCATCTAATCTCTCAGTCTCCATCCACTCCACATATCCATTGTAAACGCACCTCATTCATGAATGTGTCGTTAACCACAGGGAATTAACAAAATACACCCTTGCCAAGTCCTTGTTTCAATCACTCTCTTCAGAGGAAAGACAGATGACAATGACCAAACGAAACATGTATATGGCACTAATAGTTCACCATGATGTACACATTATAAATGGAAAATACAGGAACCATGAGTTACTGTATGTTTCCTTTCTTCTTTTTCAACCCACATACGTTTCTTAATCTCACTGGTAGATTTTTTAGGAGTCTCAAAAGGTCCAGCAGTTGTCATGAGCGGCTAAAACATAACCAGTTTTCTGTTAGGGAAATACTCGACTGGCCACGTCTGCATGCCGGAAATGGAAACATGTATATAAAATTTACTGTTGCACGTCGTCTACTTCGGGAAGACTAAGACTTTATATATTGGACTTGCTACCCAATTTGCCCTTGTGCAATCGATTGGCATAAATCAGGAACTTTATCTTTTTTTTTTTTTTCCACAACCCGGATTCTGACATTCCATTTGCCAGTCTTCTCTGGTCTTCTAACAGCCATACCTCCCAAAGCCTCCATCTCTTCTCTCTCACATCTCGGTGTCTCCTCTTTCTCTCTTTCTTCTCTCCCCTCATCCCTCCCACTTACTTCTCTCACGTACCCCCTTCCTTATTGATTTCCTACAACCTTACCTTCCACAGCGCTCTCTCTCTCTCTCTCTCTCTCTCTCTCATCACCCGTTCGCTAATTTTCATCTCCATATCCCCTCCCTTTCCCTCTCTCGCATCCAATACAGTCTCAACTTCAATACCCTTTCCCTGCTTTGCCTCACCTCGGACCAACCTTTCTGTTTCCCTCTGCCTTCTCTACATCACCCTCTCATCTCACTTTATTTTTTTTTTATAAATAACAGAACGGAGGAAGGAAAAACAAATGAGTAAAAAAAAAATAATCCATACACCAGATTACTGATGTCCTCTGTTCATAAAATATCTGTAACAGTTAGACTTGAACAGTTGTGGGATGAAATTTGGAGGGACACAACTCTGGGGAAGCGAGTTCCAGAGAGATGCAGTTCGGGGAATGAAAGAATTCTGATAGGCAAAAGTTCTGCAATATGGCTGAGTGACATTCCAGTCATGAGCGCTACCAGATGCCCATGTAGCACGAGGGAAGGCATGGAGATGTGGCACCATGGACACAACTTCGTTTGAGCACTTGCCAACAAAAATCTGTAAAATAATGCAAGGGAGGCAACATTCCTTCTTACTTGCAGGGGAGGTAGTTTATATGTAATGGCAGGGTTGTTAATGATTCTAACAGCTTTGTTCTGAATTTTGTCTAGTTGTCTTATTGCAACCTCTCCACACCCATTCCACAAGGGTGAGCAATATTCAAGCTGAGAGCGCACATGACTCCTATAAATTATAGCTAACTGCTCATCAGCGAAGAAGTTACGGACTCTGTACAATAATCCTAGTTTCTTTGAGGCGGTTTTAGCAAGTGATCTGACATGAGAGGTCCAGCTGAGGGCACTGTTAAGTGAGACGCCAAGAATTTCATTACTTTTGGAGATGGGAATATTAGTAGCACTGAAGGTAATGTACGAATCTGGCAATATTTGTCTATTAGTAAACTGTATATATTTAGTTTTACTAGCATTAAAAGAGACAAGGTTGTTTTGTCCCCATTCACTGATTGTAGATAGATCTTGATTTATGGAGATGACTGTACTGAGTTGAGAGGTGGAGATATTAGACTTTGTAAATGGATATCCGAGTGTGATGAACTATGTTGTGTTGAGTCATCTGCATATGAGTGAATGGGATTGTGGGTGACAGATAAGAGATCATTAATATGAACCAGAAATAGGGTTGGTGCCAGAACTGATCCCTGTGGCACGCCTGCGTTAATTGAGTGGAAATAAGAATATACATCATCTACTTTTACTCTTATTTTCCTGTCACTAAGATATGAAGAAATCAAAGGAAAAAAAGGCGTTAGTCCATAGCAAGGGAGTTTGGACAGCAGGGAACGGTGCCATACTCTGTCGAAAGCTTTAAAGATATCAAGAGCTACTGCATGAGTTTCTCCAAAAAGATCAACTGATTGATGGATGGTATGAGTTAAGAGATTGAGTATGTCAATGGTGAATCTTTCGTGGCGAAAACCATTTTGTCTATCACTAATTAAGTTGTTGGATTCAAGATGTTTAACAATGTGCTTATTAATCAAAGTTTCAAATACCTTACCAAAAGAAGATGTGACAGCTATTGGTCTATAATTGGAGGGGTCAGACGAACTTCCTTTCTTCGGAACTGGGTGGATATTGGCTTCACTACCCTCTTTTGTAATCACCTCCTTCTTTCTCTTCTCCAACTCACCCTTTCTCCCCGTTTCTCGCTCACCCCCTCCCTCTGGTCGCAACCCCCTTATTCCACTCATCTCACCCTTTCTACTTCCCAAGCTTTCTCTTCCCCATTCACTCTCTCCAATCTGTCCCCTTCTCTCTACCAAGGTACCTCCCTTCCACCATCTTCTCCTTACTACCCCACCCCATCCCCACCCACACATAAACCCATCTCATAATCCATCCTCTTGCATTCAGATTCCGTAAGTGATATTCAGCACGTTCGTTTGTATTTGCATGTTTGCCCTCCTAATTGTTCATGTACAGTACAGTTGCACTTCCCTGCTTACACTGAGCAGAGAAGTGCAACTAGCACAACTGTACTGTCGACACAATGTTGGCCTATTTTATTGTAAGGATAGGAAAGAGGGTCCAAAAACATGAGCTACACATCCATAGGAAAGAGGGTCAAATATCATGGGCTACACATCCACATCGTCTGGTTGTTAATTTATATGTAGCCGTTCGAAATGCAAAACAATCACTCCTGGGACTTGAACAACAGGTGCAGGCCATAGGCATTCAGCACTGAGCGTTCTTCCACCTGAACTTATAATAAAAAAAAAAAAATCAACGTAAACTTAGTGCCATCGATTGAAATCAATATTGGGCATCCATCGCATCCACTTAGCAAACCTAAATAAAACAATCTGGTGGCAATAATAAAAATGTGAATGAGCTCTGAGCTCATGGTGCCGAAAAAGATAACGAATGTATTTAATCCCTTCACCATGAAAGTTTTCCTCTAAGCAGGAGGAAAACTATTGTGTACGGAAGTATTGATAATAAGACAGTGAAGATGCTTCGAAAAGTTGGTGGTGAAGATGTAACACAGATTTAGATGGCCGTTCGATCCAAGGGAGGGGTAAGAAAGAGCTCGTAGTTATTTTTAAGATTTGTATTCTGCAGAACACTGACGTACTAAGAAAAGAACGCTAGTGCCAAAACACAACTGCCAATGGAAAGGTCATTAGCATGTGTTCGGTATGGACGGTGGGCGTTAGTTTTTTAAATGGTAACCTTTGAAGGTGTGTGGAGCTATCTTTTATGCAGAAAAACACTGGTGACCTTGGAAATGAATTGTGTGGTCAACGACTGGAGTTGGATACATACAAACTACCAAACAAGTAAACCTGCAAAAAAGAGCCTCCGGCCGAGAAAGAGAAAAAATATGGGATAATAAACTTTGTAGGTGACAGAACAGATGTCTGGAAGTGAAACATTTAGATATTCCCAATGAGAAATTGAAAAGACAAACATAAAGATGAAAGGCAACAGTGAAAATAACAAAAATATGAAAATAAAATGGAGACGTTATATACAGTAGATAAAAACAAACAAGAACAAATAAACTAAGAAAGAATATACAACGGGGAGAGAGAGAGAGAGAGAGAGAGAGAGAGAAACGACTTAACCCTAGAATGCTTACGTCGGGTAAATTTCCCTGTTCGGCGATTTATTTATTTGCTATTTTGTTATGATAAGAGCTTTGGAGCTGTCCTTCCCTATACCTTCAATCCACCCTACCCCCTACCTACATAGGTAGTGGTGTGGTTTCATCTCGCATTTATCACCATGATATTTGGGTTTAAAGTGTTTTTTACCCGACATTGCCCTTTTTTCGTTTCCCCCATTTCAGGCCAGGGTGATATGTGAGGGGAGCCACCTACCTAGTTTTAAGCTTCAACGTCCCAAGGAGGGGGCCACCAAGCCCAGTGGCAATTGAGCCCATAGTTAGTGTTTTTTATTTTAATGTTCATGTTATAAAAAAAAAAAAAAACATTTTTTTTAGTACCTCCTAAATAAATTCAGGCAAAATTTATTTTCTTACCCTGATGGTTATTATTATGTAAGAAGGAAGTATATGAGTTGCTTTTGATATCTGCATTGTCAAATTTTAAAAAAATTTTGTCTAAGTATTTTTTATTAATTTTCCAAAATTGGGTAAAATTCTACCGGAGAAAGCAGTACTGTAAGGATAATAACGAAAGCATTCTAGGGTTAAAGGAGCTCTTAAAGAGTGCAACACCCTTGTCCACCAGTCAAAGGGTCAAAAATTTGCTTTACTGTGTGACCTTGACCACCGACTGATAACTCAAAATCAAATTGCTTCATTCTTGCCTAACCTTTAACCCTTCTCCCAAACTTTGCTTAGATCAGTTGAAAAATGTTTGAGTTGACAATGCCCTGTGACCTTCACCTTCAACATTTCCCAGTGATCTTGATCTTAGACTGATAGTTTTCAAAACTGCTTATCTGTATTCTTGCTTCAACCTGAACCCTTTCATAAAGTTATAATCACATAAAGCTATTTAAGGTGATCTTGTCATAAGATCATATCCTCTCAGCTACTCTGTAAAGCAATGGGTTAACCTCCTGGATGATCCTCAACTCATCCACCAAGGCTGACCCTGATAAAATCAAAGCAGTTTTAGTTATCTTGGCACACACACACACACACACATATATATATACGGATCGAAATTTAACTTTGGCCTGTGACCATCTTTCAATGTTCTCAATACTGAATCTCATTGCTCTTGCCTGATCATTAAACCTTCCACCAATTTTAGTTTAATCTGGTTCAAATCTGAGTTTACTTTGCTCTGCTACCTTGGACTCTGACCTTTTGCTGTGACATTAACCTTTGGCTAATTGTTCTTAGTATAAAGTCCTTTTATTTTAGCGTTATTTTCAACTATTCTACAACTTTTGGTCTAAATCAGAAAGAATTTGCTTAAGTTGAGCGTGACCTGTGACCCTCACCATTGACTTATAATAATTAAAAAAAAAAAAAAACGAAAAAAGGGGGTATGGTCCTTTGTTGGCCTTCAAACTTTTTATCCAGTTTGGTTAAAACCGAATCAAACATTTGCAAGGTATTTCGTTAACAAGCACACAGAGGGATTGAAATTTGCCTATGGACCATTCGGGCCGAAACCGCTGGTCATAAAGGTAAAAACATTTATTTTTACCTGTATAGATATATATATATATATATATATATATATATATATATATATATATATATATATATATATATCCAGACACCTTAATCCCGTAAGGGGTGGCCACAAACAAATCACCTCTATGTAGTCCTGTCCTCAGCCATTTCACTGTCTTGCTCTGAGCTCACACATCCCCTCTCATATACCTCTTCACTCCATCCCTCCATCTCACCCTGGACTTCCTCCTCCCTCTTCCCCTCCTCCAACTCACTCACATACACTCTCCTCGTCAGTCTCTCACTCTCCATCCTCTCCACATGACCAAACCAATTCATTCTGTATCTCCTAAAGCTTCCTATCACATCCACATCCACACCACAATGTTCCTTCACTTCCTCATTTTGTCAGTTTGTCTCTCCATGTGACTACACATGCTTCCCTCAAATAACTCATTTCCACTTCTCTCACTCTTGACTTCTGTCTCTCCAACAACGTCCAAGCTTCACTTATACGTAAGAGTTGGTATCACAGTACTGTCATGTTGTAACTTTTTCACTTCCATACTCACTTCCTTGTTTCTTATCACTGCATTCAAGGAACCAGCAACCGTTCTTCCTTGTTGTACCCTTTCAAGCACTTCACCCTTTAAACCTCCATCCTTACTCATCACAATACCCAAATAATAAAAACGCACTCATAATTTCCATTTCCTCCTCATCCAACCTCACTGTACATTCACTGACTTCACTTCTCTCGAAGACCATAACTTTACTCTTCCCTACATTCCCCTTTAGATTCCTTTTCTTACATACTCTCCCAAACTCATCCACCATATACAGGGGCGCACCCAGAAATTTTCTAAGGGGGTGCCCGTAGTGAGGTGAGGTCAGGTAATCCGATAATTACTGGGAGGTCATATGCAGGTTTAGAGTCAGAGAGCTGCTGGCTAATGTGTTACTCTTTGTTTGTACTTGCCAATTTTTCATGTTTTGCTGTTATCGAAATAAACATATATAAATTTTTAAAGGACCCAGAGAGCTAAGGGGGGGCCCTGGCCCGGGCCCCCCCCGTGGGTGTGCCCCCTGACCATATATACATAGACAGATAGATAGATAGATAGATGTATACAGATAGATAGATAGATATAGATATAGATATAGATGGAGATAGACAGACAGAAGATAGATGGATAGATTTTAATTACTTATATTTTTTATTCTATATTTTTTATTTTTTCATAATTATTACAAAACTTATAAAGAAAAAAAAAAACATACTTTAATATCCTAAAACCGATAAGCTTTACTGATAAATCGCTGAGCTATACTATAGCATTAACCCCTAGGCGCCAGTCCATGTCATATGACGTGTTGGTAGAGGCCTACGGTCCGCGTCATATGACTTTTAAATTTTTCGCGGGCATGTTTGAACTTAGTAGTGCACCATATGGACTCAGAGTATTGTCCCAGCATGGTTGGTGCGCGGGGTAATGCTGGCTGGCCGGGGGTGATGGGTCAGCCCAGCAATGAGGAGGGCTGTGGTGGAGGGTGGTGGGATGCTGGCGTAGGGAGAGTGTGGCCTTGGAACCAGCTGATACTGGTTCAGGGTTGGGGTAGGGGTCAGGAGGGGTGGGGTGGGGTGTGGTGGTGGGGAGGGCTACTAGGGGGCCCTGAAGGGTGTGGGAAAGAGTGTATGGAGAGTATCATACTGTCAAGGGTTACTAAAAACAGTGAAATAATGTGTAAATAGTGTGTAAATAATAGTGAATAAATAAATAGACTCAAGTTTGTTAGAAAATAAGTATCATGGAAAACATAAAATATGCCAATCTTTATTAGTTACTTTCTCGTGTTTTTTTTTGCTATTTTAGTTGTAATATTGTGTTCATACGGCATTATGAATTAGTGAGAGAAACAAATACACACTCAGAACTTATTTTGGCATGAAGTAATCATCTCTCTTCCCTCCACTAATGCTGCCAACACACCACCGCGACCTTGAACATGCTCAGCCCAGCTGCCACATACTGGCTCCCTCACACCACACCACCACCTCCAAATCGCCAACAGAAAATAAGGACGCACTTTTTATTTGTTTTTTGTCATTTATGATTGATTTGTAATGGAAAAAAATATTTGGGGGAAAATCGATTATCTTGAAAGTAACCCGGTTCTGGGACGTGGATAGGTAAACCCATGCTCGGTGCCTTGGGGTTAAGATACAAATAGCTGAGCCTACATTAATGGGAAAAATACATGGAACAACAGAACGCCAGTGACTGTAGATATTAAATGCATTCATACATTACACACCTCCATTCACCGCCTACTAATTGTTGGTCGAGGCACATGGATTAATAGTGGGGACTTTAAACCCTCCTCAGGTAGACCTTTGTCCAGCCTTTCGCCTCAGGTAGACCTGGGTCTACCAGACCCAGGTCAGAAACAAGGTCAGAAAACACACTTTTATTTTACTTATGACAGATTCAAACATGGTATGACATTCTTCAATGTATATGCAATACAGCCATGTAAATAAACTTAATTTTTTAATTCATTATATATTTTTACCTATTAAAAAAAAAGAAAAGGTCCTTTTTTAAATATTCAGGGAAAAAATGAAAACAACATCTGATTGTAACTTTGTGTGGTGCAACTGGCAGTAGCATCATGGAACTTCATGGTGTGATGTTGGGGTGCCTGAAGCTGCGACCTTATTTGCAATCAGGGAACAAAATAAAGCACCCTGCTCAGGTAGAACCAGGTCTCTGAGACCCCCCCCCCCATACACCGGAAATGGAAATGAGTCGGCAACTGAAACCCGAGGGTACATTCAGTCGACAACACACTATCACTCATACATTCATTCGACTTGGAGCCATCGGTGCATAACTGGTGGGACCCCAAATGACGTATGATGATGTTACGAAACAAGTGGTGGACTTCCATCTCCGGCGCCTTGGTCTTCGGTGCTGGGAGCCATAAGACATCAACATTAAAGTTTGGTGGCCCCCAAGGCAATATGTTTTTAAGCACCAACTTGTCACAGTCACTGGTGTCCACACCAAGCTCCTGAGTCAGTAAGTGGAGGCGTACGACAAGTGGCTGACGACCCCCCCCCCATAAGAAAATGTTGTTGACAAAGTGGGACACAGGCGACATTGCCAAGATCATTTTCTTAATGTTCTTACGCCGCATGAAAAGAGCAGGTGGTCTCAGCAAATATGGAGGGGAGGTGTACATTCGTCTCCATTTCCATACAAGCAGCACGCATACACCTCAGGACTCCAAGACACATTCGTAAAAATTTATTCTGTAACACATCCAGCCTCCTCGATATGGCATCAGACTCCGACCCATACACCTGCTAGCTATAGTCCAGCTTAGATTTATTAAGGGACTTATACACCATTAACCTGCCCCATCCCGACGTTTTCTGGGCAGTGGTACGGCCCAGTCCTGACATTTTTGGACCTTTTTTTTTTTGGCTCAAACATCCGCTTTTGGTGAGAAACATCGAAAATTCATAGAGAAATCGCTCACCTGAGGTTTAAAATACTCGATCTAAGTACGAGTACCTCCTTACCTGACAGGGTTTTCTAACAAGCTGGTACAAAAGAAAACGAGTTCTATGGGAGGGTAACTATTTTGTCCACTCATAAACAGTATTCATTTATTTACTTGGTATGAATTTATGTGTAGTACAAGAGTATATTGGTTTTCAAACAGTAATATAGGCATTATAAGCATTGTTTCACTCACTAACTCATCACCATTCATGACCTTTTTTTTCCCACATTACCTGATCATCATTTCTGACTGTTTCTTCCTCTAATGCTATGTAAACTTTGTCCTCCACATTGTCATCGATTGGGGAATCACTCTGGCCCTGAATGTCTTTATTGGCCAGGTCACTGGTAACAGGTGAATTGCCGAGACAATGGCTTGCAGGGGGGGGGGAAAGGTTATGTGGTGTAAGACATTGTCCCTGCTTGGCATCTTGTAGAGGAATAGAGGAAGGTGTCCTGTGTATATGCGCCAAAAATCACTCGCGAAATCACTCGCGAAAATTGAAAATTGTGCAAATTAGGGACCTTGCAATGTTGCCGCGTTAATTCATGTCTCCGGGATATGAGTGCACATCATGTGAGGACGTGAATTCACGTCTCCGGGACGCGGCGGGTTAATGAAGATTTTCTGTCAGTTCCCCAAGTAGCACCCGCTAAGTATAAATTATAAACATGAAATTTAAAGTTCAGTCGGTGAGCAAAATGGAGGCCCCAAAACTTTACAGCATTTTGAAGAGGTAGCACCTGACTATCCAAAGTCAAAAGCAATTAGAGCACCCACAATCTCCTGAAAGTTGCCTGTGTTGCCGGATCACTAAATTGCATGGGGTCTGTACCCACTCAGAGCTGGCGCACCTTCCTGTAAAAAAATTCCTAACGGGGTTATTACTCATGCATAAAGCATTGTATGAGAATTATATTTTTCTAAGATATTTTACTGATGCTCTAAATGAGATATACTCCGAAAAGTTCTCCATAGAGTTTATTAAAAGCCATGAAAGCTTATTGTGTGTTTTTGCATTCAGCACATTTTTACCAAGTGTTATGAATCTCAGTTGTTCGAAAAATTTATCATACAGTTTCCAAAGATCTTAATATTTCATTTATCAAATCCTGACATGATTCTATCTATTATACACTTAATAATAGTAAGAACTGTACAGCCGAAATCTTACGTGGCCGAGATCAACAACCCGAGTTTTAAAAGGCAAGGTATTCCTCTTACTTTGAGAAAACGTCTCAGTTCTGCTAGTCTATTTTTCCACATATATTTTAGCTGTGCAGTCGATCATGGCACTATATTTTCTGGATTTGTTGGCTAATTTCAAAAGGCACAGGCGTCATGAGTGGTGTATACACATCATCAGCGCCGCCTTGGGCTCCTGGCGGCGGGCACAGAAACTAGGCGCCTCCATATGAGCTCAGTGAGTTCATACTATCTTCGACTGTTTAAGTACCATATTTCCTTCATTTGTTTTGTAAGATACAATATCGTTTTTTCATTTACCATTTTTCCTTACAGATGTACATTCACCACCTAAAAACATGACACTGATCAATACTCAGGCAACAAGATACTTGCATGTAGAAGTCCCTAAACTGAGATGGACGCAACCTTCAGTTTTCATTATATTTTAAAAATGAAGCCATTTTTTTTCTCTAGTATTATATGTAGATAAATCAATGAATATCGTATTTCCAGTTGAGTGACACAAAAATTGTATAATAGAGGGTAATTCAAGTTGACCCCACTTTTGCACTTTACATTAAGTAATCTGGTGAGTGGTGGCATCTTTTTCCAGTTTGTGGAGGCTCCTATTCAGGGACGTTACGAGTGGTAAAAACTACATTGGCACACTTAGGGACCGAAAACTTAAATCTTAATTGGTGGAAAGATTCAAAGACTGCTTTAATTAGCCCATCCGAAAATTGTGCATTACGGGAAGAGTGCCATGTTGCACAATCGTCAACACAGAGTGAATACTTACAGTAAGATTCCTTGGAATGGGAGCTGATGACAGAATATTTTTGATAATTCTACTAAACAAAGTAGGGCTGAGTACACTTCCATGAGGCATCCCGTTTGGATAAATATATCCGATATAACGTTGCAGGGCAGTTTGACAGAGTTCTGTCCCTTAACAATTTTGAAATAAAAATATGCACACTACCTCTTAAACCACAAGCATATAGCTTCGTTAGTATACCGTGTCGCCACATTATGTCATAGGCATTATGGATGACCATGAACTCCCTTATCATGCCTCCGAAATGCTATGCCCCAAATTCATTAAATAATCTAGTGAACTTCGGTATTTACAGAAGCCATATTATCGATCATTTACTAAATTCTTCGACTCCATCACAAAAATAAGGCTATTATTAACCATTCGTTCCATGACCTTATTTAGACGAGAAGTCAAAACAACAGGACGAAATGAAGTGGGGTTCATAAGACGACCAGCATCTTTGGGTAACTGAATGACGTGGGCAAAGTGCCATGAGTCGGGGAACGTTGGGGAGCTCATTTCTCATTGTACAGTCCTAACAGCTGATTAAGATGCTACATCATACAGGACGTGATATTATCTGGTCTAGGACTGGTGTCTTTAGAGGATATCAGGGCAAGGAGTAGTTCATCTATTGTAAACTCGAGGTTGTACGGGAAGTCTACGTCTTCTGTCGCAAAGTCTAAGATTTGTAGCTCAGCAGTGCATTTATTGTCTTGAAAAAGCTGGTCATAATTGGCTGAGCTTATGTGAGAAAAACTCCTGGCAATGATGTTAGCTACGTCCACGGGATCGCCATAGATGGTATTGCTTACCTGCAGAGTGGTCACAGCGATGTTGGGGCATTTATTATTTAATACTTTAATTGTGGACTAGACTTTACTAAGTGGAGTAAAACGAGTCACCATGGACACAAAAGACAGTTAAGAGTCACGTTTAGCAATTCTAATTCGTCTTCTTGCCTCAGCCCTTGCTTGTTTGTATGTAATAAAGTTTTCCTCAATAGGCCGAGTATCAAAAATCCTGTATCTCCTATTGCGTTCCTTAATGCTTGTTGCGAATCCGGTGTCTACCAGTGTGCTTTATGCTTCACATGAACTGTAGAAGTCTTGGAATTAGCAGCCTCTGCTGCGTGTAATATGGAACTGGGTAAATTTTGGGCTTTCATGTCAGTGGTCTCCCTAGATATATCCAAATTAGTGATCACTGAAAGGATCTCCAATCTGCTTTACTATAGTTAAATTTTGGTGGTGAAGGGTCTGAAACAATGTCGCATATATAAGAAAGACAGATGGGTAAATGATCACTTCCCAAGGATTCGTCATATGGATCCCACGAGAAGTCTTAATGTATACCTGGGAAGGCCAGAGATAAGACAGTGGCCATCGTTCAGAAGACAGTGACTGAACTGTAGTGTCAGGTCGGCTACTTGCTCCCAATTACCATCAATTCTCAAGCTACCCCACTGATAGTGATGGGCGCTTAAGTCGCCTAAAACGAATTTATTCCCAGGAAGATGTTCATATAGTTAATTCAAAGCATCACTATCAATGGGGCCATGTAGAGGACAATAGAGATAGAGCTAACAGACAGATACGTGTCACTTAATTTTATTTTGCATGCGACAGCTTCCAGAGTAGAATTTACAATCACTTCTGTTTGTGGGTTTGATTTGTGTATGTATATGGCCGCTCCATGGCCAATGTATCTTCTAAACAAGTGGTAGTGTGTGAACTGTGGAGGATCAGGTTCATCCACCAAGCGTGTTTCGTGTAAACAAATAACGTCTGGCCTATGTATTGATAGCAGGATTGTAATATTGTGTAATTAATTCCTAAGAATTCTATAATTCCACTGTAAGGCTGTGAATGTGACCGTTTAAGATTTATGCTTGAGGCCAGTGTGCTTAGTCTTTTATGACGCCCAGCAAACGACTACTGGGGGATCTATCCCGGTGCTTGCTGATGGAGGTCTCCATTTTAACATCAAAAACAAGGCTCCCAGACTCCTCCGAGGAAGAGCTGACTCTTAACTCCCTCGCTGGAGAAGGAATAACATGAGGACATGACTGTTTCATGAAGATGGTCAGATTAATCTTATTTGACTTCTCGGGCTTCGGTTTAGACGTTACTGACCAAAAGGCAACAGTGGCCTGAAAGTAGGAAGTAGTTGTAGGGATAACAGTTCGAAAGCTGGAGAGTATAGTAGGCTGAGACGGAGAGATAGAGTGAGTGACATGAGGAATAGGAGCAGGGTCAGTCAGTGTTTCAACAGAGCACATCACAGGACGGGATATCACCGTCGAAGCATAGGACATATTCAGCGTGGGAGTTACATGCAATGCCCTCATCTTTTTCCTAGCTTCGTAGTAGGAGATGCCCTCAGCTGTCTTCACTGTGCAGACCACTTTCTCCTCCTTCCACATGGGGCAATCCCTCGAGGAGGTAGAGTGAGGACCTTTGTATTGCAAGCGACATGCAGTCACGGATGTGCAGTGTTCAACATCATGACCCTGTGATGCACACTTGCCACACACTGCTTGAGAAGCCCGAGATGCCTTGTCAGCATGTCCATAAACCTGGCATTAAGAGTAGCAAAGGGGGGTGGTGATATAAGGTCTTTTATGTCTAACATTAACACCCTGCCAAAAGTTAAGAGAATGGTAGCAGACCACCTTGGAGAGAGCTCCAACATATTTGACCTCTTCCTTACAACTAATCCTTCTGCTTACACTGTTAATCTTTTCTCTCCATTGGGCTCCTCCGATCACAACCTTATCACTTTAACCTGTCCTATCACTCCGGTACGGCCTGTGGACCCTCCAGAGAAATGTCATCTGTGGGATTTTGGAGCCGCGGATTGGGAGGTCCTCAGGCAGTACTTCTTTGATTTTCCCTGGAATGATTATTGCTTCCATGGCCGGGAGCTATCTGAGTGTGCCTTGTGCATTACGGAGGTTATTCTCTTGGGCATGGAAGCATACATTCCTTTCTCATATCCTTTGACTAATGCAAGAAAGCCTTGGTTTAATCATGGTTGTTCTAATGCTGTCCGCAACACGGAGAGGGCTTACAAAAGGTACCAGAGCCAACCCACCCCTGATTCACATCACCTTTACGTTTCTGCCCGGAATCGTGCTAAGTCTGTTCTTTGCTCTGCTAAAAATAATTTCATCTGTACTAAATGCTTTCAACTCTCCAACTCGAATTCTTCCCGCTCCTTCTGGCACCTTGCCAAAAACCTTTCTAACAACTTTACCTCATTATCCTTCCCTCCTCTTTTCTACTCTGATGGTTCTGTAGCTATTTTTTCTACTGATAAAGCAGATCTCTTCGCACAGACTTTCTCCTCCAATTCCACCTTTGACGATTCCGGTGATGTTCCTTCAAAACTTCCTGCCTCCGACTTCCTCATGGCTGACATTAAAATTTCTTCAGCTGATGTATATTCTGCCATCACTGGCCTCAATATTAACAAGGCATATGAGCCTGATGGAGTCCCTCCTGTTGTTCTCAAGAACTGTGCTTCTGTGCTTACACCCTACCTAGGCAAGCTCTTTCGCCTTTGTCTGTCAACCTGTACCTTTCCTTCTTGCTGGAAGTTTGCTATCATTCAGCCAGTCCCAAAGAAAGGTGAACACTCCCAACCCTCCAACTATCGTCCAATAGCTTTAACGTCCTATATTTCAAATGTTTCGAGTCAATTCTCAATAGAAAAATTTTAAGGCATCTTTCCTATCACAACCTTCTTTCAGATTGTCAGTATGGGTTCCGTCAGGGACGCTCCACGGGTGATCTTCTCACCTACCTTTCAGACTCCTGGTCATCCTCCTATCGGGACTTTACCGAAAGCTTTGCCATTGCACTTGACATCTCAAAAGCTTTCGATCGAGTCTGGCATAAATCTTTAATTTCCAAACTGCCCTCTTACGGTTTCTATCCTTCTATCTATGCCTTCATCACTATCTTCCTTTCTCGTCGTTCTATAGCTGCTGTTGTAGACGGCCATCGTTCTTCTCCTAGATCTATCAACAGTGGTGTTCCTCAGGGCTCTGTCCTATCACCAACTCTCTTCCTTTTATTCATCAATGACCTTCTAAGCTGTACATCTAACCCTATCCACTCATACGCTGATGACTCCACCCTTCACCTTTCCATTCGGTTCCCGCAACGCCCATCTTAGCAGTTACTTCAACAAACAAGGGATGAGGCTATGGCAGACCTAATGTCTGATTTGGCTCGTATCTCTGACTGGGGTAAAAATAATCTTGTTTTTAATGAATCTAAGACTCAGTTCTTACACCTATCAACCCATCATAATCTTCCACAGGTATACCCACTAATGTTTAATAATATTCAGCTTAATCCTGCATCATCCTTGAACATGCTTGGGGTTTCATTTACTCGGGATTTATCTTGGAAAGATCATATTACATCTCTTGTAAAATCTGCTTCCAAGAGATTGGGTGTGTTAGGCTGACTCCGTTCTTTGTTTACCCCTGCACAATTGTTGACTCTATACAGGGGTTTTATCCGCCCTGTGTGGAGTACAACTCTCATGTGTGGGGAGGTTCCCCACATACAGCTCTTCTCAATAGGGTGGAGTCAAAGGCTTTTCGTCTCATTAACTCTCCTCCTCTTACTGACTCCCTTCAACCTCTGTCTCTTCGATGCACTGTTGCATCTTTATCTCTTTTCTGTCGCTACTTTAATGGTCACTGCTCCTCTGAACTGTCTGCATGCATTCCTCCACCTCTACGACGGGCGTGTAGCACCCGTCTAGCAGCAAACTCTCATCCCTTTTCTGTCCAACTCTCTAATGCAAGAGTTAACCGTTACTCCCAGTCCTTTATTTATGCAACAGGTCAGCTCTGGAACTGTCTCACTCTGTCTGTATTTCCTGCTGCCTATGATCTCCAGTCTTTCAAACGCATTGTGTCCATGCATCTTGAAATGAATGGATCTTGAATTTGGCTCTCTCTTGTATTTTGTTTTTCTCTTGGAGGGAACTGTTATTGCGGGCTCATGGCCTTTGGTTCCTTCTTCCTCGCATAAAAAAAAAAAAAAAGTCTTCCTCATGCCTACCGAAAATCTGGTAATAAATTTGGCATCAATTACATCTTGCTCAATAAGTTCATGTACAATATCGTCCTCTTCCATGACCTTCAGGTCTCTACAGGTGATAACTCCCTTGCAGGAATTCATAGAATGAGGGATCCTTGACACTACATAGCAACTTTAGCAAATCATAAACGGGGTTGAACTTATTGTCTTAGGAAGGAGATCTCCACAAGCACCTTTTTTCCTGTTCAACTTCACCAGCACAGCCATCAGTTACCTTCTTGATTAGAAGAAGATTGAGACTAGTCAGTGAAGAAGAACCAACAGCGTGTAACAGGACATAATAGCATTATGTAGTGTACAGATATATTAAGCAGGGCTCGAGTCCTGGAGCGGTTATTCTGTAAGTCCGTCGTTGTAGCAGTCATAGAGTCATCAGAGCCCCACCCCGCGCTCCCTAACGGAGGGAGGGTCGACATAGTAACCACCTCCATCTCTGGTGGGAAGTGGAAAGAGAGAGAAAGACAAGTCCTGGAGAGACTATATTCAACTTCGTTACTACCCGTAAACGTATCAGTTAAAGTAATGGTGAAATAAAGGATTTAAAGTTTCAAAAATAGAAAACTGGAAAAAAGTCGGCTATCTTGGATTTTTTCAAAATTTTGAAAAGACGGGCATCAACCTCCTTTATGGCCCTACAATTTTACACAATACGAGAAAATTTCAACAAATGGTTTTTGAGATACTGTGTGGAACGGATATATGGACTGACGGACAGGCGTACGGATGGACGGACATGACCTAACTTGATGGACCACCTCTTGAGAAACGAAGGGGAATAAAGAGGGACAAGATACCCTGGGTAAAACACTAAGTCCGAGATTCCACTTTCGGGAGATCGCATCTGTGTCTGCTCATACCCTGGAGCTATCAGTTGGCGGATCACCCTGGAGGTAAGTACGCAAAGGCAATTTAAGGAAATAGATACAAACACCAATTATATCTCTAAACAGGAAAGGGAGAAGAATGATTGCTAGCTAACCTAACTTACAAACACCGTAAAGGCGAAAACAAAACTAATACCGGTGGGACAGACCTATAGCCAGAGGAGAGCTCAACACACATGACCGCTTTCTCCATCACCATCCATGGGATGTCACTTTGATTTTGGACTTTGGCACTGACTTTTCAGTGACTGTACTGAAACTTGGATTGTTCCAATATTTCTTTGCTCTTAACTTTTCCTTCATGTTTGGTGAAACTTGGATAAAAGTGGTATAAGTTGATTCTGCTAGGTCATAATTTGACCTACCCCCATCACTTTGACCTCTGATCTATTGCCCTAAAAAAACATGCGGCTTATGCACTAGCTGGCCCGCAACCCATTCACTACGCCTGGTTCAAATCAATGAAAAACAAAACGGTTTCAGTTACTGTTTCTAACACACACACACACACACACACACACACACACACACACACACACACACACAATCTCGATAAAATAAACGCTCTCTCTTCGCCAGCGCAGATGTAAAAATCCACCTCGGTGATGACGTTTCCATATTAGACTTGCTATGGTTGGACATTTATACCACCTCTGGTGTGACTTCTCATTACGGAAAGGTTTGAATAAATCTATATACCTCTTTCAGTTTCTATTTTTCTTCATGCCACCCCAAAACGTCTATTTAAAGTAATTTATTTTTTTACAATATAGGAATGTGCCTCAGAGTTTAGGGAATAGCAAGTCTCTATTAATTACTCAAAACGAGGGCATTTCTGTTTTATTCCTTCCACCACCAGATGATTTCAGTAAATTAGGATGGTCCTCTTACAGCAACTCTTCACTCCCTCCCGCATCTCGGTCTGTTTTGTTGATTTTTTCACTCATCTGAACCCTTCGGCCAGAAAACAGTATTTTGAACATTATCAATACCAACAAAAAAAACACATTTCTTCACTTAACGGAACACTGTTCGAACTGGGGGATTGGATGTATTATCACTGACCCCTTCCTTTCTAGGGTGCACTTCACAAGGTGAATGAAAATCGTGATAGCAGCAAGATAAAGGTCTGGATGTTCCCCAATCCTGCCTTTATCTCCGGTTTCTATCTCCCTTCACGTCTGCAGCTCTTCTAGCCGTCACTACAATAACGCCTTCAAAGCGGACCTTCATTTCCCGTCAATATAGCGCTTCCCGCTGCCTTCCGTGCTACCACTGGTCCCTGTAGGCCAAGTGTTTCTCTTGCTCAGTTCCTTTCTTTCTGAACTATATATCTGTGATCGCTGCATAAATTTTTGGTTACTATATTGTCATGGAACGTTATTAATAAACTTTAGTTCCAGTAAGAATGTTTAGGTATTTTCTTCTCATTGAAGTCCATATGTAGGATTTTTTAAGCAAGAGGCTTATCGGATATAAATGAGGAGATGACAATATTGTTTGGAGAGCTATGGTCGTCGTAACTGAAACTCTAGAAAAAACAATGATTTACAGAGTTCAACAGCTCTCTTGCACACGTACCGTACACTTGTTGCACGATCTTAACCATGTGTACCAATAAAAGGTGGGGCAGGAGGAATGCAGACATGAAAAAGAAAAAGTGCAAAACTAAGACAACTATCAACAAAATGTCCGGTGAGAAAAGACTAAACATTCACACCGTCATCTGTCAAACATTCACACCGTCATCTGTCAAGCCTTTGAAACAATGGGTTACATTAATTTTCACAGGCCAAGCGATCCACACACAACTGTGGTTAGTAACCCTGTGGAACAGAATCCATTCCTTATATTGCCATCACTTCCTGTCTCGGTCTCTTCATCCGCACCTCAGCATTGTGAGCCCATTCTCTCTCAACTTCTATCATCTTATCATCTCCACTGGGTAATAACGTTCAGACATCGGCCCTCACAAACAATTACAAATCTGTGAACAAGTCATTTACGTTAAAGCTTCCCCAAAGTAACCTATTTCCTGAGCTGAATAGAACTGTCAGCTGGAAGCAGAAATATATTTAGGATTCGTCATTATGAATTATTACCGGAGACTAAGTTTAACTCCTTCACTGCTAAAGATCTTTCCAAAAGCCATTACATTTGTCTGGTGTCAGTATGAATAAACTATACCCGTAAATTGCGTTGTGAGGGCGTGACGAGCGAGAGAGCGTTTGTACATACTCCAATCATCATAATATAATATTGGTGCAAAGTTTCACCATTTTTGGCGAGGTACCTGAACAATAACAGATGGATAATGGAGCTAAAACATTTACTTTCCCACGTTACCTCTCTTTCACGTTTACTTTCTGGATGTGCATATAGCCAGACACTGTAGGATTCGTCACACGTGCAATGTTGAATCACTGTAACAAATTTAACCAATTCTTTTATTATTATTATTTTTTTTGATGATTTTTATGCTATTTCTGATCAATGTCAATGCATAGATTCCGAATATGCTTTTGTGTGTGTTAATCTAGAGTTACAGGAATTATGCAACAACATATGTATCATACAAGGACAGGGACTGCGACTTGTTACCATTTCAAGAATGCTGAGAATGTCTATCTGTCTATCTATTGCCAGACGCCTCAATCCCGTAAGGGGTGGCCACAAAGAAATCACCTCTATGTTGCCCTGTCCGCCTCCATTTCACTGCCTTGCTCCCAGCTCACACCTTCCTCTTTCATATACCTCTCCACTCCATCCCTTCATCTCATCCTTGGTCTCCCCCTCCCTTTCCCCCACTCCTCCTCACTCACATACACTCTCTTCGTCAGTCTCTCGCTTTCCATCCTCTCCACATGTCCAAACCACCTCAGTGTGTTTCTCCTAACGCTTCATATCACATCCACATCCACACCACAACGTTCCTTCACTTTCTCATTTGGCAGTCTGTCTCTCCATGTGACTCCACAGGTTCCTCTCAGATAACTTATTTCCACTGCTCTCACTCTTGACTCGACTTCTGTCCCTCCAACAAGGTCCAAGCTTCACTTCCATACGTAAGAGTTGGTATCACAATAGTGTCATGTAGCTGCTTTTTCACTTCCACGCTCACATCCCTGTTTCTTCTCACTGCTTTCAAGGAAACAGCGACCTTTCTTACCTGTTGCACCCTTTCAAGCACTTCACCCTCTTAACTTCCATCCTTTCTCATCACACTACGCAAGTACTTAAATGCACTCACATTTTCCATTTCCTCCTCATCCAGCCTCACTGTACATTCACTGACTTCACTTCACTCGAAGACCATAACTTCACTCTTCCCTACATTCACCTTTATATTCCGTTTCTTACACACTCTCCCAAACTCATTCACCAAACCATGCAGCTCCCCTTCGTCTTCACTTAACAACATAGTATCATCTGCAAACAACAGTACAGGTAGTTTCCAAACACTGCCCCCTCTCACAAGGGCCGCTCCGACATTCACTGTCTCACCTTGTATCAATTTTATAACCCCATCTATATACAGACTGAACAACCATGGAGACATGACACATCCTTGTTTCAATCCAACCTTCAAGCTGAAAAATTCACTCAGTTCACTATCCACACGCACTGCAGCCTTAGCACCCTAATACCTACTCTGCACGGCCTTCAACAACTTTCCATCTACTCCATATATTCGTAATACTTTCCACAATCCTTGTCTATCCACCCTGTCATATGCTTTCTCCACATCCATGAAGACCACTTACTACTTCTTTCTTTTCTCTAGAAAATTTTCCACTAAAGATCTAAGAATAATTATCTGATCTACAGAACCTCTTCCCTTCCTAAAACCTCCCTGTTCTTCTCCAGCTATTTACTCTGTTATTTCCCTAACTCGGTCAATCAGTATCCTACCATATACTTTTCCTGTTACACTAAGAGGACAAATGCCCCTATAATTACCACACACTTCTTTTTCCCCCTTTCCTTTGTACAGTCGCTCAAAAAAATATCCTCCCAAAGGTGCCGTGAGTCAATCTGACACAACAAACGAAGAAATATGGAAAATATTAAGTGATCGTGAGATCTGTTAGTAGACCCGGTTTACATACGGCGCAGCGGTGTACGAGTTAAAGTGTCGTATGGAAACATTATGCCCTTCTGAAATACAATAAGGGAATTATCCCGGATATATGAAATGGGATTATTCATGTGTTTGCGATGCGTAGCCTGTATGAGTAGAACAGAACAATACAGACTCTGTATCGGATATCTTAAATCCTCGACTCAAACTTCGGATCTAGATATGAGGTAATGAATCTATCGTGATATTTGACAGAGCCAGACTTGCTAACAATTCCGACACTTTTTCAATCGCCCGACACATTGTGAAGTCCTGCGTTCATGCAGTGGGAGGATACTTTTTTGAGTGACTGTACAAGGGAATAATTATTCCTGACTTCCAATCCCCCGGGACTCTACCTTCCTCCCAGGCCAATCTGCTCATCGTCCACATCCATTCTACTATTATCTCTACCCCATGCTTAAGCATTTCACCACACACTCCATCAATTCCTGGGCTTTCCCCATTTTGACTTTCTTCATTGCTTCCACAACTTCCACCCTACTGATTTTTTCCTTTCTTCACAGATCCCTCCTTCTTACAGCCATTCTCCAGCCACTTATACTTGCATTACTTTCATTCTCTATGTTCAACAATTCCTTAAAGTGTTCTCTCCATCTGCTCACCTTTTCTCCCTTCTCCACTAGTAATATACCATTTTTATCTTTCACTCCCTAGCCAACTTGTTTGGCATCCTGTCTAACTTTCTTTGCCTCTTTCCAGAACATTTTCTTACATTCCCTCCACTTTACACTCAAGTTCCTTCCAAATTGCTCATCCACTCTCTTCTTATGCTCTCTTACTACTCCTTTCACCTCTCTCTTCCTCTCTGCATATAGCTTTCTCTTCCGTCTGTCATCTTCTTCCACGCCCCTGTTTCTCATCCATTCACTGTATGCTTTCTTCTTTTGTGCCACAGCCTCTCTCACCTCTTCAGTCCACCATGCTGTTCCCTGCACCCCCTTTCGTCTCCATCCCACACACCACATCACACGCTGCACAGATTTCTTCTGTGAATAGCTTGCACACAACCTCCACGTCCCCCATCTGCTCCAATCTATATTTACCCAATCGCTTCTCCGCTTCTCTCTTATATTGTGCCTTTTTTCCATCCTCTTGTAACTTTTCCACTCTCCTTGTATATACTACTTCCTCCTGTCCTTCCCTTCCATTTCTCCATTTTATTTGGACTTTAATTCTGACCACCACCAAGTGGTGGTCCGAAAGTCTACTCCCCCAACCTCTATATACTCTTGCATCCATTACACACCTTCTCATCCTTTCATCCACACACACATAATCAGTCATTGCCTTCCGTTTATTCATTTCACCACCCACCCTTTTCATCACTCGCTATGTATACCTGTGGATCATTTTGTGCCTGAAGAGGGTATTAGCTATCACTATCCCCCCTCCTGGCGCAAATGTCCACTAAAGCACTGCCATTCCCATCCATCTCTGCAGGCACACTCCACTCACCAACTACTCCACCCACCTTCCCATTCCCTACTCTTCCATTCCTATCTCCAATCAAAAACACTCCCTCATTCCTTTCAAACTTTTCCAAGCATGCTTCCACATTTGTCAAGAACTCTTCTCTCACTCTGCTTGCACGATCTTGTGTTGGCTATTACACGCACACAGTCTCCCACATTTGTAGTCCAACTTTCAGTCTTACCCACCCAATCCTTGAGCAAGCTGATCCATACTCTCTTATACTCTCCTGCCATCTATTACTTACGACAATAAACGCTCCTTCTTTTGCTCTCTCATTCTCACCTACTCCTGCACATATACCCCATCCATACTCCCATTCTCTCACACTCTCACCTCTCCATTTAGTTTTCGTTAACCCACATACATCCACTTTTGCACCCTCAAACAACTGGACCATCTCTCTTTCTTTCACCTCATCATTTGCACCCCTTACATTCCAAGTCGCCATCCGAATCATGTCCTTTGTTCTGTCCTTAGTCGTCACCTTTTGGTCAATCGTGGTCCGAGGCTTCTTGTTCATATTTTTAGTCAGTTGCTTTCCGGGGAGGGTTACTAACCCCCCCGCCAACCCACTTGTGTCACGTTGAGAATACGTGTTGGTTGGCTATAAGGTTACCACCCAGTGTTGTAAATGCTTTCCTGGTTTACAGGAAATCATTTGGCTTGCCACTCAATGTAGAAATATCCTAACAACAGAGAACGCCCAAGAATTTATATATTTCCGGGTGTATTTTATGAATATAACTAAAAAAGGAGCAAACAGTAACATCACAAGGAATGCAGGGTGCATAGTATCTAGTAATGCACTTTTGATCTTGACTTTCTTCTGTAGCTGTGATGACAATCGGGCAACAGTCAACAAACATAATCGCCCATCATCGTAATCGCCCATCACCTGCCCTGAAATCTGGTTTCCATCAGCAGAATGTCCTGGTGAAACCGTTCGCCATGCTCCTTCCTAACCGCATCCAAGTTGCTTTGGAGGTAATCAAGGTGGGAATGCAGAGAGTGCAATTTGATTGATATTACGGCTGAAGAGACACACTATCGTGACCAGAAAATAGGATATAAAAATCCACACTGGCAGACGAAAAAAGATGTATTCCAAACAGTTTCGGCGACAACTGTCGTCCTTTTCAGTGGATCTACAGACCAAGAATGGTACATATGAATACAGAGAAGCTGCTTATATGCAGAATGAGGACACCTTTTCCCAACCACACCTGATGTGACCTCACCAGATTCTCCCTCTACTCTGTCCACGACCTGAGTGAGGGATTACAAGGGACGGCAAGACCCTTGCCACTAATCCTCACATCTCTGAATCTGATTTATGCATTCCTTCACTATGGTTAAAATTATTATCTCTCTATAAATACAGCATCCACTATCCTACGTTTCTCAGAGTTACTACATTTGTACAATATTTGGCTAGAATTTCAGTCGATTCTGTGGTCGTTTTCTGAAGAGTGAACGTACACTGCGTTATTTTTGTTGCCTATCTTACAAGCATACCTGTGTTCCTTAATGCGAATGTCCAAATCCCTTCCAGTTTCACCAATATAAACAAAATCACAGTCTCTACATGGAATTTTGTATACCCCTGCAGTTTCGTTACTAATGGGTTTATTCTTTACTAACATGGATCTTATGGTGGAAGTGTATCTAAATGCAATGTTTACATCCAAAGCATAATTCACAGCCTTCACCAAGCTATGATTTGACACATACGGAACTGTAGTGTATGGCTTATTTTCTTGACTTTGTGCTGTTGGTCTAGGTGCAAGAAAGGCTTTTCTGGCTTTAAAATACGCTTGCCTTATGAACCAATTGGGATATTTTAGATCTACAAACCTTTTCCATATCTCAGCTTTTTCCGTATCCAGATGTTGGGGACTACTAATTCTGAGTGCTCTAAGGAACATAGAAGAAATAATAGACATTTTAGTGGAACTGTGGTGATATGAATAATAATGTATATACAAATTGCACTGGATTAGTTTCCTGTGTATGCACCAACGCAAGATCGTGCAAGCAGAGTGAGAGAAGAGTTCTGGACAAATGTGGAAGTGTGCATGGAAAAGTTTGGAAGGAATGAAAGTGTGTTTTTGATCGGTGATATGAATGGTAAAGTAGGGAATGTGAAGGTGGCTGGAATAGTTGGTGAGTGGGGTGTGCTTCTGAGATAGATGAGAATGGCAGTGCGTTAGTGGACATTTGTGCTGGGAGGGGTTGGTGATAGCCAGTACCCTCTACAGGCACAAAATGATCCGCAGGTATACATGGCGAGTGATGAGAAGGGTGGGTGGTGAACTGAATGAAAGGAAGGCAATGATTGATTACGTGTGTGTGGATGAAAGGATGCGAAAATGTGTAATGGATGCAAGAGCTTATAGAGGTTGGGGGAGAGGACTTTCTGACCACTACTTGGTGGTGGCCAGAATCAAGATCCAAATAAGATGGAGAAATACAAGAAGAGAAGGATGGGAAGAAGGAGTATTTGTAAGGAGAGTGGAAAGGTTACAAGAGGATGAGAAAAAGGCAGAGTATAACAGAGAAGTGAAGGAACGATTGGGCAAATATGAATTGAAGCAGATGGGGGACGTGGAAGGTGTGTACAGGATATTCACAGAAGAAATATGTGCAGCATGTGATGTGGTGTGTGGGATGAAGAGAAGACGGAGGGGGGTGCAGGGAACAGCGTGGTGGAATGAAGAGATGAGACAGACTGTGGCACAAAAGAAGAAAGCATACAATGAATGGATGAGAAATAGGGGTGTGGAAGAAGTTGAGCGACGGAACAGAGAGTTCTATGTAGAAAGAAAGAGAGTGGTGAAAAGATTAGTAAGAGAGAGTAAGAAGAGAGTGGATGAGGAATTTGGAAGGAATTGTAGTGTAAAGTGGAGGGACTGTAAGAAAATGTTCTGGAAAGAGGTGAAAAGAGTAAGACAGGGCGGAGTGAAGTTAGCAGGGGAGTGAAAGATAAAAATGGTAGATTACTAGTGGAGAAGGGAGAAAAAGTGAGCAGATGGAGAGAACACTTTAAGGAATTGTTGAACATAGAGTATGGAAGTAATGCGAGTATAAGTGGCTGGGGAATGGCTGGGAGAAGGAGGGAGATGAGAAGACAGGAAGAAATCAGTAGGATAGAAGTTGTGGAAGCAATGAAGAAAGTTAAACTGGGTAATGCCCCAGGAATTGATGGAGTGTGTGGTGAAATGCTGAAGCATGGGAGAGAGATAGTAGTAGAATGGATGTGGAAGATGTGCAGATTGGCCTGGGAGGAAGGTAGAGTCCCGGAGGATTGGAAGTCAGGTATAATTATTCCCTTGTACAAAGGAAAAGGGGAAAAAGAAGTGTGTGGTAATCATAGGGTCATTTGCCTTCTTATTATAATAGGATAAGTGTATGGTAGGATACTTATTGACAGAGTTAGAGAAAGAACAGAGGAATTAGTTGGAGAAGAACAGGGAGGCTTTAGGAAGGGAAGAGGTTGTGTAGATCAGATATTCATTCTTAGATCTTTAGTGGAAAGTTTCTAGAGAAGGGAAAGAAGTTGTGTGCGGCTTTCATGGATTTGGAGAAAGCATATGACAGGATGGATAGACAAGGATTGTGGAAAGTATTAAGAATATATGGAGTAGATGGGAAGTTGTTGAATGCTGTGAAGAGTATGTATGATGGTGTTAAGGCTGCAGTACGTGTGAATGGTGAACTGAGTGAGTTTTTCTCTACAGGGATGTGTCATGTCTCCATGGTTGTTCAATCTGTACATAGATGGGGTAAAAAAGAGGTACAAGGTAGGGTAGTGGATGTTGGAGTGGCCCTGGTGAGAGAGGGTGTGTTTGGAAACTTCCTGTACTGATGTTTGCAGAAGATACTGTGTTGTTGAGTGAAGACGAAGGAGAGCTGCAAGGCTTGGTGGATGAGTTTGGGAGAGTGTGTAAGTAACGGAATCTAAAGGTGAATGTAGGGAAGTCAGTGAATGTACAGCGAGGTTGGATGGTGAGGAATTGGAAAATGTGAGTACGTTTAAGTACTTGGGTAGTGTGATGAGTAAGGATGGAAGTTTGGAGGGTGAAGTGCTTGAAAGGGTACAGGAGGGAAGAAAGGTTGCTGGTTCCTTGAAAGCAGTGATAAGAAGCAGGGAAGCGAGCATGACAGTGAAAAAGTTACTACATTTTTTTTTTTTTTTTTTTTTTTTATGTGACCGACTCGGGGCATAGGCTTCACAGCCTGCTTTCAAGGCCCAGTAGTCCTCCTACGTACCGCACACCTCTACATGTCACCACTTCGGCGCTAACACCCACCGTCCATACTGAATACATGCTAGGGCTGTCTCATACAGGACTGGTGTATTGGTATTAGCGGGGGTATTTTTACGACATGTCGGCGAGCCTTCTGGTAGATTAGTAAAGTCTGATTTTATGAAATTCAAATCCTTAAACTGTTCCCTGCCTCAGCGGGATTTGAACTCGGGTCCGTCAGGACTGCAGGCCAACTTTCTACCGATTGAGCCACATGACAGTATTGTGATACCAACTCTAACGTATGGAAGTGAAGCTTGGACGTTGCTGGAAGGACAAGAGTCAAGAGTGAGAGCAGTGGAAATGAGTTATTTAAGAGGAGCCTGTGGAGTCACATGGAGAGACAGCCTGACAAATGAGGATATAAAGGAGCATTGTGGTATGGATGTGGATGTGATAGGAAGTGTCAGGAGGAATACACTGAGGTGGTTTGGCCATGTGGAGAGGATGGAGGATGACTGACGAAGAGAGTGTATGTGATTGACATGGAGGGGGGAAGAGGGAGGGGAAGGCCGAGGATGAGATGGAGGGATGGGGTGGAGACGTATATGAAAGATGGGGGTGTGAGTTGGGAGCAGGGCAGTGAAATGGTGGGGGACAGGGCGACGTTGAGGAGATTTGTTTGTGGCCACCCCGAACGGGATTGAGGCGTCTGGCAATAGATAGACAGATAGATAGTTTCCTGTGTGCAGAAAAGCTAAGTGTCCGAAGTTCACTCCTGTGCACAAATACATCTAAAAATGGAAGGGAACCAATATTCTCCCAAGACTTTCATTCAGCATTAAATTTAATTGAGGGAATCAATGCATTTAATTTTGTAAGACAATCGTCAAAGTTAGCGTATATGTCTGGCCAAAATGAAAACACATCGTCAACATACCTATACCAAGTTAAATTTTGAGGAGATAAATTATGGTGGTACGAAGGTTGGCTTCAAAATATTCGATGTACAGGTTACTAAGAATGGGAGAGAAGGGCCAGCCCATATCCATAACAAAATTTAGTATGAAAAACTGATCACCAAATGAAAATGCATTACACTGCATACACAGCCTAATAAGTTGAAAAACGACATTATGTGGCATGCCGATATCAGTGTTACAATTAGGTAATTTTTCTTCCAAGAAACTAATTACATCTTCAATAGGGACTTTAGTAAAATGCAAATCTACATCAAAACTAACCAACCTGCCACTGGAGAAATTGAGAGACAATCTTATTAATATAATCAGTAGAGTTTTGGACACGGGATTTAGAGAGTGTGCCAACCAGTGGTGCTAATTTGTTAGCTAGAAATTTGAAAAATTTGTTGGGGAATGAACCACACTGTTAGATGATAGGACGGAGGGGGATCTGTTGTTTATTGGTCTTTGGTAATCCATAAATGTAAGGTAATTTTGGATTAATTTGAATGAACTTATCGGCATCAATGTTAGGTTCACCCTTTAAAATGCTTTAGACTTTCTTATTAAAATCTGTGGATAACCTCTTGAGTGAGGATGACACAAGTTTTTCATGATTGCCTCCACGAACAAGTGGTGCCCAGATCTTTCAGACCTTCTCTCTTCAGGCAGCAACAACACTCCTTTCCTGATTCTGCACGGATGTTATTGAAGGACGGTATACGCAACGTGAAAAGAGAAATTGATGAAGCATACTACCATCTACGACGTACGTTGAGTTTCCTCAAGCAACAACTGCCAAGTGATTTATTTCAAGTAATATGCGAAACAGATGATAAGAAATGTGACAGAGAAACTTATTTTACACGTATCCGATTGCAAGAAAAACTTAGTGATTTGTGTAACCAAAGTCCGTGGAGTATGTGTATGTTACCGAATTTCATCTTAAATCTTTCTACGTATGTACTCACTCGTGTCGAGGAGCAATTGTTAAATTTAGGTTTGTCCTTTGCCTTGAAACCAGGATATGATGTAGCACTTGATTTTGTTTCTTCTACCTTTAACAGCAAGCTGGACATCCCGTGGCTTACTGGTTTAACAATTAGCAATTTCATAGGAACTTTCGACTCCAGTGACTCCATACCATGACGTTTTCATTTGGCCCTTGAAAGTATCAAGAAAAATGATTCTATTCTTATTACAAAAGCGGACAAAAGTAACTCTGTCGTTATTTTAGACAAACCTGACTATGTGGAAAAGATGAAACACCTGTTGAGTGCTACCACAACTTAAAAAATTGTGTCATCCCCTCTCAAGAGGTTATTCACGGACTATAAGGAGGAAATTAAAAGCCTTTTAAAGGGTGTGCCAAACGTTGATGCGGGTAAGATCGTTCAAATTCATCCAAAATTACCTTACATTTACGGATTACCAAAGACCCATAAACAACAGATTCCCCTCTGTCCTATCATCTCACAGTGTGGTTCGTTCCCCTACAAACTTTCAAAATTTCTAGCGAACAAATTAGCACCACTGGATGGCACATTCTCTAAATCCCATGTCCAAAACTCTACTGATTATGTTAATAAAATTAAATCTCTCAATTTCTCCATTGGCAGGTTGGATAGTTTTGATGTAGATTTGCTTTTTACTAAAGTCCCTATTGAAGATGTAATTAGTTTCTTGGAAGAAATATTACCAAATTGTAATATTGATATCGGCATGCCACATGATGTCTTTCTTCAACATATTAGGCTGTGTATGCAGTGTAATACATTTTCTTTTGGTGATCAGTTTTTCATGCAAAAGTTTGGTATGGGTAAGGGCTCGAACTTCTCTCCCATTCTTTGTAACCCGTACATCAAGTATTTTGATTCCAACCTTCGTACCACCATAATTTATCTCCTCAAAATTTTACTTTTTTTTTATGTGAGGAAGAAGGAACCAAAGGCCATGAGCCCGCAAAACTGTTCCTTCCAAGAGAAAAACAAAATACAAGAGAGAGCCAAATTCAAGATCCATTCATTTCGAGATGCCTGGACACACTGCGTTTGAAAGACTGGAGATCATAGGAAGCAGGAAATACAGATAGAGGGAGACAGTTCCAGATTTGACCTGTTGCATAAATGAAGGACTGGGAGTAACGGTTAACTCTTGCATTAGAGAGTTGGACAGAAAAGGGGTGAGAGTTTGCTGCTAAACGGGTGCTATGCGCCCGTCGTAGAAGTGGAGGAATGCATGCAGACAGTTCAGAGGAACAGTGACCATTGAAGTAGCGATAGAAAAGAGATAAAGATACAACACTGCGGCGAAGAGACAGAGGTTGAAGGGAGTCAGTAAGAGGGGGAGAGTTAATGAGACGAAAAGCCTTTGACTCCACCCTATTGAGAAGAGCTGTATGTGGGGAGCCTCCCCACACATGAGAGTTGTACTCCACACAGGGGCGGATAAAATCCCTGTATAGAGTCAACAATTTTGCAAGGGCAAAGAAGGAACGGAGTCGGCTTAGCACACCCAATCGCTTGGAAGCAGATTTTACAAGAGATGTAATATGATCTTTCCAAGACAAGTCCCGAGCAAATGAAACCCCAGGCATGTTCAAGGATGATGGAGGATTAAGTTGAGTATTATTAAACATAAGTGGGTATACCTGTGGAAGATTTTGTCGGGTTGATAGGTGCAAAAACTGAGTCTTAGATGCATTAAAAACAACCAGATTATTTTTAACCCCAGTCAGAGATACGAGCCAAGTCAGACATTAGGTGTGCCATAGCCTCATCCCTTGCCTGTTGAGGTAACTGCTGAGATGGACGTTGTGGGAATCGAATGGAAAGGTGAAGGGTGGAGTCATCAGTGTATGAGTGGATAGGATTAGATGTACAGCTTAGAAGGTCATTGATGAATAAAATGAAGAGAGTTGGTGATAGGACAGAACCCTGAGGAACACCACTGTTAATAGATCTAGAAGAAGAACGATAGCCGTCTACAACAGCGGCTATAGAACGACCAGAAAGGATGCTAGAGATGAAGGCACAGAAAGAAGGATAGAAACCGTAAGAGGGCAGTTTGGAAATTAAAGATTATGCCAGACTCGATCGAAAGCCTTTGAGATGTCAAGTCCTATGGCAAAGCTTTCGCCAAAGTCCCGAAAGGAGGATGACCAGGAGTCTGAAAGGCAGGTGAGAAGATCGCCTGTGGAGCATCCCTGATGGAACCCATACTGACGATCAGACAGAAGGTTGTGATAGGAAAGATGCTTTGAAATTTTTCTATTAAGAATAGACTCAAAAACTTTTGAGATATAGGATGTTAAAGCAATTGGGCGATAGTTGGAGGGTTGGGAATGGTCACCTTTCTTTGGGACTGCCTGAATGAGAGCAAACTTCCAGCAAGTCGGAAAGGTACAAGTTGACAGACAAAGGCGAAAGAGTTTGCCTAGGCAGGGTGTAAGCACAGAAGCACAGTTCTTGAGAACAACAGAAGGGACTCCATCAGGCCCATATGCCTTATTAGTACTGAGGCCAGCAATGGCAGAAAATACATCAGCTGAAGAAATTTTAATGTTAGCCATGAGGAAGTCAGAGGGGGGAAGTGATGGAGGAACAGCATCAGAATCGTCTAAGGTGGAATTGGAGGAGAAAGTCTGAGCGAAGAGATCTGCTTTATCAGTAGAAGAAATAGCTACAGAGCCATCAGAGTAGAAAAGAGGAGGGAAGGATGATGAGGTAAAGTTGTTAGAAAGGTTTTTGGCAAGGTGCCAGAAGGAGCAGGAAGAGTTCGAGTTGGAGAGTTGAGAACATTTTGTACGGATGAAATTATTTTTAGCAGAGCGAAGAACAGACTTAGCACAATTCCGGGCAGAAATGTATAAAAGATGTGATTCAGGGGTGGGTTGGCTCTGGTACCTTTTATAGGCCCTCTCCTTGTTGTGGACAGCATTAGAACAAGCATGATTAAACCAAGGCTTTCTTGCGTTAGTCAAAGGATATGAGAAAGGAATGTATGCTTCCATGCCCGAGAGAATAACCTCCGTAATGCGCAAGGCACACCCAGATGGCTCATGGCCATGAAAGCAATAATCATTCTAGGGAAAATCAAAGAAGTACTGCCTGAGGGCCTCCCAATCCGCAGCTCCAAAGTGCCAGAGACGACGTTTTTTTAGAGGGTCCGCAGGCCGTACTGGAGCGATAGGATAGGTTAAGGTGATAAGGTTATGATCGGAGGAGCCCAACGGAGAGAAAAGATTAACAGTGTAAGCAGAAAGATTAGTTTTAAGGAAGAGATCAAGTATGTTGGAGCTCTCTCCAAGGCGGTCAGGGATACGGGTAGGGTGCTGTACAAGCTGCTCTAGGTCATTAAGGATAGAAAAGGTGTAGGCTTGTTCACCAGGTGGATCAGTGAAAGGAGAGGAGAGCCAAAGGTGGTGGTGAACATTGAAATCCTCAAGAATGGAGATTTCAGAGAAAGGAGAAATGGATAGAATGTGTTCCATCGTAGAAGTAAGATAATCAAAGAATTTTTGATAGTAGAATTAGGAGATAAGTAAACAGCAAAGATATATTTAGTCAGAGAATGACAGGAAAGCCGAAGGCAGAGTGTAGAGAATTCAGAAGAATCGAGTTCAGGAACACGAGAGCAAGATAAGTTGTTGCGTATATATACACAACAGCCACCTTTGGCTTTGAAATGAGTATAGAGAAAGTAGGAGGATACAGAAAAGGGTTTGCTGTCAGTTGCCTCAGACAGCTGAGTCTCAGTTAGGAAAAGAAGGTGAGGTTTAGAGAAGGAGAGGTGGTGCTCAACAGAGCGAAAGTTAGAGGAAAGGCCACGAATGTTGCAGAAACGAAGAAGAAGAGAGTCAGACAGTGGTTCCAGGCACCTTGGTATAGGTATGTTGACGATGCGTTTTCATTTTGGCCAGACATATACGCTAACTTTGACGATTTTCTTACAAAATTAAATGCATTGGTTCCCTCAATTAAATATAAAGCTGAATGGAAGCTTGGGAGACTACTGGTTCCCTTCCATTTTTAGATATCCAGTATTTGTGCACAGGGGTGAACTTGGGACAATTAGATTTCTGCCCACAGGAAACTAACTCATTGCAATTTGTATATACATTATTGTTCATATCACCACAGTTCCACTAAAATGCCAGTTATTTCTTCTATGTTCCTTAGAGCACTCAGAAGTAGTAGTCCCCAACATCTGGATACGGAAAAAGCTGAGATATGGAAAATATTTGTAGATCTAAAATATCTCATTTGGTTTATAAGGCAAATGTATTTTAAAGCCAGAAAAGCCTTTCGTGTACGTAGACCAACAGAATAAAGTCAACAAAATAAGCCATACATCACAGCTTCGTATGTGTCAAATCTTAGCTTGGTGAAGTCTTTGAGTCATGATTTGGATGTAAACACTGCATTCAGATATACTTCCACCTTACGAACAATGTTAGTAAAGAATAAACCCATTAGTAACGAAACTGCAGGGGTATACAAAATTCCATGTAGAGACTGTGGTTTTGTTTATATTGGTGAAACTGGAAGGGTTTTGGACATACGCATTAAGGAACACAAGTATGCTTGTAAGATAGGCAACATAAATAACGCGGTGTACGTTCACTCTTCAGAAAACGACCACAGAATCGACTGGAATTCTAGCCAAATATTGTACAAATGTAGTAACTATAAGAAACGTACGATAGTGGATGCTGTATTTATAGAGAGATATAATAATTTTAACCATAGTGAAGGAATGCATAAATCAGATTCAGAGATGAGAGGATTAGTGGCAAGGGTCTTGCCGTCCCTTGAAATCCCTCACTCAGGTCGTGGACAGAGTAGAGGGAGAATCTGGTGAGGTCACATTAAGGTGTGGTTGGGAAAAAGTGTCCTCATTCTGCATATAAGCAGTTTCTCAGTATTTCTATGTACCACTCTTGGTCTGTAGATCCACTGAAGAGGACGACAGCTGTCGCCGAAACTGTTTAGAATACATATTTTTTCGTCTGCCATTGTGGACTTTTGTATCTTCTCGATTGACATTTTTCATCCAAGCTGGTGGAATGAGCTGATCAGGTCATCGACGAGCTGTGCAAAGTCTGGCCTCCTCTGATTGCCATGAAAACCTTCCACAACCCCTCTGAAAGCATTCTAAGCGCACTCTTCATCACCAGTCATTTACCCTGGAGTTCACGACTTGCAAGCATTCTTCGGACTTGCGGCCTTGTGAATGTGCCAGCCGTCACCTTTGCCATGCTCAGCTTGGGAAACACTAATTGGATATGCAGAAAAGCATCGCCATCCTTGTCGTTGGCTATGACTAATTCTTTCACAAGACCAAGTTTTATGTGTAGTGGCGGTAGCAATACCTCCTCTCTGGAGACAAGTGGAGCTCTCAGAACGTTGCACGAGCCTGGTGTGAGACTCTCTCACAGAGACCAGTCTTTCCTCACGAAATGTTCTGCATCGCTTCGGCTGTCTCACAAGCATAAAAAACATGAATATATCGTTCCTTCTTCGTCACATAAAAAACAAAAAGACAACCGCCTTGCACTCCGAGTAGGATCGAAATCATGTTGAAATCTCTGCAAACCCCAATTATGATCTGAGTACTTGATCTTTGTCAGACAAATCTTCACATTCTCATAGCCTTCTTTCTTTTCCATAAAATGTGCAACAGGAAATGATGGGAGTTCATGGCCGTTATGCACAAGTACAGCTTTTACACTCTTCACGGTACTGTCTGTGAAAAGTCACCATTCTGAGGCCTTGTAATCCACTTCCATGGCTTGGAAGAAACCGTTAACATCAAAACAATAACACAACAAGGTTTCTTCCCAAAATTTGAAGAGGGATGCAAACTTGCCATGGCGATTCCTATAGCGCAGTTTGGAACTGGGTTTCAACAAATTCCATTCACTTTGACATGACACCAGCAACTCGGCATTGGACATGGTGAGTCCTGAATCTCAGACCAAGTCATCCAGTTCTTGCTGATTGGGAATGTGTGGCGTGTCTTCGGAACATCCTCTAACATACGATTCATCATCATTTTCCCCTCCATCATCAGCGATGTCCCCATGGTCAGAGACAACTTCCGTGTCCGCAGGAAGGACAGGAATTGCCAGCTCATCGTTGTGAGACACCGGAGAGATCGAAGAAGGCAAATTTGGATATACAGTATTGTTTCTAACCTTAATGCTGTTTGCACCACTCATCAGCGTGACGATTGTTATTTTTGCATGGTTGATATAAACCATGCAAAAATAGCAATCGTCGTGCTGATTTGAAGGCTCTTGCCACACCCTCAGAACTGTGAAAGGCATCTTCTTTCCTGTTCCTCATAGCCAAGTTTCAAGCGCAGAGTGACAGCTACCACAAGTGTAGTACGGAGCCCAATCCTCATCTTGATCACCCATTGCCATGCCAAAATATGCTTTGTATGCACAAGCAAATTTGGTATGATGGTGGATTTTGTGTTTGATCATCTGCAGTCCAATATACTCTCCACATGCATAACAAAATGTATCGGCTGATAGCTTGCAAGAGCTTCTACTGATCATTCTCATCCATAGAAACGCCTTTAGGAACAGTTAAAAAACACGTTGACCAGCCAAACTAGCAACGTGAGACTAGCTCATCGAATGATATGACTAGATCCGTGTTGCATGAAGCAATAATGGCCATATCAGTGACTTCTGCATGGATGCAGATGGTGTGTGTGTGTGTGTGTGTGTACAGCTTGGTAATCATTACGTCAGCCATTACATCAGAGCCCGGTAACAAGGCTGGAAATAAATAATTTGCCAAATGTTGACAAAAACCTAGAGATATACAACAAAACATACACCATTGGAATCAACATATAAAACTGAGTTCAATAAGACTAAACAATAAATAAATAAATAAATTCTTTGTTACACAGTGTTATCTTCTCCCGACGTCCTGTGTAAATGAACTGCGTTGGTAAACGCCTGGCTATTGATTGAATGATAAAACCCAGAAATGGGGCGATTCCCCTTGCTGATTTCATTTTCTGAACATAGCAAAAACGTTCATGTAAAATTATGAGCGTAATATCCGATATTTATTTGTTAAAATTCATGCAAGAAAACATAGTATTACAACAGGAAATCTTTTTAAAATCAGTTTCATTGTGGAACATATCACTTGAAGCCCTTGGTACATTTCCTTGAAAGCTGAGATTTCAAGAGATTTCTTTGGTCTCATGAGAAAAAAAATATACAGCTGAAAACAAAATTTACCGGTACTGATTGTATCACTAATCTCCTCTCTATCTCACACTGAAAATGATACTAGCCTCCTAAAACCATTATGGTCGGGCAGGGCCCGGTCTTGTCGGGCCGCTCATTTGTCAGCTGAACGTAGAATAAACAATGTTTCGTTCGCTGCGCTCGTTCACTCGTAAAAATACGTGACCTTAATGAAGGAGTAAATGAAGTTCATTTGTAACATTTACGATGAATGGTCTGGAAACTAATAAAATCGTTTGATGGTGGCAAAAATGGAATGAATAAACATGATTAACAAAATATGTATGACAGTCAGGAGGGTGTTAGAGCTACCAATGTCACTGTGGAGGAATACAACATGTGTGCCGTCCGTGGGGTTTGAGGCTGCTGTACAGTCAACATAAGGAAGGGAGGCAATGGTCCACTATCATTAGCACATCCAACCTGCAATAAGGAAAATTCGAGTTAAATTTTCGGTTCAGTTAGCTTGTTGATGCAGTTGCTTTATCCTTTTCGGTCTTCGCCCAGCATAACATATCACACCTTCTATTCACTCTCTTTAGCAGTGGCCGCTGCAATGTTACTATCAAATGTGGTGGTACCTCGGACTGCCACCACCAGCAGGGTAGGGCTGGCAGCGTAGGGTCCTTCCAGTCGCCATCAAGTGACTGTGCCAGCAGCGACTGTTGCAATTCCCAGTAATGCTTGTCAGCAGAGTAGTGAAAGTGCTATCTTATTCTTCACCAACATCCACGGCCCTAGCACAAATTTAAACTCAGTTCATTTTTTCCTTCAGTCCATATCCCCTTTGGCCCTTTTCCTCACAGAACCACAAAGCTTACCCTCTAATGATATATCCCCATTTTGTTTTCCTGGTTATCATCTCCTCACAAACTTCTGTAACAAGGGTGGCACCTGTTGTTGTATCAAATCCCAACATGCAGTTGAAACTTTTAAACTTCACTTCATCCAGTTTTGATTACTCATTGTATAAACTAAATTGTCAAAATATTACCAAATATATGTATGTAGTCTATTGCACCCCCAATGGTTCTTCAGAACCCAGTGTATTTGATTCCATATCCACACAGCTGAGTAACCTTAACCTTTCCCTTAGCACCGAAATTACCATTTTGGGTGATTTTAACATAATGTTGAATGGTTATAGCATTCTGCCAGGAATGACGACGCTGGTCTAGAGGGCGAGCTGTTTGCAGAATCGTTTACGAGTAATCTCACTCAAATAGATAGGTGGCCTGCAGTCCTAACGGACCCAGGTTCAAATCTCTGCTGGGGCAGGGAACAGTTTATGGATTTGAATTTCATAATGGCAGACTTTACCGATCTACGAGAAGACCCGCCGACATGTAAAAATACTCCCGCTAATACCAATACACCAGTCCTGTATGAGACAGCCCTTAGCATGTACTCAATACGGACGGTGGGTGTTAGTGCCGAAGTGGTGACATGTTGAGGTGTATGGCATGTAGGAGGACTATTGGGCCTTGGGATCAGGCTGTCGAACACATTAAAAAAAAAAAAAAAGCTGGTAAAGCAACCAACCAGAATAACTGATATCCCTGACCATAATGCCTATCTCTTGGATTTATTCTTGACAGATCAATATCCAGATCAATATAGTATAGAGGTACTGTCACCACTTCGATCCTCTGACCACAATCTCATCAAAGCATCATTAGTTAGCCTCCCCACACCTCCTCGTTCTTAACCTGTCAGGGTGACCCGATGGCACTTTGATAGGGCAAACTGGGATGGATTTAGAAATTATCTTGCTGACATTCCATGACAGTCTTTCTTCTCTAGTGATCCCGGTTATACCCAGTCCTACATTTGCGACTTAATACTAGCTGGTATGGATTTATTCATACCAGCTCAACAGTTCACTAAAAGATCGAGCTCTCCAAAATGGTTTGATGGCAACTCTGCCACAGCAACAGCCCAAAAGTCATTAGCATATAACTCTTACTTAAAATAAAAAACATTTGAATCACTTTCAGTTTAAAAATGCTAGAAATCATGCAAAAGCTGTAATAAATATAGCTAAATCAAACTTTCTTCAAAAGCAAGCATCAAAACTACTTAACAACCCTAATGACAATAAAATATTCTGGTCAACTCTTGATTCTTTCAATAATAGGTTTAACAAGTCATCCTCCATTCCCCCCTAAAATCTTCAGATGGCAACATTACAAATGACCTGCGTGGGAAAGCAGATATTTTTGCCAGTACATTTGCCAGAAATTCTACAATAGAGGATGCCAGCCAGAACGTCCCAGTACTAGAAATTGACTCTCCCGAAACAGTTCCACTTAAAATACAGACAAGATACGTAAAATCCGTCCTAGACAATTTACCTACCAACAAACCTCCAGGCCCAGATGGAATTCCGCCAATTGTTTTGAAAAGTGTTCACCCTGAACTTGCCTCTGTTCTAGCTAAATTATTCAGAATATGTATACGTACTTCTTCATTCCCTAATTCATGGAAAGAAGCCAATGTCCACCGAATTCAGAATGGAAGTTCCTCTGACCCCTCTGATACCAGACCAATAGCTGTCACATCTTCTTTTAGTAAGGGATTTGAAACTTTAATTAATAAGCACATTGTTAAAATCTTTCATTAATAAGCACATTGTTAAACATCTTGAATCCAACAACTTAATTAGTGATAGATAATATGGTTTTCGCCACGAAAAATTCACCATTGATATACTCAATCTCCTAACTCATACCATCCATCAATCAATTAATGACCTACAGTACGTGGAGAAACTCATGCAGTAGCCCTTGATATTTCTAAAGCTTTCGACAGTGTATGGCACTGTTCCCTGCTTTCCAAACACCCTTGCTATGGACTAATGTCTTTTGTTTCTATGATTTCCTCATATCTCAGTGACAGGAAAATAAGAGTAAAAGTATATGATGTATAATCCAATTTCCATTCAATTAACGCTGGCGTGCTGCAGGGATCAGTTCTGGTGCCAACCCTGTTCCTGGTTCATATTAATGATTTCTTATCTGTCACCCACAATCCTATCCACTCATATGCAGATGACTCAACACAACATAGTTCATTCACATTCAGACACCCATTTACAAAGTTTAATATCTCTACCTCTCAACTCAGTACAGCCATCTCCATAAATCAAGACCTATCTACGATCAGTGAATGGGGACAAAACAACCTTGTCTCATTTAATGCTAGTAAAACTATATATATATACAATTTACTAATAAACAGATATTGCCAGATTCATATATTACCTTCAGTGCTACTAATATTCCCATCTCCAAAAGTATTGAAATTCTCGCCGTCTCACTTAACAATGCCCTCAGCTGGACCTTTCATGATAGATCACTTGGTAAAACCGCCTCAAAGAAACTAGGATTATTGTACAGAGTCCGTAACTTCTTCACTGACGAGCAGTTAGCTATAATTTATAAGCCATGTGCGCTCTTAGCTTGAATATTGCTCACCCTTGTGGAATGGATGTGGAGAGGTTGCATTAAAACAACTAGACAAAATTCAGAACAAAGCTGTTAGAATTATTAACAAACCTGCCATTACAAATAAATTACCTCCCCTACAAGTAAGAAGGAATGTTGCCTCCCTTGCATTAATTTACAGATAATTTTATGGCAAATGCTCAGACGAAGTTAACGTCCATGGTGCCACCTCTCCATGCCTTTCCTCGTGCTACACGGGCATCTGGTAGTGCTCATGACTGGAATGTCACTCAGCCATATTGCAGAACTTTTGCCTATCAGAATTCTTTCATTCCCCGAACTGCATCTCTCTGGAACTCGCTTCCCCAGAGTTGTTTCCCTCCAAACTTCACCTTACAGCTGTTCAAGTCTAACTGTTACAGATATTTTATGAACAGAGGACACCAGTAATCTGCTGTATGGGTTATTTTTTTTATTCGTTTGTTTTGCCTTCCTCTGTTCTATTATTTAAAAAGAAATACAAGTGGGAACCTGGTTGTAATGTCGACTATTGTGAGTTGTGTCTTAAGGGAAAATAGACTTAGAAAAATGGTCAGTGTGCCTTAATGACCCTCGTGTAGTCACTGGGCATTACTTTAATTATGTTTTTACTCTTCCATTCGATAAATTTGGACTTGAACAATTTTCGCCTAGTGTTTTAGTGTCTGGGAACTTTAAATGTCCTAATAAGTAGTGTGTGGCATCTGTTCCACATGGAGGGATGACTGGTCCTTTGGGAACGTGCTGCCTAATTTATGCTGAGCGTTAAAAAAAAAAGTACAAAAGTACTAGAACGATGCAGGAGCTTTAAAGTCCTCATACTGCACTTCATGAAAGCTGCTTAAGTCTACTGGTTTGAAGAGGGAGTTTCAGGGCGCTAATGTATGGGCTCGTTTGGGTCGATAATATCTACCGGACTGAAGATTCTAGTTTCCTAAAGACGTTAGAGAGTGACAGACTGCTTACTGGGATGTTCCAGCATCAAAAAAAATATAACACTCTTTAATTCCTTGAATCCGGTGGCGTAGTTTATGATGGGGTTAAATATACTTTCATTAACCGAGTCACTACAAGGAGATCCACCAGACTGAATAAATATTCCTTGTAATAGCATGAATGAACTAAAGCGTATAGGAGAGGCAAATCATCCTAAAGCAGCACACTGACCGCGGATTTTTAGGTCTTTTCTCATGCCCCAAATATAAAGAATAATGTAACTTCCTTTTTTTTTCTCTCTCTCCTGATCGTACACATATGAACCAGTTTCATCCTCAAGGACTAATAGTATTAGTGATTAACCTTTCCATGGTCTTGTTGATTCTAGTACTCCTTTTTTTTTTTAGCTGACGCCAAAAGATTTCATAGTCCCAGGGTGTGGACGCCTTCACCACACACAGCACCAAAATTATTGTATTGCAGAAACCAATGAAGTTGCAGCCACCATATACACATTGTTTGAATGCTTATGAAGAAGCAATAGTTGTTGCTTAAGTGAAGTTTCCTAAAAATCACCACCATCCTCCAAAAGCACCAACGCCGTCAAATTGAGCACAAAATCTTATTCTGGAAACCATTAAAGCTACAATGTGGTAGGTGGTGGCGACCATCATCCACTCACATGATGTAGTGCTGCCTACTTCTTCCTTCACTTTTATCATTCATTTTCTGTGTCTGTCCCACTCTCTTCTTACTTCTTCCATTTTTCCTATCACGTTTTAATACTCTTCTTTCCTTCTCAGGTGGCTTTATATTGAGTTACAAGCCTATTGGTCTACTTTAAGCCAGGAAACCATTTACAACGCTGGTTGGTAATCGTACAATCGACACATACGTGTTCCCTACGTGTCAACAAGTGGGCTGGTGGTGGGTTAGTGCCTAAGTCTGCTACTGTAATACCAAGTCGGTTCATTTCCTTCTAAAACGGCTCCAAGCTTGCGCAGGGGGCGGAGCATCGGAGTGACGTCGACTGGCTCTGGCACGAAACACCAGTTCAGTTGACTCCTGACCTTGATGGAGGGTGGGTGCTTGTTCCACTACTCAGACCATGACAGATTTTTTTCGGTTCGTTGAAGTGAGGGAAGGGACTGAAATGTGTGAGGGAAGGTGTGGGGGTGTGATAGAAGGTGTAGGGGTGTGAGGGAAGCACTTCTTCCCCTGCTTCGTTTTCCCTTGTTATAAATGTTTAATTTGAGTCTGCGGTTTTATAAATTTTCTGTTAATTAAGCCAACTGACGTCACACACAAGCCACGCCTCCCTGCGCCCTGCTGGAAAGTTAACCGACTTGATATTAGTAGACTTAGGGTTAGTGCCCCTCTCCGTATACTGACCCGAAGTCAAACGGCAATCTCTTGTGGGATTATGGTGTCTGGCTATAGATAAATAGATAGGCGTTGATTAAAACTACAGCTGATTTATGCATCACATTGCTGGAAAACTTACGAAAAAGAATTTATTGTTACTTAGCAAATTTTCTTAGAACCTTCCACTAAAATGGTTATGAAACTATAAAATAGACAACTTAAGCACCATAGCTAGGTTAGGTCGGGAACTTCTAAGGACACAGTAGATTAATGACAATCATTGGAAAGCTTGTGAAAATGCGACGGCCGTTACTTTATTGGCTTTTCTAAGAACATTGCTATCAGATTACAGAAAAGAAAAGAAATGAAATGTGGTAAACTGAATATGTGAACTGTGTTACGTTGAAGAACATTATAGCTACAGTGGATATATGCTTCCGTCTGAAAGCTTACGAAAAAGTAGAAGGTGATACTTGAGTGACTTTTCTTACAGCTCGTCACCATATTGCTGAAAAATCGCCAAACTGAGTACCAGTTATCTCAGAAACTATTAAGCCATTGTTTAGGATGGGCCTGCACACAGCATCAGAAAAGTTATGGAAAAGTAATATGTGCTACTAAAGGTGCTTGTCTTATTGATATATTCCAGAAAAAAGCAGCAAACTGAGCATCAACACCGTTGGAAAATTTGCGATTTTTTTATTTGCCACCACACTGCTGAGCAGACTAAAAGAGCACCGTACTGAGCCCATTAACTCATACGTGTAACCCTACATGCATTTTCATGAGGGTCCAGAACCCATAAAATAATCGTATAACCATTCTGAAATACGATGGACGATCTTAAAGTTTACAATAATATGCAAGTGGAATGGCCCAATTCTCTTAGCTAGTAACAGCTTTAGCAAGCTTGTTCACTCGAACACTTTCTATACTTTAAATGTGCACATCTCTAACCTCACTTAGCTAATGAGTCAAAGAAGACTCAATATTAGCATATTTTCTAATCAAAGACGTAACATGCAAGGATACATATATCTAATATCACCCACATTTTACGAACAATGTTGTTTTTTATCTTGTAAAATCGATAACAGATAGATAGATAGATAGATAGATAGATAGAAAGAGAGAGAGAGAGAGAGAGAGAGAGAGAGAGAGAGAGAGAGAGAGAATGACCCCATCTAAAGGCTATCAAGAAGAGTGCTGGTGTGGGCTGAGCTGTTCAGTGATCTTCCCCCCCCCCCTTAAGTGCTCAGTCGTGCAACAGCACATGTTGTCCATTACTACAACAACAACATCTACTACTACCACTACTACTACTACTACTACTACTACCATTATTATTATTATTATTATTATTATTATTATTATTATTATTATTATTTTACCAGTGATGCCAAGCGAGAGAGGATGTTACGTTATCACCCTGTGTATGTCCGTTTGTCTGTCTATGTGAAAAAAATAATACAAACGGATTCATCCGATTTTAACAAAATTTGGTGAACGGACTGAGATATAGCCACGGAGTAAACTATTTTTACCAAGAAAACTAGGACTAAAAAACTTGTGATAAGGTTGATGGTACGGCATGTGTGATGCTATTCAGTTTTGAAAATAATCTGTCACAGGGGAGGGTGAAAGTTCGTGCCGTGTGTAAGCTAATTAACATAAACAGTTTCATCCGATTATAAACAAACTATGTGGAAGGATTTGGATCAGACAAGAAGTGATCCTGCTGTTTTAAGGGGAGAATATAACTAAATGAGGCTACTATTCATGAACCAGTTTAAATGAAGTTTTCACAGTAGGTACACCACCATAAACATACATATATATATATATATATATATATATATATATATATATATATATAATATATATATATATATCCCTGATAATATTCCGATCAGTCAGTGAAAAATGAAACGAGTTATGCTATTTTTCTTTTCGAAAATTTTACTTTTTCGTCGGGGAGAAAAAAAAACCGTCCATAACATCGTCCTCGACTACTCAGTTTTTTAAGTAACGGCAGGTACTAACTTTATAGGCTAGTACATGCCTGCGGTCCTAATGGACCCAGGATCGAATCCCGGCTGGGGCAGGGAACAGTTTAAGGATTTGAAATTCATTAAAGTAGACTTTCCTGATCTACCAGATGACCCGCCGACATGTCGTAAAAATACCCCCGCTAATACCAATACACCAATCTGTATGAGACAGCCCTAGCATGTATTCGCCATGGATGGAGGGTGTTAGCGCCGAAGTGGTGACATGTGGAGGTGTAGGAGGACTACTGGCCCTTGGGATAGGTCACTGCCCCTGAGAAATAGGCCCTGAGCCCTTTGCCCAGGGTCGGACACGTAAAAAAAAAATAATAATAATAATCCTACGATAGGATTTTGAGATACCGTGTTTACTGTTCGAAATAGTGTTAATAATTATAATATCGAAATAAACTTTTCTTTTGTGAACATTAATTCTATATAAATGTACTTTCTGAAAAAAAATATATATATATGCAGAAAGTATTACCCTTTTTTTCCCCTCTAATATGACTTTTAATGCATTAAAATTGTTCAAAAACTAAAGAAGGTTCCTTGTATATCCGAAAATTCAAAAATTTGGAAAAGGCATCATAGGTTTTGCAGCAGACAAGTAAATCATGGTCGAGCTGTTTCTTAAGTAGCAACTTAAAAAACTGCTCGACCTTGATTTCCATTTGTGATGCAAAACCTATGGTACCTTTCTCAAATTTCTGAGAACGAGAAAAGTAATGAAAGTTTTAATACAGAAAATAATAGTCTTGAGAAAATGTGGCAATTTTTTTTTCCTTTTTAGCTTTTTATTTTCAACGATATTTGTAAAAGTAAGTATGGTATCTCAAAATCCTCTGGCGGAGTTATTCGGGAGGGTAAAAAGCTTGTACTCGCCGATGCTTACAAAAATTTACCAACTAAGGAAGATTCTATGAACGTTTTTCATTTTCCCCTCAAAAAAAACAAATCAAAATTTTCGAAGAAAAATGACATAACTCGTTTATTTTTTTATTGATTGATCTGAAACTATTCATGGAAACCTATATTATGATGGTGTACCTACTGAGAAAATTTCACTGAAAGTAGTTTGTGAACAGCAACTAAGTCATATCCTACCCCTAGATGAACATTAGGCCAAACATCAAGATCAAAGGACAAGGTCAAATAGACAGCTAATAGTAATTTAAAACAAATTCATCGTGGACAAATTGATGATAAGGCAAAAATAAAATGGATTCGATTGAGAACAATCAGCCAAGTGTAAGGGACACAAGGAAAGGGCCAACGTCAGGGTTACAGGGCAAGGTCAACCCAAATAGTTACGATTTGATTTGAATCAAATTCGGTGGAAGGAAAAAATTATAGACAAGACCGAAGGGACTCAGTTTTTGGAATAAAAAGCCAATGGTAAGGCTCACAAGACAAATGTAAAATTCCATCAGTGTATTTTTGTATGAAGAAAATTACTCTAATAATTATTAATTGATTTGGATTCAGCTTTGTTGAAGAGCTGAGGACCTTCTAAAGGTCTGATCAATTATCATTGAGAACAATAGGTCAAAGGTCACGGTCACATGGTGAGGTTCCCTTGAGCAGTTTATATGTGATGCAGACTAAACTTTATGATAGGATTCTGGACAGAACAAGGATCAAAGGATTCGATTATGATGTCATTCAATGGTCAAAGCTCAGGATTATTGGGTAAAATTAACCCAAAGAGATGTGATCTGATTGAGGCCACATCAGTGGAACAGTTAAGGCTGAGAAAGAATGATGAAAATCGATTTTGAGAGTAATCTAGTAAAAGTCAAGGTTACTGGGCAAAGTCAAATACATTGTCCTTAGACCACACCGCTCGTTGGTGCAGTGGTAACGCTCTCGCTTGCCATCTGGTAGACGGGAGTTCGCGCCTCGCTCAGGTTGCGAAAAGTTTCACTGACGAAATGGGTGGTTACTGTCCCCCTTGAGCAAGGGGACGGGTGTGTGCGTGTGTGAAGGTCACAGCCTTGCCCTTAGATCGGACTATATGAGCTCTCAGCTCCCTTCCGGGAGGGTAAAAGCTGACGATCACGACCATCAAGTGATCCTGACCGACCCGGTGAATTACATGGTGGTTTTGGCTGTTGGACCCTTTGAGTGGCCCTTGTTGTAGTTGTTCTCCTAGGCTCTGCAGTGTTCTGGGCTGTACCGTTAGGTGGAGTTTGGGGGGCTGGTTATTTAAAAAGTCCATTGTGCATCAGAGACAGTTCATTTTTTTCTTTAGTAATGGACATGAGTTGGTGAGTGGCAGGGAAGCTAGTGAGCGAGAGCCTGTCAGGCAATGAGACTGTTTTAATCAATTTATTACGACCAAGGGGCGAATACCTACTAACAGGACCATAAAGCCAAGCATTATGTTCAGAGGAACTCGTATCTCTCAGGGCACGCTATTTTGTCACACATATGTATTAGAATGTACAATACAGGAGTTAGCATCCACCTAAATATTTTGTACAGAGGAACTCGTGCCACACAGAGCATGCTGTTGTGTCACATAGATGTAATGGAGTGTACAATGCAGGAGTTAGCATCCATCAAAGTATTATGTAAAAGGGAACTCGTGTCTCGCAAGGCACGCTATTATGTTACAAAGATGGCACTGGAGTTTACAATACAAGAGTGAGCATACACCAAAGTATTATGTACAGAGGAACGCGTGTCACACAGGGCATGCTGCTTTGCTACATAGAGGTATTGGAGTTTACAGTGCAGGAGTTAGCATCCATCAAAGTGTGGATGTCTCACAAAAATGATATCTAAATGATTGTCTGTGAGTAGATAATTACATATATCAGTAAGTAACTGTCCCTGAGGCCGTAGGTCCCTGACTGAAGAACACTCAAGGCAGTAATGCTGAAGGTTGTTGTCATTAGGGCGGCCACACAGTTTGCAGAAGTGAGGCACATCCCCTACCTCAGAAACTTGCCAGACAGGGCGCCATCCTAGCAGAAGTCGAGCAGACATAACGTTATTCCTCCAAACCATAAGGACATCTCGATGACACTTGAGAGGAGATAGACGGAAGTGGTCCTAGTGTTGGTTGGACACACTCTGAGTCCACTCAGCATTCCTGAAATGGAGTGCAGGGAGAGGTGTGGGTGAGTGTATCTTCTTTTTGTAGCAGAGGAGGGAGAATGGAGCATTATCAGGAAGAGGCAACTCACAGGCATTTTTTGTGACGAAGTCAACAGTCGCATTGGCTGCAATTCTGACGTTTGAAGGAATCTGCAAGAAATGTATGATGAGAGAATTTTCATGAGTTGAAACTGACAAAATCTGTTTAACTAAGGAGTGGCATGTGGGTTTAGGAGACGAGATGGCTTGAATGGCACACTGAGTCACAGATAACTACACCATGCAGCCTTTCCCGAGACAGGAGATTAACTGCATGCACCAGTCCCTGTAGCTCACAGTTCGCAGAGCTAGATGAGTTATGTAATCTGCAGTAAACCCGGCCTCCCTCCGATGAATCCGAATTGGGTGAGTAAATGGCACATCCAGCACTCCCATCTGCTTGCAGGGAACTATCGATGTAGAGATGGTGCATGATAGGAACTGAGAAAGACACTCTTGCAGTGGTTTCCAAAGCTAGTTGTTTCTGGACGAGTGGTAGGTCTGCCTTGGAGACAGGTTTAAAAGCAGACTTCAAGATGAGGAATCCTCCAGGGAGGGGGACATTGATCTAATTCTGCCAAGGAAATATTAATATTAAGTCTTTGTAGGATCGAGCAGGCTGTATTAACCCCTTAACCGCGGGCCATCACTTTCGTGACACTTGGGAGCAAGGGATCATACCGCGGGGCGTCGCTTTTGTGATTCTGTGTTATTTTGAATTCACCCGGGCTTCCAAGTGGGGGCTTGTATCATCTATCAGTACTGCCAATGTCCAACACTAGTCAGCACTCCTAATCTCATCTGTACTCCCATCCATTGTTGACAATTTAGCCATTTCTCCCCGTTCTTGACTCCCCTCCCTACCCCCCCTCCATTACCCTATCCTCTCGCCTGCCCGGCCGTACTACACTAAGTAAATCTTCCCTGGAATTTTTCACTGATTTCATCCATTGAAATAAGCCCTATGTCCTATTCTTATACCAAATAATATATACAAGAAAGAAATAAGGTAAGTGAGAGTGCCATACACCTGGAATTGGCTAATTATCACCTAACAACACCTCACGTGCACTCGTTCACTAATTTTCGTTGTTTTTTCCCCTTGAAATATGCCGTATAATCTATTTTCGTAATAAATATACATGTAAGGAGGGAAGGGAGAAGCCTAAGTGATATTTACATTCACCTGGAACTACCTAATTTATAATGTATTGTCTAGATTTCCTGCCAATCATTTCAGTGCTATACATAGCTGTTTCAAGAGCTAACATTGGTAGCACTGAATATCCCCTAAGTAGGCCTCTACCCCAGTCCTCCCTTATCAGTTTACTCTCATCTTCCGAAATGGAGGTACGTCTGTTTCTTCTTGCTGACTTCAGGGACTTTTTCACCCCCATGCAAAGGGCCCTGTGACCTTTACCCCCTACTAAACTTCGTGTGGAAAAAGGTAAAGGGCTGACAATTGATAAAAGAGTGACTACGATCTTTCTATTGAGTAAAACAGTGCAAGTGGAATTGTAAATAATGTGTAAATAATGTGTAAACAGCAAGTGAAAGTAATGAATATAAATATACGTGAACAGTGGAAAATAGTTTTATAAGTTACTTCAAGTGACAGTGCATAACACAGTGTAAATAAAATAGAAATGTAAATAACGTAAATAAAATAGAGAACGTAAATAGAAATGTAAATGAGTAGTATTATAAGAATACGAGTATATACCCTAGGAGTAATGAAAGTGAAAGTTTCACTCTAGCATGTCTGAATACTATGAGTTATGAGAGTGAAGATGAAAGTGACATTCACTCTCAATGCTAGTAGGATATACAGGACGAGAAAGTGAATGCTACGTATTATACTGAAAGAAATTGAATCCCTACAGTGACAATAAACTAATACTACTGAAGGAAACTTATGGATAAAGACTGTAGATATATATAAGTGTTATATAGTAATAGAAATATAAAGTGTGAGGGGTTTTATGAATAATAAATGACAGAGTACCAAGAGCGAACTGGTGCCAGTGCGACGGTCAAACGCGCTCGTAATTTTCATTGCTTTCACAGTGTTTTTTTTTTTGGAGTATGGATCCCAAACTACTTGAAAATCATAGAGTAATGTTTATAGTGTTAATATCTGGCTGTGGTAATCATATTACGGGTTGTCGGGAAGTGTAAAGTGGAGACTTCGTTACCCAACTTCAGAGGTCTCCACAAGTCCTACGGTAACTGACGAAGGCTCAACAAGCATTCCAGGAGAAAGCTGAAGGTATGTGCCATAAGCATATGTAATTTTAATATTCTAGGACTAATAACTGATTTTTGGCAAATATTTTTTGAGAGTCTGTCGGAGCCCAAATAACCCCATGGCACACGCAAAACATTGGTAAACATGCCCGCGGTGTAGGGGTTAACGAGGGTGTGTACACTGGGCTGAAGTGGAGGTCAGGGTGCAACATGTCAAGTGATGTTCTGATTTTATGAGAATAATGAGCAGTAAGATGGGGAGAGTGAGGGCATTTGACACTGAAATAAGAGACATTGGCATATATTCTCTCAACATGGGGGGGGGGGAGAATGGAGTTCAATATATGTTCACTATTCTTGTGGAAAGACGACAGCCAAGGATGTATCTCATTTCTTTGTCCTGAATATTTTCAGTGGGCTTAAAAGGACATCTTCAGAAACTGACTGAGAGCAGAGGAGAGGTAATCAAAAACCGACTGTATGAATACAACGTAGATAGTTCCGGCCACAGGGATAAGGATTCCAATACCACTGGTTGTGAGACATTTGAAGGGAGTTAACGCGGCCCATCCCAGCAGATTTTTCACTAGCGACCTCCCCAAATCCTGGCACATTTTCGATTTGTTTTTTTTTTTTTTTTGCTAATACCTCCGCTTTTTTTAAGAAACGTAGAAAATTCAGAGAGAAAGTGCTCAGTTGAGTTTAGAAATGCTGATACAGGTGACAGTACCCTCACCTTGGTACTGTGTTCTCTCGAGCCAGGCTCCAGAGAAGACGTTTTCTATGGGAGGGATAACTATTCCAAACAACTCAGAATAGGCACATATTTATTTATTTATTTGGTACAAATTTATATGTAGTACAAGAGTATATTGGTTTGCACACAGTACAGTAATATAGGCAATATAAGCATTCTATCACCAAACACATCAACATAACACACCCTCTTTGGCAACGTTACCTCATCACGTCTGCACGTTTCTCCCTCTAACGCCACGTAAACTTAGTCCTCCATATTGATAGCAATTGAATCACTCTCATCTTGAATTTCTTACCATGGCACGACGTTTTTACTGGCCTGGTCACTGGGGACAGGTGAGTTGCCAAGACAATGGTGTGTGGGGGGGGGAGGTCACACGGGGTAGTCCCCGCCTGGCCTGGGGTAGAGGAAGGTGTCCCAGGTGTATGTACCAAGCTAAATCTGAAAAATATGCAAATGATGGGCCTTGCAATTGCACCGCATTTATAAACATCAACGGGAGTCACAGTGATAAAATGTTCGGGTGCATACATACGTCAGTGGGACGCAGCAGGTTAAGCTCTGTTGCCACCAATCTAGGAGAGCTCGAATGATGGAATGAACACGTTGTCTTGCAGGTATGGCTGGGATAATCCATACAGGTGCACCCTGATAAAGGTACTGCCTGCACAGAGGACTGACGCTATTTCCTACAATGAATTCTGGAAGCATTTCTGAGTTGCAGAGAGAGATGATTCTTTTTTCTTGGGAGAGGATGAGGCAACAAGCTGAAGATGACTGGTAGAATGACTGAAGGAAGCACTGAAGATATTCTGGAAAGCTGGTGTGAATGCGGATATCGTCAGTGTAACAGGCAATAATGGTTCTGAGAATGTTGAGAAGAGAGAGTAACTGGTGCATTAACCCCTTACCCGTGGGGATGGCTGGACTGCACCATGCCCCTCCTGTGGGGATAGCAGCACTTTGACTTACTTTTTCTATAAATTTTATATATTTTTTAGTATGAGAATAGGGCATAGGGCACATTTCAGTGGAAAAAGTGAATGGATAAAACCAGATGGGAGTTGCGCTGCACAGCCAGGCTGTAGCTAGGCAGGGGAGGGGGTAAGGGAGGGGAGGTGGGGAGGTGAGGCAAACACAGAAAAATGGCTAAATTGCTAACACTGGATGCGAGTACTAGCAGTATTAGCAGCTCTGCCTACAGTTACACACTGGCAGTACTGATAGATGATACAGGACTGCACTTGAAAGCACAGGCAATTTTAAAAATCCCTAGATCACGGAAGTTATCCCCTGCAGTATGGTACTTATGTAACAAGCGTCACGGTAGTGACAGCCAGCGGGTAGGGGTTAAACAGAAACGGGCTTAGAACACCACCTTGCAGAGTGCAGAGTTTGAAGGCCTTGGAGGAGCTACACGCACCCTTGAAAAGGACACATGAAGCTCTGTTACAGAGTTAACCCCGTATCCATGTCAAGAGGTTTTGTCAGACACCAATTCCACCAGCTGATCGAGGATGATATCTCTGCAACATCAAAGGCACTTTGAAGATCAATGAATGCTACAGCACCGATGGAGCAGAGGAGGGTATAGATTTCCATTAGACAGTGTGTGGACTTTTATGTGGCAGAAAACCATACAGTCTGGGTGAGAGTTTGTCCTCCAGCTGAAACATGAGTCAGGTAAGGAAGATGAGTTTGAGCACCTTACTGAAGCAGGAAGTGAGAGAAACAAATCTGAATTTATCAATACTAGGTTTTGCAGTGGGCACAATCATGCTGGAAGTCCAGGCATTAGGCTCGTGTCCCTTACAGATACAAAGCTTGTAGAGCTGTAGCAGGGGGTTGCCAGGGACTTTCAGAAGTAGACTAAGAACAGGGTAAGTGATGCCATCATCCCGTGGGGCTGTTGCCTTACTCTTAATGAGCGCACATCATGATTTGTCCTCAGTTATCAGCAAGTCACCCTCCTCATCTGCCTTCAGTGATGCAGCCATCAAACAGAGAGTGTGGACATTCTGCTGGAAGGAAAGTGCGTCTTTAATATCTGTGGGAAGGTTGTGTGCTTGTGATTGTTCAGACCATGAATTAATAAGAAAGGAAAGATTAACAGTGTAAGCAAAAGTATTAGTTGTTGGGAAGAGGTCAAGTATGTTGGAACTCTCTCCAAGGCGATCTGGGGTATGGGAAGGGTGCTGTACTAGCTGCTCTAGGTCATTAAGGACAGAAAAGATGTAGGTTTGTTCACCAGGTTGATCAGTGAAAGGAGACGAGAGCCAAAGGTGGTGGTGAACATTGAAATCTCCTAGAGTGGAGATTTCAGAGAAAGGAGAAATGGATAGGATGTGATCCATCTTAGAAGTAAGACAGTTGAAGAATTTTTCATAGTCAGTAGAATTAGGTGATAAGTAAACAGCACAGATATATTTAGTCTGAGAATGACAAGAAAACTGAAGCCAGAGAGATGAGAGATCAGGAGATTCAAGGTCAGGAACACGAGAGGAAGATATGTCGTTGCATACTTATATACTACAGCCACCTTTGGCTTTGAAGCGAGTATATAGAAAATAGGAGGATACAGAGAAGGGTTTGCTATCAGTTGCTTCAGGCAGCTGAGTCTCCGTTAGGAAGAGATGGTGAGGTTTAGAGGAAGAAAATTGGTGCTCAACAGAAAGTTTGAGGAAAGGCCGCGATTGTTGCAGAAATGGAGAAGAAGTGACTTAGGCAGTGGGTCCAGGCATCTCGTTGGGTCGTCACGGGGGAGGGGCGGATGGTGGGGGCATTTATGCCCCCCTCCAGAGATTCTGGGGCTTGGTTATTTGATGCCATTGTTTTTGTTAAATTTTGAAGAGAAAGAGAAGTGTGTAATGTGCATGTAGTTTGGTGTAGACAGTAAGAGGAACTTGTACTGGACAGCATACTGGCCTACTGTCTGTTTTACTGAAACACTGAAATAGTTCAGCAAAGAGAGATGGTCGGGAGCTAGTCCCGAGGACTGATAAAATGGGGGCTCTTTCTCTCCTTGTCATCAGCTTTTCATCCACCTCAGGAGTGCCACTCTACTTGACTGGTGCTACAGTCTACTCTCTCGGAAGGTATATGAATTAATCCCAAAAGCATTTCCAATTTTGCTCCCCATTAAAATCTGGAAGCGTAGTCTTTGGTACTGTGGATTTACAATATAGGTCTACACCTCGCGTTTCTGCACAAGAATTAGCTAATTTTGTCTCAAGCAACTTTAAGATGTTTATATATTCCTTTTGGTTATTTTCATAGTTCGTACGTTCCGATTCACACAGATCTTTTTCATCAGCCTTCACAATAGCTGCTTCTAAACTGCTATAACTTTCATCATACTTAATCCATCTGTCCTTTGAGATGTTCAGATTACTTAATTTCTCTTTTGACAGAGGTATTTCCTCTATTGATTCCTTACAATCGCTTATAATTCTTGTTACTCATCCTACCTCACCACTCGCTAACATCATTAACAATGATATGGACATTTTGTTTGATTGCCTTACGTGAATATTATAACCTTCAAAACTCCTATATTTTCACTTTAAGTTTTATTCGTTGTTTGTAAGACTTTAAACCTTCCCCCTCGGTTGCTAAACTGCTTGGGTTGTACCATTCATCCCACAGTCATAATCCCACACAACAACTAAATTTATTACTCTGAGCCCAGATGCAGTTGGTTCTTCAATATTCCATTGGACCACTCATGACATTTACCATACCGTGTAGAAGGTGTCCCTCTTACGATTTCATGCAATTCCTTATTTTCATCAGGACAATGCCTTTTCCCTGACGGTTCCAGTGAATTCCATCAGCTTTAAGGGTTGCCTGGAATGACTGGGCATTAAAATGAATAAAGTCCCTTCTGCTGCATATTCTCTACAACTTCCTTTTTACGGCCCTGCTGACTAATCTTCATGTTCCGTGACTAACCGGTGCATCATAGAGTAGATTTCTAGGGTCGAGGAGAGCTATGGCTCCAGAGGAGCTATGCGATCCTTCAATAGCCCAATCACTACAATGATATTCTCTTCCTCATGCTCATAATTATCATCTCCCAGAAAAAGGATGATAAAGTGGTGGTCCCATTCCAAGATGGCATATAGCCATTCATCACTTGAAAGGGAACTAGGTTTTCTGCCTGGAGACCGGTATATTCGTATTTCTGTATCTGGCGACTCTATCGCGTGCAGAGTCAGGCTATGCCCCACTAATGCAACCTTACATCCGCTTAGGCCCAATTCACACTATAGGGATGGTCGTGCTCCGCTCTTGCTCCGCTCACGGTCCGGTCAAATATCATTACATGCATTTCAGTGAAAGCATTCACACTGACAGTAACGGTCAAGGAATGCTCCACACTCGCTCCGTTCACGATCCATTCAAAAGATATTATGACCATAGTGAGAGTGGACTGTGAGCAGAGCGAACCGACAGTGTGAACACTCTGCAAGGTCTTGCTTCGCTCCAGTCTTGATTCAGTCCTCTGAATGATGTGCTTTCCTTTTTCAGGTCATCCTCAAGTTTTTATACTGTTTTTTTTCAAATGCTCCAATGTTCATTCTAAAATAGCTGTGAAACTTACTCTCATCATCAATCAGATGAGGAAACCATGTATGGAATTCCCCTTTACTTTTCCTATCTTGCAAGATTGGATGAACCCACACACTCTTTCTTTTCCGACTTTGTTTTGTTGTTTCTTCTTCATCTTCATGCAGTGCAATGGCGATCATTGCCAACTCAGCTCGTGAAAAGTCACACATCCTCCGTCAATGGTGGTGGTACGTCTACTGTTGAGGGAGAGGGGATGACGGGACTGTGAGCGAAGCGAGAGCGGACCGGACATGTGAATGCACCAGCACCGTGAGCGGAGCGAGAGTGGAGCATGACTGGAGCGTGACCGTCTCTGTAGTGTGAATAGGGCCTTAAAGCCTCTGCACACATCTGTGCTCCTCTCTTGGGACACCAAAATGTCAGAAATTCTGAGGGTAATCTTCTATCAAGATAACAAATGTTATAATTAAAGTCATAGTTGTCTCTTTTAATGTGTGGGGTATAAACTGATACCCTAACTCACCTATTATTATCTCCTTTATCCTAGCTAGCTACCCTTGATCTGGTCAAATCTTAAAGGATACCTAGCTAGATAAGTCGAAATGACAGTTAATGACGAGCATGGACTTTTAGTTGGGTTGCGTGGGTCAAATCCAAGTATCCTTCAGTGCAGTACATACAGAGCTCTCCTGTCTTCAACTAAAACTAAATATTGTTTATCTCTTTCTGCTTCATTGGATTCAGAGATGCCAAATATTATTTAATTACTATTACGTAGAGGCAATGAATACCTTCATGAAATTTCCATGAATGTCTAACTTAAGCTATATATTTATATGATCAGTGTTAAGATACATAAAGCCTTATTCCTTTTTCCACACCACCATACCACACATGTGCAATATGGTCATGGATATACCTATAATTACAGGAAATTTATACACTTTCTACGTTATAATTGTCCATGAAAATTTAAACGCAGTAGAATTTAACTTATTAATAATGAAGACTATTAACAGAAAACTAGAGCAAATACCTTGGTTATTAAACCACTTTTAACCAGCATTATACATTCTCTGGTAAATTCCTCTGCTTTCTAACAAGGACAACTCTATTAAAAAGTGCGCATATACCGCTACACACAGGATAACTTCTTCGGGATATAGTTTCCATATAGGATATGCCTAGTCTGGGCCAACTGGCCTACTGCAATTATCCTCTATTCTTATGTTCTTATGTGTTTTTGTAAACACACACACACACACACACACACACACACACACACACCATGTTCTGTATATATTGATATATAGATAGATAGGTAGATAAATTAACATACAGATACTGTATATATGTATATTTACTTATTTATATAAATAAAGTCTGTGATATGAGCAACATACTGATATATATATATATATATATATATATATATATATATATATATATATTTTTTCTTTTTGGGTGGTCCCTATTACTAAGGGGGGGAAAATTAATTCTGGAATATTTTGTTTTCTGTAACTGTAAACTGTGAGTTTAGGTGTAAACTCTTGAGACACCAAATTTTAGCCGAAATAGATGATATTTACTGGTGTCGCATCTTACCCAAAGTCTGAGCCTACAGTAATAAGCAAAGTCATTGTTGAGATATTTTTTTGGTATCTGAAAAATAAAAGAGCTTTATGACTATAGCAATTCACCAGAGGCTACATTCTAGTAATACCTGTATTTTTTTTTCTTTCAGGGATTTACCTTTTCAGTTATTATTATGCACTTATTTACCATGACTGAAGTGAAATTGTTAAAGCCAGTGACGAAAAGCAGGAGCAAAACCAAGATTTGGCTTGTTGCCCAACCAAGTGAAAGACTACGTGGAAGTAAGTTACCTTCTCCTGGGGAATTGTTAGGGTGACTTTTCTACTTGATGCGAAGAGCGACACAAACACTGAGGGATTCAGCATGTGTTCTGTCTGAGGAACTAGGGGGATTCTGGGAGAGAGTCGCATTCTTGCATCTGAGCCACGGAATCGTATCCTCAAAATCGAATGTCTTTATAAAGAATGGAGAAAGTTGGAGAAGAGTAAGAGCCGGAATACAGAAAGAGAGGAGATGAAGAGATAATACTTCCAAGAACAGATGAATGATCTTTTTGCCATTGCCACGTTGAGTACACTGCTTCCCGTCCGATCAGCGAAGTTAAGCAACGTTGGGTCTGGTTAGTACTTGGATGGGTGACCGCCTGGGAACACCAGATGCTGTTGGCATCCCTACGTGTCAAGTGGGGTTGGTGGAGGATTAGTGCCCCTCCCTGTAAAACAATTAACTCTAAGCCCTTGGCCACCCCGTTTGGGATACATGGCGTCTGACAATGATGATGATGATGATGACACGAATACCTTCGACCTCATAAAAATTCGTGAGGATAAGGAGTTTCTTGTGGCTTAGAGGGAGAAAGGGAGGTGAGACTCTATACTGGGTATTGACGTCAAACTCCACCGGAAAGAACGAAGACAGTGAGAGAGACAACAGACTGAATAGAAGAGGAGAGAGCGTGAGGAGTGTCATCGAGCAGTAAGAAAGGAAATAGTGGAGCTAGAGGAAAGCCCAACTAGTGATGAAGACGCAACAGGTGACGATTATACAGACATAGCAGGTCCTTCCTTTTCGGCTGCAGCTCCTCCTCTGAAACGCCAACAAGCACAAAAAACAGTTGCCACTTCTCCAGTTGCTGTTGCTTTAGATTGGACCAAGACTTCAGACCGTACTGCAGTCCATCTGCTTTCTGTGACCATTTCTGCCTGTGATCAATATCCAACAATGTGTGTGTGTGTGAGGATTACAGGCAAAGTATCCGCCGAGATCGAATCAAGTGTCAGAGGGAATCCGCACAATGGCTGAAGGAATCATTCCATCCAACTGTGTCACTTCTAGTGCACTGGGATGGAAAACTAATTCCCGATGTAACAGAAGCAGATGTCACTGAACTCCTTCCAGTTCTTGTCTCAGGTGATGGAATTTCAAATCTTTACAATGTACCCAGTTTGGAATCAGGAACAGGAAAAGACATGGTCAATGTCATCACTGAAACCTTGAACGGCTGTGGTATATATGAACGTGTGGTAGGAATGACATTCGAGACCACTGCCAGCAATACCGGATTGTGGACAGGGGCATGCACCCATATTCAACAACAGTTGCACAAGGATCTCCTCCACCTGGCTTGTCGGCATCAATTTTTTTAGATCTTTGTTCCAAAGGCCTTCGCCATTTGTCTCAGACCATCCTCTGGTCACGTTCACATATTCAAGCAGTTCAAAGCCAAGTGGAATGGTACTAACACAACACGCTTCCAGACCTTGAATGGCAATGAGGAAATACTGGTGACTGATAGTGAGCAATGTGATGAGCTCATAGTATTTTGTGTGGAACAGGTGCAAGAAAGCCGACCTCGAAATGATTATCGAGAACTACTAGAACTGTTCATTGTTGTCTTGGGTGGTGTACCGCCCCGTGGAACACGGTTTCAGCAGCCTGGTGCGTGCCACCATGCCAGACGAAGAGCTAAGTTTTATACAGCATCAAAGTCTATCATTTCCATTATCAGACAAGCTTCACTCTGAAGCAAGGTAGAGCACTGAAGCTGTTTGTTGTGTTCATCATGAAGCAGCACCTGAAATAATGGTTCATGGCAACAAAAGCAGCTCTACTGTAGCTCTAGCAAACAATCTGAGGCATCTCCAGGAACTGTCACTGTACCCTGATAAGGTCATCTCACAAGCCTGCTTCAAACCATTTGGTCGACACTTGTGGAATTTGTCAGAGCATTTAGCTGGATTGGCTTTTTTTTATTTATTATTATTAAACTGTTGACCCTAAAGAGAAGCGAAAAATGGTGATGGCTCACAATGATGAAGGAAGCAAATTTTGGATCAACTAAAGAAAGCATCAGTTGAACTTCAGGCAACAGCACTGAATCAGAATGGAATTTCAAGTTCTGTGACCAGTAACACCAAGAAGACCTTCATACTGCTTGGCTCTTCCTCATTCATCCTAGAATTCGATCCATCCACATGGGAAAGTCGTGAGGATTACAGGGAGGCTAAGCACATCATCCAAGGGCTGCAGGTAACAAATGATTTTGCTGAAAGAGGGGTAGCACGGACTCAAGAGTTTAATTCAGTGCGTGTGTGTGTGTGTGTGTGTGTGTGTGTGTGTGTGTGTGTTCTTACCTAATTGTATCTTTACAGGAATGAGTCAAGCTCGTACTGTCCCGTGTCTTAGATCATATTTATCGTACATATCCTTAAATTTGTGAATTGTTTTGGCACACACTATTTCATTCGGTAGTGCATTCCATTGATCAATTGCTCTGTTTGGGAAACTGAATTTCCTTACGTCTTTATCACCTCTCTTCTTATGCAATTTTTTGCAGTGTCCTCTTGCTGATGCTTCTCCATATGTTAAGTAATCATTTATGTCTATTTTCTCCTTTCCTGATATGCATTTATATAGCATTATCATGTCACCTCTTTTCCTTCTCTCCTGTAATGTTGGTAGATTCAGTTTATCTAGTCTTTCTTCTTAGCTTAGGTCCCTTAAGCTTGGTATCCATCTTGTAGCGGCCCTTTGAACTTTTTCAATTTTGTCTATGTGCTTTTTGAGATGAGGACTCCAGACTACTGATGCATATTCCAGAGTTGGTCTAATGAATGATGTTATTATCCTTCTTAGCATGTCTTCATTTATGTATGTGAATGCTATTTGCAAGCAGTGTATGCATGTTCCGTACCTTCTCGCTGATGTGGTCAGCCGGAGATAGTCTGTTATTGATAATCACACCTAGGTCTTTCTCTCTTTCTGATGTGTATAGGGTTTTATTTCCTAACTTATAATCCCAATCAGGTCTTTTTCCACTTTTACCAAACTTGATTACATGACACTTGTCCACATTGAATTCCATTTGCCATGTACTACTCCATTCATGAAGTTTATTTAAATCTTCTTGTAGCTCTTTACAAGAGTCTGTGTTAGTAATTCTCCTTTGTATTTTTGCATCATCTGCAAACATATTCAGATAGCTCTCATTTCCAGTGTTACAGTTTATATCATTTATATACACTAAAAACATGATTGGTGCCAGCACTGAACCCTGTGGTACTCCACTAGTCACTTCTTTCCATGATGAGTAGTTTCCTCTTAGTACTGTCCTCATTTCTCTTTTTATGAGAAAGTCTTGCATCCAACAAAACAGTTTGCCTCGAATTCCTCCTTGATGGTACAGTTTCCATAAAAGTCTTTGGTGTGGTACTGTGTCAAAAGCTTTCTTGAAATCTAAATAGATACTGTCCACCCATCCTTCCCTTTCCTGTATTGTGTTTGTTACTCTGTCATAGTAGCTCAACAGATTAGTAACACATGATTTTCCTTTTCTGAAACCAAACTGTCTTCCTGTTATCATACTGTGTTCTTCTAGATGATTTACCCAAGCTTTTCCTATAAGTTTTTCTAATACCTTGCTTACAACACTGGTCAGTGACACTGGTCGGTAGTTGAGTGGATTTTGTCTATTTCCTTTTTTGAATAAGGGGACAATATTTGCTTTTTTCCAAATATCAGGTAGTTTACCTTGACTCAAGGATTTCTTGAAAATTAAAAATAATGGTTTACATAACTCCTTTGCACATTCACGTAATACCCAACATGAAATTTCATCAGGACCACTTGCTTTTCCTCTGTCTAATCTACTTAACTCCTCCTATATTACTTTTTCTGCTATTTGTATATCTGGTAGCATGTGTGGACATGCGTGTTCCACATAGTCCCTCTCAAAATTTTTTCCTTCTGTAAAAACTAATTGGAAATTCTTATTTAGTGCTTCACAAATATCTTTCTCTTGTGTATAAGTGATTCCCTCGTCCGTAATGGATTGTATTATATCTTTTACTTTAGTTTTGCTTCTGATATAGCTGTAAAACAGCTTTGGTTGATCACTACTTTTATTTATTATATCCTCCTCAAACTGTTTTTGGGCTTCCCTTCTTATTCTTGTATAGCCGTTTCTTGCCTGTTTGTAATTATTATACGCCCTTTCACTATTGTGTCTTCTGTATCTATTCCACAACAAATCTCTTCTTTCTTTTGATTTTTTACATTCTGTATTGAACTATTTCTGTATTTTCTTATCTGCTTCTTTGTGCTGTGGGATGTACTTCTGGACTCCTATTTCACAAAATTCACAAAAATTTTTATATACAGCATTTAAATCTTGTCCTCTAAGCTCATTTTCCCAATCAACTTCTAAGAAATACTTCTTTAGGTCTTGATAATTTCCCATTTTATAGTTTAGGCTCTTTTTGTAACTATCATTGCTGTTTACTATGTCATATGGTATCCTGAAGTTATAATTTAGTACTGCATGATCGCTTTTGCCGAGTGGAGGGTGATATATTAAACTGTCAATATCATTTTCTTGCCTTGTAAATATTAGATCTAGCACTGAAGGTACATCAAGTCCTCTTTTTCTGGTTGTTTCCCTCACATGTTGCGTTAAGAAAAACTCTTGTACGAGATCCAGGAGCTTTTGGTCCCAACAGCTTTCTTGGCTATTTATATCTAGAGTATTCCAATTTATATTTGTATTGAAGTCTCCAATTAGTATAATTCTTTTCGATTTCTCTTCCATTTTATGTAGCAATGATCTTACACTCTGAATTGTACTCTCTGCCAGGTCCTCATATTCGTCTCTTTCCCATGTGTTTGATCTGGGTGGCATGTACAAATTGGCTACAATTACTTTACCTTCAGATGTGTCGATCTCTACTGCAATCAGTTCTACTTGTGATGGTATATCTAGTTTTATTTCCTTGACTTTTAGATTTTTCTTAGTTAATATTATAATTCCTCCTCCTTTTTTTAAATATCTGTCTCTTCTCCATATATTGTATTCCTCTAAGTTTAGTATGCCATTTGATATCCTTGGTATTAATTTTGTTTCAGTTAGGCATATTATTTGTGGTTCATTTTCTCTGACATAATCATTCATCTCTAGTAATTTAGATACCATTCCATCCACATTTGAGTACATCAACTTTATCATCTTGTTTATATACTTGTCATGACATGGTTCTACTACCTTCCTCCTTTTTCTTCCATCCTGTTTGTGTACCACTTTCGTACCTGCAATCCTATTACTTTGTAAAAAAATTTCTTCTCTTCTGATCTTCCCTCATTTTTTGTTTTTGCTTCCTCCCTTTTCTCTTTCAGTAATTCCAGTTCCTCTTGTGTTAGGCATCTTTTTATCCATACATTTTTGAACTCTTCTTTTTCCTTAAGATTCTTTGCATTTTTTAGAATCTCTTCCACAGTGTTTACACTCTGGAAAGTCACCTTTAGAGGTCTTGTCTTGCTTTTCTCGTATTTCCCTAACCTTTTGTGTTCCTCTATGTCTTTACTACAGATTTCCTCTGATACTTGTTTCAGTAAGCTCATTACATTTGCCATCTCCTTTTTGTCTCTTGTGATCTTCTTTTTAACTTCTTCCTTCTATACCAGTGATTACTATTGATTTCTTTATCTCTACTGAATCTCTGACTAACTTTGTTTTGGATTATTCTTTTCACCTCCTTTTTAATGCTTTTTTCCTCCACCCTTGTTTCTAAGTCTTTCTTTACTTTCACCATTTCAGCATACGTGGTTTCTACATCATTTGTGTGTGTGTGTGTGTGTGTGTGTGTGTGTGTGTGTGTGCGTGCTTCTGTGTGTGCATGAATTTGTGTGCATGTGTATCTGAGTGTGCGCGTGTCGGTGTGTGCACATTTCTGTAAGTGTGCATTTATTTGTGTGTTTGTGTCTGTGCGTGCATGTGTCTGTGTGGGCGTGTCTGCGCCTGTGTCCGTGTGCATATGACTGTGTCCGCGCTCGCGCGTGTGTGTGTGAGTGTGTGAGTGTTGTGTGTTACTGTGTGTGTGTGTGTGTGTGTGTGTGTGTGTGTGTGTGATGAACTCAGTTGGTTGGGTGGGCGGGGTGGATAGCTTGGATTTGTGGGTCTGGCGGTTCGGTGCATCACCAGGGTGGGTGGGTAGGATGGTTGGCAAGAAGGTTGGGGGGAGTGTTGGAGTGGCTTGGGGTGGACTATAAGTGTAGATGGTTTGGTAAGTGATATGCGTGGGGTGGGCTGGTTGGGTGAGTCGCAGGATTAGTGGGTGGTCAGCGAATTATAGGTTAGGTTTGGATAGGATCAGTTTAGAGGATGAATGGGGTTCGAATGAGTAAGTGGGATGAGGGGGTGACTGGGGTTGGGTAATTAAGATGGTTGGGCATGTGGATGGGCGGTTGGGTTGTCCGGTCAGTTGGCAGGGTGGGGTGGGTTGGCAGGGTATGTTAGTATTCAGGGGACGATGGGTGGGTACAGCGGGTGGGAGGATGTGATGAATGGTTTTGTTGGATGACCAGGGTGGGTGGGTCGATGGAGAAGATGGGTCGTCAGAATGTGACAGAGATAGCAGAAAAGGTGTGCACAAGTGCTGAAAAGAAGGAAAGGTAGAGGAAGAGAAGGTGGGGACAACGGAAAATAGTCACGACAGCAGAGTGGGAGTGAAAATTTATGCTGAAAATTACTAAAAGCAGAAGGACAGGGGGGGACAGATGGATATGGAGGTGTTGGTGTGATGGTTGCGGAGAAATGGGTGGAATATGTTATGAATGTTTTGAGAGAAAGCGATAGGATATTGGTAGTGAAAATTCTGTTGGGAAGAAAGATAGTTGCGATTATATCGGCATATGCTCCACAGGCAGGATTGGATGAATCAGAGAAAGATAGATTTTGGGATGATTTAATACGTGTAGTGGGTGGTATGCGGGATGATGAGATAGTGATTTTGGGAGGGGACTTAAATGGTCATGTAGGTGAAGCAGCACAAGGTTATGGAGGAGTGCATGGGGGATGTGCGTATGGTCTAAGGAATGCAGAAGGGGAAAGGATACTCGAGTTTGGGGAGGCAACGGACATGATTGTGTGCAACACATATTTTAGGAAGAGAGACAGTAGGTTAATTACGTATGAGTCTGGGGGAAATAACAGTCAGATAGATTATTTTCTGGTTAGGAGGGCCGATAGGAGGTTAGTGAGGGATGTTAAAGTTTTAGGAAGTGAGGAGTGTGTGCAGCAGCACAAACTATTGATCTGTGATATGGTGCTTAAAGAACAAGTGATGAAAAAGAGGACTTATGTACCTAGGAGGAAAATATGGAAGCTAAAAAAACAAGTAGTAAGGGATGCCTTCTATAGCGAGTTGAGGAGAGTGGTGGCTGAACAGGGAGCTGTAGACAGAGGCGTAAATGAACAGTACAGAGCCCTCAAGAACAATTTCTTGAGAGTTACTGATGTAACATGCGGCTGGACAAGAGGACCACCAAGACATAAAGTAACTTGGTGGTGGGATGAGGGTGTAGAAGCTGCAGTTAAGGAGAAAAGAAGGCTTTTCCGGGAATGGAAGAGGGGTGGTAGCAAAGAGGAATATTTGGCTGCCAAGCGTAGGGCTAGAAGAGAGGTATACAGGGCAAAGTCTGAGTCACAGAGACAATTACTTGATAACCTAAATCATGGGGAAAGGAAAAATATATTTAGGGTGGCAGGTCAGGTGAAGAGGGATAGTCGGGATATTATAGGTGAGCAGTGTGTGAAGAATGATGAAGGAAGGGTAGTGGTGAACAGTGAGGATATTAAAGATGCATGGAGAGAGCATTATAACCGGTTGTTGAATGAGGAGTTTGACTGGGACAGGGAAGGTTTGGAGCCAGCAGATCCAGTGTCTGGCCCTTGGCCTTTGATGGGTACTGCTACTGTGAGTGAGGCAATAGGCAGGGTGAGGGTGGGGAAGGCAGCAGGTGTGTCTGGGTTGACTGACGAAATGTTGAAGGCCTCAGGCGATATATGGGTGAGTTTAGTCACTGACCTGATAAATAGGATTATTTATGAGTGTGTTGTCCCAGATGATTGGCTGAAGAGTGTAATTGTAAATGTGTATAAAGGGAAGGGTGATGCCCTGGTGTCACGAATCAAATTCGCGACATTTCCCTTTTGTGGGAAGCCACGAACTATTAGTGGAAAACTCACTGTGTATCGTTCAGTTAACCGCTCATTCGGACGGAAGCTTTGTCAAATCAGTTTTTCATTGTCATACGTGATCGTCTTCGTGTGAGACATTAGCGCTTCCGCTGAGCGATTTGTTTTGGGCACGTTTCGCTCACTCGACCGTTAAAAAATGCGGCCTATCGCTCCCATTTCTTTCCCACGACTTAGTCCAGTGTTTGCTCTGACGGAGAGAGGTTCTGTGCTCCAGAAGTGCGAGAGAAGAGGTCGCTAGCACCCAGACTCCACTGAGTACAGTTTCTCCAAGCTCCACCCCTTGGTGATACACAGCATTCATCGACCAGTATTTCCTTTTTGTATTTCCCTAGGTTTAAGAGTTTAATTAAGGTGTTTTTTTTCCCTAGGCATAAGAATTTAGCTCTTGTGTGAGTGAGTGAGTGCGATCTCATTAATTTAATTTGAAATGTAACGTTAAATTTATTTTGTAATCAATAAATTTAACAGTTCTTTTTCTTGAGCTTAATGTAATGTAAACTCTTGTTTCATTTCTCCACAATTAAGCTTATTTTCCATATAGCTCCTAGCTTGCATAAACGTTTGCCTTTCATAACTGGTACTTAGGCCAGTCTTGTATTAAACTTAAAATCCGTTGTGCCTCCTAGGAGTTAAGCACCAGCAAGAACCTGATACTATTATTAGTATTAGTTATTTATTGTCAGGGGTGAAGTAACTTTCTCCAGAGGCTAACACTAACAGCAATTGAGTAATTAGTCTCTGCTGTGTACTGTTGAGAAAGTTTATAAATTCTCGTTCTTAGAGAGTCGTGCGAAGCAGGCCAGCGTAAAGTAATCGTTGCTTGATTTAGCAAGACAATCATTGTCCCTGCTCTGCAATATTATTGAACATTATTATCAATTAAATAATATTTAGCATTTATTTTAAAAACCCCGTGATATTTTAAAAACCCCGTGACAATTGGCGACCTCGCCAGGATATTAACTCCTACCTCTAAAGCTATTCACGAGATAGTGCTCACTCATTCATATTTAGGTATTTATTAAAGTTTATAGGCACAAGTTTACTGGTGTTTACCGTTGATTTAGCAAGTGAATTTTGCTTTATTAATCCATAGAGTACTTAACTATTCAGTACTTTATTTTGGTAACACTAGACGATTTTATTCGCTCCCGGGTAGCCGCCGTACCCATTACGTTAATTATTGAGTCTTCCCAGTCATTTGCATTTGTGTCTGTACTCTTTACTTGTGTTTATTAGTATTCGTTTGCGAAGCAGTCAGTACTCAGTTTCGGTTTGCTTAATAAATTAGCGCCATGGCTACCGCTATATTTTTACAGGAAGCCAAAGAAATGGGTCTTACAGACCCAACTGAAATTAAAGAGTACATACTCTCCCGGCATAATATGGACCAGCAGCGCGAGAATGATGCCCGTGAAGAGCGTAAGATTCAGCGCGAATACGAGCGAGAACAGCATGAGGAACGCGAAAAGGAGCGCGAATATGAGCGAGAACAATGGGAATATGAACGTGCCGAACGAGAGGCACGAGAAAAACATGAACTTGAAGTGCTGAAGCTCAAGCGAGATTCCTTGGCTTCAGACACATCTGGCCCAGTTGGTTCAAGCTCCACGAGCGCCCTTCCTACACATGTCCTGGCGACCCCACACATCACGCTTCCTTCATACAAGGAAAGCGAGCGAATCGAGCCGTACATAGCTCATTTTGAGGACATGGCAGACATGTATCAACTGGATGAGGCAGCTAAGCGGCTCCAATTTCTTAGTTTATTTGACGGCCCTGCCCTCGATATTCTCCACAGAATGCGTGGAGACAATCTCACGTATGAGATGATGAAAGCTGCACTCACTAAGGCGTATGGTCTCACAGTAGACGACGCCAAAGTTCAGTTCATGCGAGCTCGTCTCCAAGACAAGGAGACAGCTGTTCAGTTCCTCAATCGTCTCACTGCTTACTTAAACGAGTGGATGGAGAAAGATGAAACTCCTTCCACGCGTGAGGGGATAATTGACCTTATGCTGCGTACACAGCTAGAGAGGTCGTGGCCTGCTGAGCTCATAGCACAGCTTAACATCTGCCAGGTGAAAGATGCCAGCCAAATGGCAGAAAAGGCTGACGGATTCTTTACTGCATACGGGTATCAAACTCGTAAGCAAAACACCTGGAACAGAAAACCTGATAAATCTGGGAAATCGTCTCAGACTGAACCCCAGCAACAAGGCCATTCTCAGAATAATGGCCAAGGTCCAAAACCGCAGTGGAAGGACCAGGGGCAAAACACTCAGAAACCTGAGTGGAAGAGGTACAACAGCTACCCTAACCAGCAGCAGTATCAGCCACGCAACCGACCGTCGGGACAAACTTTTTCACCACCAGCTCAAAAGAGGCAGGAAGCGAACGCAGCCTTCATTCCTCAGCAGCAGCACGGTGGTCACGTCCCTACCAGTATGGGTACTTCCCCACAGTTCACTAGTCCCACAGTGACAGTGAACCCCCCTCCACAGATGGCCAATGTTCCATCTTCCCAATATAATTCACAAGGCACAATGTTCGCCGCATCAATTAAGCAGCCTCATGAGTGGCTAGCTGCTTCCTCCACAGGCCCTCCCATAGGTGACAGTACCTTCCTTGTTCAGCCAGGGTTTGTGGGAGGCATTCCTGTGAAGGTCCTGAGGGATAATAGTTCCCAGGTTGCTCTGTCAAGCAGAGTCTAGTTCGGCCTGAGCAGTATACAGGTCGACAGATCCATGCAAACCTTATTGATGGATCAGTGAGATTGTTCCCTGAGGCTTGTATCCAGGTGGCATCTCCATTTTATACTGGTACGACACTCGCAGTTGTCATGCCAGAACCTTTATTTGACCTAATTGTAGGCAACATTCACGGAGTCAAGGATAGTTGCTCCGATGATGACCCTACTCAGACTTCGGCTGCTGCGGTAACACGAGCCATGGCAGAGGCTCCAGACTGTGTCACCCCAGTGATCATTGAATCGTCGCAAGATCTGATGTGTAGTCAACTTGTTGTACAAGAACAACATTCTGACCCGACACTTGCTGCCGTGTGGAACAAACAAAAGGGTCGAGTGATTAACTATTCATGGGGAGGTCGAGCCAAGTTCCTTCGCAAACAAGGACGGCTCTATCGTGAGTCACGAACACCCGAGGGCGAGGTTCGACTGCAGTTTGTCGTCCCCACCAAGTACCGCCAAGCAGTGTTAGAATGGGGTCATTGTTCAGCCTCAGGAGGTCACATGGGCAAAAGGAAGACCCAGGGCCGTATCCGAGCTGACTTTTTCTGGCCAGGGATGGGACGGGACATAGTTTTGTCCGTTCCTGCAGTGTGTCAAAGTAACACCACTAATCAGGGACATGTCCTTCCTGTGCTGTTCGTAACCACACCTGTAATCTCTGAGTCAGTTGAGAGACAGGGTAGTGGTGAAGTGGGTGCAGACCTGACGTCTCGCCCATTGGCCCCACAGGACACAGTATGTCCAGGGCCTGTACATACATATTATGTACCGTAGGTTAAGGGGGAAGTTCAAGAGAGAACTCCGCAGAGGCGACTCGAGGCTATGGAAGACCCGAGTTTGCACAAGGATTCTCGGCTCCCTGATACTAATATAAGTACTGTAGGTTAAGGGGGAAGTTCGAGAGAGAACTCCACAGAGGCGACTCGAGGCTATGGAAGACCCGAGTTTACACAAGGAATCTCAGCTTCCCGATACTAATATAAGTACTGTAGGTTAAGGCACAGGTTGAGGACCCGTGTGGAGTTCGAGGCATGGAAGACCCGAGTTTGCACAGGGATTCTCAACTTGTTGACACTAATCGTGTACTGTAATTAATGGCGACCTCGAATGTACGAAGCTTAGGCTGTCACTCGTATTTTTCAGCCAGAGCGTACTTTTCGTAGCATGTACTGATTGCTAGGCAGAGAGAGTAATTGTAACGTAATAAGAATTTTGTCTCATTGACACTTTTGATGCTCCACCTTAATTGGTTTAGCAGGTACAGCAAAGGGTGTAGCAGTTTTGCCGTGCGGGCCAGCTGATCGTCTGCCACACGCTGCCGCCTCTTCTCCTCTGCCTTCGTCGTCGCCATATTATTATTTACTGTCATTTTACATGTAGGTACAGTTACACTACAACTGTCACACCTACACCGTGTATTACATACACCACGCTACACAACAATTAGTTGTCAGTGTAAATGTAGCGATTTTTCGCTCAGTTTGACCTGAGTACAGGATTTTCACCGTCGTCACGGAGTTTTTCCTTCAAGCTTGCTTCTATTAATGTAAATACGAGGTTTTTTCGCTCACTGGCGACTGCGGCTTTCTCCTGTAGCAGGATAGCACACACACCACAGTGTGAATCTTGTGTGAATGAGTTAGAATGTGTACATATATATATATATATATATATATATATATATATATATATATATATCCACAAATTTTTTCCCATAAGGAAAAAATTTAATTTTGTAAGGGCGTAATGTCACGAATAAAATTCGCGACATTTCCCTTTTGTGAGAAGCCATGAACTATTAGTGGAAAACTCACTGTGTATCGTTCAGTTAACCGCTCATTCGGACGGAAGCTTTGTCAAATCAATTTTTCATTGCCATACGTGATCGTCTCTGTGTGAGACATTAGCGCTTCCGCTGAGCGATTTGTTTTGGGCGCGTTTTGCTCACTCAACCGTTAAAAAATGCGGTCTATTGCTCCCATTTCTTTCCCACGACTTACTCAGTCCAGTGTTTGCTCTGACGGAGAGAGGTTCTGTGCTCCAGAAGTGCGAGAGAAGAGGTCGCTAGCACCCAGACTCCACTGAGTACAGTTTCTCCAAGCTCCCACCCCTTGGTGATACACAGCATTCATCGACCAGTATTTCCTTTTCGTATTTTCCTAGGTTTAAGAGTTTAATTAAGGTGTTTTTTTTTCCTAGGCGTAAGAATTTAGCTCTTGTGTGAGTGAGTGAGTGCGATCTCATTAATTTGATTTGAAATGTAACGTTAAATTTATTTTGTAATCAATAAATTTAACAGTTCTTTTTCTTGAGCTTAATGTAATGTAAACTCTTGTTTCACTTCTCCACAGTTAAGCTTATTTTCCATATAGCTCCTAGCTTGCATAAACGTTTGCCTTTCATAACTGGTACTTAGGCCAGTCTTGTATTAAACTTAAAATCTGTTGTGCCTTCTAGGAGTTAAGCACCAGCAAGAACCTGATACTATTATTAGTATTAGTTACTTATTGTCAGGGGTGAAGTAACTTTCTCCAGAGGCTAACAGTAACAGCAATTGAGTAATTAGTCTCTGCTGTGTATTGTTGAGAAAGTTTATAAATTCTCGTTCTTAGAGAATCGTGCGAAGCAGGCCAGCGTAAAGTAATCGTTGCTTGATTTAGCAAGACAATCACTGTCCCTGCTCTGCAGTATTATTGAACATTATTATCAATTAAATAATATTTAGCATTTATTTTAAAAACCCCGTGATATTTTAAAAACCCCGTGACACCTGGAAAGAGGAAATTATAGAGGTATAAAGCTTTTAGATCAGATAATGAAGGTAATGGAGAGAGTTTTAGAAGGTATGATTAGAGAAAGAATGAATATTGATGAGATGCAGTTTGGGTTTATGCCAGGTAGGGGGACCACTGATGCCATATTCATTGTTCGACAGCTTCAGGAAAAATATATTGGTGGGAGAAGGGATCTTTATTTTTTTTTTGTTGATTTGGAAAAGGCCTTTGACAGAGTCTCTAGGGAGGTGGTGAAGTGGGCAATGAGAAAGCTTGGCTTGGAGGAATGACTGGTTAGGGTGGTTATGGCCATGTATGTGGGTGCTCACACCCAGGTGAGAGTGAATGGAGATTTGAGTGATGAGTTTTCCGTGAATGTTGGTGTGCATCAGTGGTCAGTCTTGAGTCCCATGTTGTTTATCATGGTACTTGAAGCCCTTTCACGTGACTTTAGAAACGGACTCCCGTGGGAGTTTTTGTATGCTGATGATTTGGTGTTGATTGCAGAGAACGAAAGGGAGGCAGAGGAAAGGTTTAGGAAGTGGAGAGATGGTATGGGGCAAAAGGGTTTAAGGTAAATGCAGATAAAATAAAAGTGATGATATCTAGGGTTGGTGGCGGTACTGTCAAAGATGAGAGAGAGTGGCCATGTGCAGTTTGCCACAAGGACGTGGGAAGTAATTCCATCTTGTGCGGTGTGTGTGATAAATGAGTGCATTAGAGATGTAGTGGTATCAGAGGTAGACTGCGAGATAATGCTGATTTTATGTGTACGGCGTGCCGGGGTGAGCAGGTGGCGATTGTCAGACGTGAAAGGATTGAACTTGCTGGTGAATCTCTTGAGTGTAGGGAAGAGTTTTGTTATTTGGGAGACATGTTGTGTGCTGGAGGTGGGGCTGGAGCTAGCTCTGTGGCTAGGGTGAGAAGTGGTTGGAAGAAGTTCAGGGAGCTCTTACCTCTCCTGACATTGAGAGGGCTCTCCCTACGTGCTAAGGGGTCTTTATATGCAGCATGTGTTAGGAGTGTAATGCTGTATGGTAGTGAGACCTGGGCAGTGAAGGAGGAAGATATTCACCGGCTCAGACGTACAGAAATGACAATGATTAGGTGGATGTGCAGTGCGTCCCTGTGTCCAAGGCCTGGAGGGGCTGGGTTTACAATGGAAGAGTTGAGAGGTAGGATGGGACTGGAGTGTATTGGAGTTGTGATGAGGAGAGGTAGATTGAGGTGGTTTGGACATGTGGAGAGGATGGGGAATGATAATTGGGTGAGGACGGTGAGAAGTGTTAATATTGGGGGTGGGGTTATGAGGGATAGACCGAGAAAGACATGGGACAAGGTCATTAAGTGTGACCTTAGGGTTAAGGGACTGAACAGGGAGGCTGCAATGGATCGTGCAGCGTGGAGAGCCGCCATTAGGTGACCAAGGGCGACACATGCAAGCATGTTGGAGCCTTTAAAAACGAAAACGATATATATATATATATTGTGGTAGGTGGGGACGCTCACCATCCATTCACTTGATGTAGTGCTGCTCTCGGGTGTCTGCCTTTTCCTCTCCTCCATCTGTCTTTCCATCCGTCCTCTTCTGTCTTTCTTCCTTCATTCTTTCCTCTTTCTTCTAGCTGCAGATGACTTTTACACTCTCTCTTGTGTCTTCCTTTCCTTCATTCTTTCCTCTTCCTTCTGCCTGTGGGTTTCTCTACACTGAGTGACAAGCCAAATGGTTTCCTGTACACCAGGAAACCATTTACTATGCTGGGTGGTAACCATATAACCAAATTTTGGCTCCTGGTGGTTTAGTGGGTAATAAAGGTGCTCCAGTCGGATTGAGTCAGTGAAGGTTTATATCCAAGGGATGGTTGGGGTTTATTGCTCACGTAATGCCACTGATATATATATATATATATATATATATATATATATATATAATATATATATATATATATATATATATATATATATATATAAGTAATCCCTCTAATATCCGAATCCCCCCCCATATCCGAACATCCCCCCCCCCCCCAACTGGACATAATCATCCCGGGATCCAATATTCCCAAAATGGGCCAAAAAACACAAAAAAATTGAAAAAAATCTGTTTTTTTTCCCTCCTGTATTTCAAATTGCCGCGTGGCGCCAAATAGCTGTTACACCATGGTCCCTTCACCCCTTCCTTCCTCCCCCTCCCCCCTACCCTGTCACGGTTGCCATTTGGTATTTTTCATTACCAAGTGTGGGCCAATTTGGTAATGAAAAATTCATTTGGTAATGAATTAGAATAATGCATTACCAAATGGATTTTTCACAAGTATGAGGATACGCAGGATGGAGATGGTGGATTGTTTGCTCTCTCTGATTAATCTGCTACCCTACATAGTGTGAAAATAATCAACATGGTGTTAATTATAAGGAGAGTGATTACATGTATTTCCACTTGTATATATAATTAGTGAAGAATAAATGCTAGCTTTACGAATTTGGTAATCAAAAGTTAAATTTGGTAATGAAAGTTGAGGAGATTGGTAATGTGGCCGTTGCGATCTGGCAACTCTGTTACCCCGCCATCATCAACAGTCACAGCCAAACTCCGATCGAGAGCAGATGCTTATAGTAGTGCAAGCCACAATGCTTGTTTTTTGAGACTCAACAGTGAATAAACTGCAATACCTTGCCACTAGAACACATGGGAATTTACAGTGTTGTGCAGTGTTAAGAAATTAGAATTTAGAGTGCAGAGGATTAACTGTGGACTGCAAACTGGCAGTTCAAACCAGTCCAGGAGCCAGGGACTTGTAAGTATCCAGAATGTTTAATATTGTATAAACTCACCTCTAAAACCTCATTTTATGGTTCTTTTACATTTATTTCAGTCTTTTATGTCCCTTATTGGGGTGATTTGGGTCTTAAATAGGTGCAATGCATGTCCAGAGGGAGTTGCATAGGAGTTTTTCTGAGTTAGGGTCCATAAGTACAAGTCCAGGAGGCTGGGGCCCAATATCTGGACAGAATCGCTATCCGGACATGCCTTTGGCTCTATTATGTTGGATAATGGAGGGATTACTTATACATATCTATCTATCTATCTATATATATATTGTTACATAGCCTATGATTTCATCATCCCTTGTATAATTCTAACTTATGATACAGTTTTGTTCATGACTGCATCATCCTTTGTATGATCCTAATGTACAGTATGCTGCATGTTTGTTCACAATTCGCCACGTGGCTTCCACAGTGACCAGGCTTACGTGTTCTACCTCACTCCCCCCTTCTCCCCCTTATAGTAGAGTAAATTATTCTATCAGTTGCTCAGAGCAGGATTGTCAACTCTTCGTCCCCTATGCATTCATTTGCGCGTCCTTCTTACAGGTTGAATCAAGCTCTGCCGGCCCCCTATATAATGAGCTCAGTCTCTGCATTAGTTGCCACTTAGATCTACTCCTCATTCTGTTCACATCTCTGTCCTCCCCTGTACAGTATATTATTATTTTTGTGAGTGCTCAGGAAGTCTCCAGCCATCTAGCTGCTGTATAATTTGAGTATAAATGTTATTACTATTTTTCTTGTACTGTATAGCCTAAGGCATTAATTCGTAAGCCTGGTAAAGTTTTTATGATTCATATTGGTTGCATACTGTCAGCCAGTATTAGTAATATTTTGTATCTGTAATAATATTATATCTTGCTTTAACTCAGCATTATCCGGTTTTCTCATTTTATCAGGGCTGACTTAGATGAATTTGCTCTTGCTAAATTCGTGTTAATAGAGGCTATTGCAGTTAACCATAAATGTAACCTGTTTTGCCATTACATTATCCTTATGAGTCCTGAATGTTTTGTTGTTAGTTTGAGCATTAAACTTTAACTTGTAATTTTACCTAAGTCTTTTGTTTTGAACCTGGAACTTTGCAGGACAGTGGTGATTTTAGTATTCTCACTTGAAGTGTTCATTATCTCTCTCTGTTCCGTAACATTAATTTGGCGACCTCTTATCAGGATATTCAGGATATTATCATAAGGATATTGCTTGATATTTTGTGACTGTGATTTATTCATGATGTCTACTATTACTACTCTTGATGAAGCCAAAGATTTTTTGTCAAATGTGCAAACAGTGTGTGATGTAGAAAACAGAACAAAGAATGAACTTAAGCTTGTTGCTCAACAATTGGGATTTCTGTTCACTCTCATCATTCTAAAGATCAAATTGTTGCCATGATTAATAAAAGCTTGTTTCATGTTACTCCTCCAGATGAGCAAACGCAGATTGAAATAGCTAAGTTTCAGCTAGCCCTGCAAGAGGCTCGTGCTAAGGAGGCTGAGTTTCAGGCTCGTGCTAAGGAGGCTGAGTTTCAGGCTCGTGCTAAGGAGGCTGAGTCTCAGGCTCGTATTCAGGAGGCACAGGCACAGGCTCAGGCACAAATTGAACTTGCTAGGATTCAGGCAGACCATGAGTATTGCATGAAACAAGGTGGAACTGGATCATCTAACTCTGATGATTTTGATGTGGCTATTTGATAAACTTGTCCCTCCTTTTAATGAATCTGATTTAACAAGTATTTTCAGTTATTTGAGAGGGTAGCTACAGGTTTTAATTGGCCCAAAAAGTATTGGCCAGTACTCCTTCAGAGTGTTCTCACCGGTAAAACTCAAATAACTTATGTATCTTTGCCTCAGGATCAATCTGATAATTATGATGTAGTTAAGAGCTTGATTCTTAAGGCCTATGAGCTTGTTCCTGAAGCCTATAGAGTAAAATTTAGGACAACTTATAAGCAAGATAAGCAATGCCATGTTGAGTATGCAAAAATCAAAGAAGATCTGTTAGAGCAGTGGTTAAATTCTAAGAATGTAAATTCTGATTATGATAAATTTAAGCAGATGATTATGCTGGAGGACTTCAAAAGATGTATTAATAAAGATCTAAGCCTATATCTTGATGAGAAAAGAATAGATAACTTGTCTGATGCTGCAGTTTTAGCTGATGAATATGTTCTCACTCACAAGAGATATTCTAAAGAAAAAAGGAAAGCTGAGAGTAAGTACGTTGCCTTTACTCAGAGTACAGGTAACAGGAAAGAGATGAAGATGATGTTTCTCAGGAAGTAAATACCAGCTCCACCTCTAGATTTCAGAAAAGTAAATGTACTTATTGTAGTAAGCTTGGTCATACTACGGAGAAATGTGTCAGGAGACAGCGTGATGTGAACAAAAAGGAGTCTTTAAATATTCAGTCAATTGGTCTAGTGTCCACCCTTGAGAGTTCCCAGAATTCTTTAACCGAGTTAACTGAACCTGCTTTGAGGGGTAAATTAAATTCTCATGATGAAGCTCCTCTTTTGAGCAGTAACGTGGGTGACACTCTCAAGAGTTCGTATGCTAATTTCCTGTCTGATGGTTTTGTCAATCCTCTGGACAGTAATGACAGGAAATCAGTTAAAATATATCGTGACACAGGTGCTTGCCAATCCCTTATGCTGACCAGTGTTCTAGGCTCTAATGTTAATTCCTCTGATGAATCTGTACTCTTACAAGGTGTAGGGAATAAATACTTCTCTGTCCCTCTTTGTAGAGTGAATTTAGAGTCTGGTTTTGTTAATGGTTCCGTTATGGTTGCGTTGGTTGAGACACTCCCAATGTCAGGTGTAACTTTCTTACTTGGAAATGATATTGGTGGAAGTCAAGTGTGTCCAGCTCCTCAGTTGTCTAGTGAACCAGTGACTGCAACCCAGGATTGTGATGTCCCTGATGTGTTCTCTGCATGTGCTGTCACTAGGGCTAAGTCTAAAGTTACTGGTGACTTAGAGGATAATGATGATGATGATGTTATCCTAGCTGACACTTTTCTTGCTAATTTGGACCACTCACCAGATGAGGCAGTACCCCTGTCATAAATGACTTTGTATTTGCTTGTAGAGGCATATATTTTAGACTTGTGGTCGAGCGGCTTTTATATCTTGTAGTAGTTTCCCCACCAGATGTCATGTAGTGACGGGAGAGGTAAAGAATAGTATGGGACTATTTTTATTTGTCTTGGAAATATTAAACAGGTCTCTCTATGGGAAGAGTATAAGTCCCGGGTAGCTACCTCCCTGTCTCGCTATCTCTCTCTCTTTCTGTTCTAAGGCTAATCTCCGTCTCGACCTCTCTCTAGGGTCGCTTGTCTCCTTCTACCTAGCCTGTTCGGTGGCTAATCTCCGTCTGAGCTCTCTTTCCTAAAATCTGGTGTAGCAGGGGTGTGTCACGTGTGTTCCTCGTGGATCTTTGTTCACGAGAGGACAGCTAACTGCATCATCTCCTTACTGGCCGCTGTCGTCAGCTTCCCTCAGTGTTAAGAATGTGTAAGCATGTTTAGCACTGCTCGATTCTCGCAGACACAACACCTCAATCATCTGACTCCCTGCTTCTATCTGTCTCTCTATCTATCTATTTATCTATCTATCTATATAATATGTAGTCTTTACCACACTGCTCGGTCGCGCGAAAATGGCGTACCATCGACATTTAATAGTTATAATATATTAATACATACTACATACACATTATAATGAACTTATAAGTTAATTAAGTGAAATACATAATATTGTAAAGTAAATTGTATGAATATTGTGTACATATATTATTCATAGTAAATAGTGATTATTCAGTAATATTACGCATATAATTGTGCAATGGTAATACTGCTAGGTTATTACATTACATAGAGTTATCACTTTAGTAATGTCTAATATTTCACCTAACTTGTATGATGATACTGGTAATACAGAATTGTGCTATAATTGTATGACTTATATTGTGTTAATGCATAATTGTGTTGGCCTTATAATTGTAGTTACATTTTGTTAATGCAACTATTACATAAGTGTCTTGGCCTTATAATTGTAGTTAAAGTTACATAAAAGTTACATCTTGTTAATGCAACTGTTACATAATTGGCAAAGTGTAACATAATGCAATCGTTTGTCGTTACATAATTGTTACATATCGATTGTAGGTACATAATTGTAGTTAGTGTAACATAATGCAATCGTTTGTCGTTACATAATTGTTACATATCGTTTGTAGGTACATAATTGTAGTTAGTGTAACATAATGCAATCGTTTGTCGTTACATAATTGTTACATATCGTTTGTAGGTACATTATTGTAATATGGAGTAACATAATTGTAATAACTGCAGTCCTAACATATGCTGCGGTCGATGATAGTGATGATGTGTCGTGCCACTTGTATGTGGAGACAACAATTTGCTTTTTTGTTTGTAGTTTATGTGGTATTTTGGCATATGTAGTACACTTACACTTATTTTCATTTGTTTGTTATGTGATCTTACTCTATTTCTTTTTTTTCTTTCTTACTCTTCTTTCTTTCTTTCCTTTCCTTTTCTTTCTTTTTTTTTTTTTATGTATTGATTTTCTATAGTTTGTTTCTCTTTGCTTGTGTACGCTTTTTTCCATGTTGTTCATGGTTACATAATTACTGGCTAATTTCCTTGGGATACTTTTTCAAAGTTTAGTTTATATTGCACAGACACTAATGAAAATGATATTATATAGTCCCATATTTTGTTATTTTATATAAAAAATATATACACTATATACAGTATTAACTATACACACTGACTTGTTGTTCACCTGTACCTATCGTGAGTAATATGTGTGTCAGCACTGTGTGGAAATCATTGTCTTCACGATCGTGTTGAAGATGTTCACTCTTGCTAACGGCATTTGTGTTGGCCATTTTTTTTTTCTCTAGTTTACCTTGTAACTTAATTTATATGTTTCCACTAGGTAGCTTTAATTAATAAATGTTTAATACAGTTCTTTTAATTGCTCACTGAGTAACTGTGATTGTATATTTTCTTTATTACTTTGTAGATATAATAATGTATAGTTGTATGTATGAAACACGTATTTTATGTAGGTATAAATGGTAACACTCGTTGGTAGTAAATAAATGTTATAATAAATGAATGAATATATACTGTGTAGAATAATTATTGTTGGTACAAGTATTTAATGATTGAATTATGAAGATAATTGAAGTAGGTATGTGTATTTAAGCTGTAACTATACAGCACGTTTTATATGTTTGTGCAGAAGCTTATTGTCTATCACTGTGTATTGTATGAATGAAGTAACTATGTAACTCACTAATTTTTACCGTGGTGGAAAATGGTGTGAGTGGTGTTGCACGTGGTGATAGCGTTGTCCTTCGCGGGTTGATTGGCGCGCTGTCGTCTCAGCACATGGTGACGTCGGCTTCCCACACTGGTAGCTGTGGTGAGTGAATGAGTAGCGATGAGTAACTTGAGTGAAGACGGGTGAGTAAGATGAGTTGTAAATATGGACTTGGTGTTTTGCTGCGTGCATTGACCTCTTCACACCTGCGTAAGCGGTGGGGGTTGGGTGGATGTAGCAGAGAGAGGAGGGTGAGGTCTGGTGGTTATGAGTTGTGAGTCGTCTCTCACTCTTCGTTTGTTTGTTTGTTTGTTTGTTTTCTTTTTTTCTTGATGTATTCTTGGTCCTTTTTTCTTGTGATTTACTCGTTGTAGGATGAAGACTGCCGCTTCTTGTAGGTGCGTGTAGAAGATTATACAGACGACGTAGAGTTGTTAATTGTAGTTGATTGTAGATGGTTGTAGTTCGCTTATTCGTCGTAGACTTGTAGACTATTTGCACTGTAGGCTGTATTTTGTAGGATTCAATGTAGAACTGAAGCTAATCTTGTAGTCTCGGTTGCTTTTGTAGAAATTTGCTTTTAATTCGGAGACGATGTCCGCAGATTTGCTGGTTTGTCGTTAAGCTACTTGCAAGGCGTCAAGTGATCTCTTGACCTCTGCATCAGCGTAATGATCTGGGAGACGGAGGGGGCTGGATGGAGAGAATACTGTCAGGAGCTGATGTTGTTGGTTGTTTTCAATCTTGATATTTTGTAGGAATTTAATGTTGATTCGTAGACGAGGTTCGTATACGTTCGCTGCTACCAAATGTCATAAAAACTTTGTATCATAAAGCAGCGAGAATCGAGCAGTGCTAAACACCTTCTCAATCATCTGACTCCCTGCTTCTATCTGTCTCTCTATCTATCTATTTATCTATCTATCTATATAATATGTAGTCTTTACCACACCCCATAGTGTTGATAATTTGTCTAGTCAAGAGTTGGTTGAGTTGCAGGTTGCTGACCCTGAGTTGAAAGGTCTAGCTAACTCTGCTTGCAGTGAGGAAGAGTCAGCTGGTGCTTGTACTTGTTATTATATAAAGTCAGGAGTACTTATGAGGAAATGAAGACCCCCAACAGCATCAGCCGACTGTGAATGGGAGGTTGTACATCAAGTTGTCATCCCTCATGTTTGTAGGCAGGATATCACTAGAGTGGCTCATGATTCTAGTTCGGCAGGACACCTTGGAGTGAGGAAGACTGTGGCACGCATTTTGAAACACTTCTACTGGCCAGGCATCTTCAGAGATGTTTCCTGGTATTGTAAGTCTTGTCACACCTGTCAAGTTGTGGGGAAATGTAATCAGACCGAAAAGGTTGCACCTCTAGTTCCCATTCCTCCTTTTGAGGCGCCGTTCACCCGTGTGTTGGTGGATATTGTGGGCCCTCTTCCTAAGACTTCTTCAGGATTTTCTTATGTGTTGACCCTGATTGATATGGCTACTTGTTATCCTGAAGCCATTCCACTTAGTAATATCTCAGCAAAGAACGTGGTTAAGGAAATGCTAGGGTTCTTCACCAAGTTTGGTCTGCCCAAGGAGGTACAGTCAGACCGGGGAAATAATTTCATGTCAAATGTTTTCAAGCAGTCTCTGAAAGAGTTGGGCATCACCCAGATCACGTCTTCAGCTTACCATCCCCAGACCCAAGGAGCGTTGGAGAGATATCATCAAACACTCAAATCGATGCTCAGGAAATACTGTTTGGAACATCAGAAAGATTGGGATAAAGGTCTTCCATTCGTTGTATTTGCTGCAAGAGAATCTCCAAATGAATGACTGGGCTTCTCACCCTTTGAACTACTGTTGGGCCATGAAGTAAGAGGACCCCTTAAGCTACTCAAGGAATATTGGCTGTTGGAGGAAGATGACGTCAACCTGCTGGAGTATGTGATGAAGTTCAAAGAACGGCTGACCACTGCTTTACGGCTGGCGAGAGAGAATTTAGGAGCTGCTCAGGAGAAGATGAAGACTTGGTATGATAAGAAGTCCAGGTTACGCAACTTTCAGCCAGATCAGGTTTTGATTCTGCTACCAGTGCATGGGCAACCTCTTCAAGCCAAGTTTAGTGGTCCTTATTTCGTGGAGAAGAAACTCAGTGATGTCAACTATGTCATCGCCACACCAGATCATAGAAAGAACAAGCAACTTTGTCACATCAACATGCTAAAGTTATATCACAGGCGGGAAGAAAATAACCCAGTCTGCTCTGTAGCTGTTCCACCCGAGTCTGCAAGTGAAGCTCTCCCATGCAGTATGAGCCTGAGTGATAGTTTGGGGAAGAATCCTGATATCATGAATGATCTCCAGACTAAGCTTTCTCATCTAGCTCCCGAGGAAAGGCAGGAGTTTTCGGAATTACTGCAGGAGTATCCGCAAGTGTTCCGTGACACTCCAAGAAGAACCACTGTGTTGATGCATGATGTCGATGTTGGAGACACAAAGCCAATTAAACTGCCTCCTTACCCTGTGAACCCAGTGAAAGTTCCTCTCATCGAGAAGGAGCTTGGCTACCTGTTGGACCACAAGATGATTGAGCCCTGTCAGAGCCAGTGAAGTTCTCCTGTCACTCTAGTCCCTAAGCCAGGTGGGTCACAGTGGCTTTGCATCGACTACAGACGTGTTAATCAGATAACCAAAACAGACACCTACCCTTTCCCTCGTGCGGAAGATTGCATAGACTAGATCGGAAAGGCTAGGTACATAAGTAAGTTTGATTTGTTAATCATGCCAACAATTTGATCTTTAGAATGATGAGAGTGAACAGCAATTCCCAGTTGTTGAGCAACAAGCTTAAGTTCATTCTTTGTTCTGTTTTCTACATCACACACTGTTTGCACATTTGACAAAAAATCTTTGGCTTCATCAAGAGTAGTAATAGTAAACATCATGAATAAATCACAGTCACAAAATATCAAGCAATATCCTTATGATAATATCCTGAATATCCTGATATGAGGTCGCCAAATTTATGTTACGGAACAGAGAGAGATAATGAACACTTCAAGTGAGAATACTAAAATCACTACTGTCCCGCAAAGTTCCAGGTTCAAAACAAAAGACTTAGGTAAAATTACAAGTCAAAGTTTAATGCTCAAACTAACAACTAAACATTCAGGACTCATAAGGATAATGTAATGGCAAAACAGGTTACATATATGGTTAACTGCAATAGCCTCTATTAACACGAATTTAGCAAGAGCAAATTTATCTAAGTCAGCCCTGATAAAATGAGAAAATTGGATGATGCTGAGTTAAAACAAGATATAATATTATTACAGATACAAAATATTACTAATACTGGCTGACAGTATGCAACCAATGTGAATCATAAAAGCTTTACCAGGCTTACGAATTAATGCCTTAGGCTATACAGTACAAGAAAAATGGCAATAACACTTATACTCAAATTATACAGCAGCTAGATGGCTGGAGACTTCCTGAGCACTCACAAAAATAATAATATACTGTACAGGGGAGGACAGAGATGTGAACAGAATGAGTTGATCTAAGTGGCAACTAATGTAGAGACTGAGCTCATTATATAGGGGCCGGCAGAGCTTGATTCAACTTGTAAGAAGGACGCGCAAATGAAGGCATAGGGGACAAAGTGTTGACAATCCTGCTCTGAACAACAGAAAGAACGACTTTACTATAAGGGGAGATGGGGGGAGTGAGGTAGAACATGCAAGCCTGGTCACTATGGAAACCACGTGGCGAATCGTGAACAAACATGCAGCATACTGTACATTAGGATCATACAAAGGATGATGCAATCATGAACAAAACTGTATCATAAGTTAGAATTATACAAGGGATGATGAAATCATAGGCTATGTAACAATATATATATATATATAACATAAGTTAGAATTATACAAGGGATGATGAAATCATAGGCTATGTAACAATATATATATATATATAGATAGATAGATAGATAGACAGATAGATAACTATGGAGCCTCTGTGTTAGAGTGTGCGTTTTCGTACATGGGAGAGCGAGGGTTCGCGTCCTGCCAGGGTGTTAATCTTTGGAAGTGTTCACCCAGCCACGTACTGCTTTGGCGGACATAAGGGGTGCTGTGGCTGAACCAGTGTCGTATACAAAATGCATGCAAAATGTTGTTCAGAAGTTTTATAACCTATGAATTTTATCCATTTTTTATGCAGTGATTTCGTTAGATTCTTTATTTTGATCCTAGACATGAAATCTCTCTCTCGAATAAGTTATACCAATATCCTTAATATCCTGTGTTTATTTCATTCTCCTGTCGGAAGTGAGCACTGTATAGCTGAATTATTATACTGGTTTCTAGACACTGCAACACCAACTTCAAGCATGACACTAATGACTGGACTGGTGTCAGTAATAGGTCATTAAAGTAGCTAGAACATTATCTGACATGCCTGAGCGGAATGCTGACACCTCCAATGTGTTCAAGTGAAATCTAGATGCATTTTGACCCTTTTATGGGACTGACAACTTAGAAAGAGTGAGCAACAATGTTTGACACTTTTCTCTCAGGCTGAACTCTCCCAGTCAAACCTGAGCAACAATGATACCCTAAAATGGCTACTGTTAGTTTCCGAATTGACTGAAAATGCACGAACATTGATCTCGATGGCACATAATGGTCCCGATCCCGGCCACTATAGCTTGGATATAACTCAAAGGAATGTCTAACGGCACGTCCTGTGCTGGAACAAGTACTAACATCATGCACACAACACAACAGTGAATTAGCCGCAAACTTTCTAGGTACAGCAGCGTATAGATCATGTTGGCAACAAACATGCTAGTAACAGCAGCATCCAGATCATGTTAGCAACAAACATGCTAGTAACAGCAGCGTCCAGATTATGTTGGCTGCATCAAGATGATGTCTCAGCAGCCTCGTATGGACACACGTATTGCATCACTTCTGCGCAAGTAAATTCGAAGCTGCACTGAAACGTTTTTGCATATATATCTCCAAATTCTGCTTAATACATGTAACCTAAATGCGCGATTCCACCGGGGCAACAAAGGCAACATGTAGCATGCGATTTGCCTGGCTTTCAACATGTATGTTGAATGCGGCATTCAGCCAGGAGACATGTTGACTGTGACAAGTCAACATTGTTGTTTCATGTAGCATGCTACATGCCAATGTTTATGTTGAATGCCACAAAACCTTTTCCACCGATTCAACAAAAACTGAGCCAGTTGTCAACACGATGTAACAGATAGACAGATATGTAGATAGACAGTGCTTAACAAAAAATCATACAAGTAGATACCGTGTAAAACACACACACACACACACACACACTGCCGAATAAGTTATAAAAAGGTTTGAATGTATAGAAAGACTAGTGCTGAGTGCCCGCCGTCAAGAAGAAGGCACCAGTGCAAAAATTTTCTGAAGTACCGTACCTTAGCTTAACAAGAGACAGGATAGACAGAATAATGTTACAGATGAAAGATTTGGTACTGTTGGCACAGTATAAAGACTGGCGGAGAGAGAGAGGGGGGGGGGAACGGAGAGAAGAGAAGTCGGGAAGAGAGAGGAGAAGCGACAAGACAGGAGAGAGAGAGAGAGAGAGAGAGAGTGTGTGTTCTTGGCTAATCCCCGCAATGCATCTAGTTTAGCTTGGTTATTCTTGTATTGTTCCAAGCGTATATCCCATAGAACAAGTTTTCTATATTCTTCTATAAATTCTTCGTTTTTTTCTAGAGACCAATTCATCTTGTGCTTTCAACATCGAATCCTTCCCGCGACTGGTGGGAAGGCGGGCAACACTAGGCAACAGGCTACATCTTGTCGCATGCGTCACGTTTTACGGGCTACTTGTTGCCACCTGTTGCATACCACACAGTCGCATGCTACACGTTGCCTTGTGATGAACTGGTTGGAACACACTTGGCCTATGCGACAATGTAGCATGCCACATGTTGCCGAAATGTTGTCTCGGTGGAATCGCGCCTTAACATGTTGTCAGTTGTGTTGTCAACATATATTCAAGGTTTAGACTAGTTGTTTCATGTAGGCTAGCATTCATGCCCCAGCTAGTCTCAAGTACAGCACAGTAACCCAGCTGATAAACTTCTTGGTAAGAGTTTGATTTAAAGACAATTATTGTTGAGATTTATCCCGAGGAACCTGCAATTCACGGAAAAACTGACCCTTTCTGAGGACAATACTTGGATTGATCTCCCTGAATGTGTGAAGTGATAGAAAAATCATTAAAAGACTTAAGATGATACATAGTTGTAACGCAACTTGTGTTCTCATAGTTTTGTAATTTCAGCAGATAGGTATGCTTCAGTTGTTCGAAGATGGTAAGGAGAAAGGAGCTCCATTTAACAGATGGGATGAGTCCGGATCCAGAAACAATGAAATGGAAGTAAAATTGCTATCAGACAAAATACCCAGCGAAATGGAAAAATGTCACGCCTTATAATTATATGCCTCCAACATTTTATGCAAATAAAATGCTCCAATTCTCTCTCTCTCTCTCTCTCTCTCTCTCTCTCACTCACACACACACACACACATACACACACACACACACACACATACTCACACACACACACACACACACTCAAGCTATTATAATTCTACCTTCGTCTGTGCTAGAAGCTTTGTCTCGTTCTCGGCTGCAGGCAAAGAAGTAGAGAGAAGAAAAGCCAAGAGCGGGAGTTGACACCCGTCCGGCCCATGCTGTTGGATGGAATGGAAGAGTCTCACAGCCGGGACAACTTGGGCATTCTGTTCCAGCTAACTCCCACCGTTAATGTTCAGCTGGCAGTGAACATGGGTGCCTGAGAAAATGATTACTAGTACCATTACCTTCCTCTGCAGGACACCTCTAGCATTGTACGCTAGTATTCAGGCGTGAGATAGGCATAGGAGCCTGGGTATGAAAAGGTCACTATTAAACTTTCACGGTACTCCAGAAAACACCTGGCGATTTTATTCAGCTGAAACTCACAGTTAGTAGTTATGGTTTCATGAGAGTGTTATTACTGGGATCTTTACCCCTTGTTATGGACATAGCTACTTGTATTTTCTGCAGCTAACGTCATACGATTATAAATAGCTGTCAGTGACTCACAGGAGCCTGGATGCCAATATAATTACACTTAATCCCCAATGCAACGGACAAGTTTAGTATTCTATTTTAGGTTACGCATGACGATTATAATAAATTAGTACTGAGTTAGAGGAACCTGAGTGTATACCAAAGGGCGCTATTTACTTTTTCAGTGTCCAGGCAACACTGGTATTTTATGGAAAATTTCCTCAGGCAGATTTATTTTGGTGAAACTGTGTCATAAGAGCCTAACTCTTATGACACAATGTTTCCATTAACCCTCTTATGTTCGGGGCAACTCTAGTATTTTCTTCCATTTTTTTTTTTTTTTTCAGTTCTCGGTGACTCTCAGGAAACTGGGAAATGTGAAATTGAACAATATCTGTAAAGCTCTCAAAAGGGTGGTGTATTAGGGGAGGTAAAAGGGAAATTTGTAATGAATGGCGAAGAAGAAGGCTGATAGTGTTCCTAAGCTAATGTGTGTGTGTGTGTGTGTGTGTGTGTGTGTGTGTGTGTGTTGGATGCTACTTACCTGGCACTATAGTGTGCTTAATTCTTTGGATGATTCATAATAACGAGGGATAATGAGAAAATTGCTACAATCACACACACACACACACACACACAGTGTTGGACTGTTTGGTGAGTGAAGGTCGCAAGGTGGGTTTGGTTATTAATTGTGGAAAAACTGAAATAATCAATATGAATATGGAAAATCCGCAGGAATGTGTAATTGGAGGTATGGTTGTAAAGCAAGTTGATAGGTTTAAATATTTAGGTACTTATTTAGCCAAGGATGGTTCTTTGAACTTTGAATTCGAGGAAAGGTTAAAGAAGGCTAATCAGGCAATGGGAATGCTTAAAAATATTTGGAATAATAACAATTTTTCTGTGCATACAAAAATCAAACTTTATAAGGTAATGGTTAGGAGTATCTTAATTTATGGACACGAGTCTTGGTACAGCACAGTGACTATGGAAAATAAATTCTTGGTGTTTGAAAATAAAGCACTTAGAAGAATATTAGGAGTTAAGTGGTGGGAAAGGATACCAAATAGTAGAATTAGAGAAATAACGGGAGTGCAGCCGATCGATGAATATGTTAGATTCTCACGATGGAAGTGGCTAGGACATGTGTATAGGAGACAGGGATTAGTACGAGGTACACCAGGGTGGGTGGCACTTGGTAGGAGAGGTAGAGGAAGGCCAAAAGAGACGTGGGTGAGGACAATGAGACGGGAAGCTGGAGATGAATGTTGGGGAGATCTTGAGGGGTTAGCACAAGCTAGGATGTGGTGGTGTGAGTTCATCGAGGCCCTATGCATCCCCGAGGGTGCCACAGGAAATGATTGATTGATATATATATATATATATATATATATATATATATATATATATATATATATATAATTAGAAAGAGTCGGAAGAGGGAAGAGGGGAAGGGAAAGAGGAAAAAGTGGGAAAGAATGAAGGATAATAGGAAGAAGAAATATGGTGGCCTATCCACCTGGCTGTTTTTATGTTCATGTTAGTGTGTTTATTATTATTATTGTTTTTGTATTTGTTTGCTGGAGTTGTTGGTTGGTAGCTGGCTATGTTGTTATAGTGAAATTGCTTGTTAAATGAAGACTGGCTCTGGTTCGCTGTTAAGAGGTTTCAGACTCCTTGGAAACTGTCGAAGGTATTGTGACTCTTCTGTTATGTTTTCAGTGTCAGTGCACTTTTCATTATTTGTCGTGGAAAGGATTTCGCATTCCTTCATCGCCCTCTTGTGTACTCTTATGTTGACTGGGTCCAGCTTAGCAATGTCGTATAGTTGTCTAGTGATATGTGCATATGGGTGTCTAGTATTTGTAGCAAATCAATGTGCTTTTTTGATCTGAAGTTGTCATGTTTGTGTTTTAGTGTGTGTGTGTGTGTGTGTGTGTGTGTGTGTGTGTGTGTGTGTGTGTGTGTGTGTCGGATGGTGGTCAACGATTGGTAGAACCAGTTTTTAATCAAGTGTAGTTTAATTATCGCTGGAAGATTCCTTAAGTAGAAGAATTTTGTTAGTGTGTTTGTTGCTTGTCCCTTCCTGTCGATGACATTGCTGATAAAGACCTTTTTTATTTTTTTAAATTATTAGGCAGACGACTTTCCCGGGGATTAAGAAAAGGGATGTGATCTTCATTTATGGTTAGGTCCTCGTTTCGTCAGGCTGAGTTCACTT
>NC_137055.1:29345214-29482472 GCF_032717465.1 Coenobita brevimanus
ATGATGATGTTACGAAACAAGTGGTGACCTCTGCCTCCGACGCCTTGGTCTTAGGTGCTGGGAGCCATGATACGTCAACAGTAAAGCCGAGTGGTTCCCAAGGCGCCATATTGTTTAACACCAATTTGTCACAGTCACTGGGGTCCACACCAAGCTCCTGAGTCAGTAAGTGGAGGCGAACAGCAAGTGGCCGACGCACCCCTCACAGCAGGTAGTGGTATTGACGCAGGGGAGTACAGGCCACATTGCCGATATTACTTTTCCTATATGTTCTTAGTTCATAGGACAAGGCCATATGGTCACGGCGTATACGGAGGGGAGGCACATTTGCCTCCATTTCCATTCGAGCTACACGGGTACACTGGACAGCTCCAAGACACATTTGCAAACATTTATACCGCAACACATCCAATCCTTTCAGCGTGGCATCGGATGCTGAGCCATACACCTGTGCGCCATAGTCTAGCTTCGATCGAATAAGGGACTTATACACCATTAATAAAGATTTTCTGTTGGCACCCCATGTAGTACCGGCTAGGTACTTGAGGACATTTAATGGTTTATACCAACAAGGAAGCAAAATATTAACATGAATTTTGAAGTTCAAATGACGGTCAAAATGTATTCCCCAAAACTTACATAATTTTGAAAAGGTACCCCCTGATTATCCAAATTTAAGCACAAATTAGGTACGTTACGAGTCGTAAAAACTACAGTGGCACTCTTAGGGATGGAAAACTTAAATCCCCACTGCAAGCCCATTGGTGGACAGAGTCAAGGGCTGCTTGAATCAGCCCAGCCGAAAATTGTGCATTATGGGGAGAGTGCCATATTGCACAATCGTCAGCATAGAGCGAGTATTTAAGGTCCCTCGGGATGGGAGCTGATGACAGAATATCATTGATCATAATACTAAATAAAGTGGGACTAAGCACACTTCCCTGCAGCACCCCATTTTCCTGGATAAATATATCCGATGTTACGTTACGGAGCAATTTGACAGAGAAAGTCCTGTCCCTTAAGAAAATTGAAATAAAAATAGGCAAATTTCCTCTTAAACCATAAGCATAGAGCTTCATTAGTATACCGTGTCGCCATGTCATGTCACAGGCTTTATGGATGTCCAAGAACACCCCTATCATGAATTCTTTATTGGCAAATGCCTCTGCAATACAATGCTCCAAATTCATTAAATGATCTAGTGAACTTCTGTATTTATGGAAGCCACATTGTTGATCATTTAACAAATTCTTCGACTCTAAAACAAAAAGAAGCCTATTATAAACCATACGTTCCATGACCTTACATAGACAAGAAGTCAACACAATAGGACGAAATGAAGTGGGATTCATAAGATGACCAGCCTCTTTGGGTATCGATATGACGTGCGCAAAGTGCCATGAGTTTGGGAACGTTCGACATGCCCAAATCTCATTGTACAGTGCTAACATCTTAATCAGGTTGTCCTGATTAAGATGCTGGATCATACTGTACGTGATGGTGTCAGGTCCAGGGCTGGTATCTTTACGGGATTTAAGGGCAAGGAGCAATTCATCTAGAGTAAACTCTTGGTTGTACGGGGAGTCTACATCATCTGTGGCAAAGTCTATGATCTGTAGCTCAGCTGTGCGTTTATGGTGTTGAAAACGCGGGTCGTAATTGACTGAGTTACTTACATGAGAAAAACTCCTGCCAAGGATGTTAGCAACATCCACAGGCTCGTCACAGATGGTGTTATTCACCTGCAGGGTGGTGACAGCCCTTATTATTTGATATTTTTATGGTGGACCAGACTTTTCTTAATGGTGTAGTACGAGACACCGTGGACAGAAAAGACCGCCAGAAATCAAGTTTGGCCCTTCTTATTATTCTCCTTGCCTCAGCCCGTGCTTGTTTGTATTCAATGAAATTTTCCTCTGTAGGCTGCCTATTCAAAATCCTGTATATCCTATTGCGTTTCCTTAATGCTTGTCGGCAATCCGGCGTCCACCAATGTGCTCGATGCTTCGCCTGAACTGTAGAAGTCTTGGGAACAGCAGCCTCAGCTGCGTGTAATATGGAATTAGTTACATTTTCGATCTTAACATCTATGGTCTCCCCAGATATATCTAAATTGGCGATCCTTGGAAAGGATCCCCAGTCTGCTTTCTTGTAGTTAAATATTGGAGGTGGAGGGTCCGAAACGATGTCGCGTGTATAAGTAATGCAGATGGGTAAATGATCACTTCCCAAGGAATCGTCATAAGGGTCCCATGAGAGATCTTGATGTATACCAGGGGAGGCCAAAGATAAGTCAATGGCCGAAAAGTTACCAGTACGATCATCTACACGAGTCGCTCTACCATCGTTCAGAAGACGAGGGTTGGACTGTAGTATTAGGTCGGCTACTTGCTCCCCACGACCATCGATCCTCAAGCTGCCCCATTGATAGTGATGGAAGGAAAGAGAAGGAGGGAGGGAAGTAGAGTGTTGGTGGAGGAGTATGAAGGAAAGGGGAAGAAAGTTAGAAAGGAAAGGAGAAGAGGAAGGGAGGGAAGAAAAAAGAAAGAGGGGGATAAAGGGTAGGTGGCGGTGGGGGCTCTCGGCTTAAAGATTATAAGGCGGAGCAGGGCAGGAATCGGGTTCATAGAGGTGACATCAGTCAAGGTCACAGGATGAAGGGCTAAGTGTTTAGTCTTGCACCTGTACCCACTCAGTAATGATTGCACCTTGCATCACGACACACTGCCACTGTCACTTGTACCCTCTCACTTACACCGTATATCCTCTCCACCCTCATGAAGAACACTAACCAATATTTACCACGAACAAGTCTGTTCCCAAAGCAGCTATATATATTGTAATGACTGTTTTAACTGTTGTATTTTATTTAGACAACTACTTTTCGTCGGTTCTCTCCGGCTGTTCAACGTGATTTTCGGACGAAAGTTGGTTTACTCCAGAAAATTATAGCGATTTTACTGAAGCCATGCCACACCACTTCATATCGCACAGTACCATCTTCTCACACCACATACCACAAAAAATAACCTCCCTCACCACTCCACACCAAATCACGCCACGCCACACCATACCACCTTCTCACAGTACACCAATAATACAACTTCCCATACCACATCGCACTACACTACCCTTTCATACCACACCACAAAAAATAGCCTCCCACATCACAACACACCAAGCCCTACACAAACCCACCCTCCCACACCACGCCACGCCACACCACACCACACCACACCCTATACAAAATCACCCTCCCACACCACACCACACAATACCCGAAGTGCCCTAAAGTTTCGGCATTTAATATTTTCATACTTATCCGCGTTATTATCCTTTTGAGTTTAGGTAAAAATGCTTGGTGGCATTCAGGGAATAATCTTACAGATTATACTTAACAGAAGATTATTAACTCCTTCCAGGCAATGACGTCTTGGGCCCGTATTCTCGTCGGTTAAGGCAACTCCTTAACACCTCTCCCTTACCGATTTATTTTTGGATACGGCTAGGTAATATCGTTTACTACGTTATTAATGCACAGTATGGCGATATTAGAATGATTTAAGGACATAAAAGAGGACAGCAAGGTGTAATATGCAAATTAAATCGTTTAGGAGGTGTTAGGAAACTTCCTTAACCGATGAGAATACTGGGCTTGATATTTAATGACGATTTCGTTCAGCTTAGGGGAGACTTTTCGAGTTTTCTGGGTTGGATATAACCTTCATTAAGTCCTACATTTTGGGGAAGTCTTTATAAGCTAAATAAGATTCTGTTACAGTTAAAAGGACACAAGACAAGAGTTAGAGCAGTGGAACTATCTTATCTGAGAGGAGCATATGGAGTTGCATAACGACAGACTGACAAATGAGAAGGTGAAGGAACGTTCTGGTGTGGATGTGGATGAGATAGAAAAAGTTAGGAGAAATACATCGTGGTGGTTTGGCCATATGCAGAGGATGGAGAGTGAGAGACCGACTAGGAGAGTGTATATGAGTGAGGTGGAGGGGGGGAGAAGGCGAGAGGGGGAGATCGAGGATGAGATAGAGGGATGGAGCAGAGAGGTAAATAAGAGAAGGTTTAAGCTGGGAGTGAGAGCAGCGAAACGGCAGGCAAAGGGCAACATGAGGGCGATTTGTCTGTAGCCACCCCTTTCGGGATTAAGGCGTCTGACTAAAGATAAATGGATAGTGACTTGTTAGAGTAAATTCTAAGATACGTCATAGGACTAAAAAGGGATTAAACAGCCCACGATCCACACACAAAGTTTCGATCGGTTCCTTGTTTACGTTTGTTTATTTATTTATATTTCATTTGTTTTCGGTGAGAAGAACATGAGACATGAGGAGAGTCTGGTTCCTTCTTCTTGTGTTTCCTACGAAAACATACTGTATATTAGCTAGGACGGGAAACCTACGATCAATTCCCTAGCGCCACCGAAATTTGATTTTACGTGAAAAACTGAATATATGAACAAAAGAAAGGGTAACAGCAGAAGACTGGTTGGCCCAAACTAGTTAGGTTCTGTAAATAAACGACTAGAATAAGACCAAGATTACTAGAAAGAGGGATCTCTGTTTTCCATGTTCTTTCTGAGAACGATATGGCTTACTCGCCACAGGGAACTGACCATACCGTACGTTTGTTTGCGAATCCAGGGCAGGATTCTTTTTACCTGCAGCGAAGCCGAAGGTCTGCGAGTGGTACACTTGGGGGATTTTCCTCTCTCTCTCTCTCTCTCTCCCTCAAGGAAAGGTCAAATGTCTGCACTTGTAGGGCTCGGAACATTTTCTTATTAAATACAAAGTTTCTCAGCTTGAAATTCTGAGTTAATTTAACATGTCAATCGTTGCGTTAGCTGAAGCATCAGCTGACTATAAGGCGATTTTCGATTTCGGCTATAAGGAGGCATTTTATCGACTTATGAAATACAAAGTTGTTCAGCTTGAAATTTTGAGTTAATTTGACATGTCAGCTGTTGCATCAGCTGATGCATAGATTCGCCGCAGGTTTATGAAGATAGTTTCTTCTTGTTCTACTTCTCATTAGCATGAGTAAAGAAACTGTCATTCTATCACGTACGGTAATTACAACAGCACGATATTTTTGTAGACAGATCGAGGTTGCGATGAAGGAAATGTGCAATCAACTCACATGAACATTCACAGCGACCCTATTATAATCGGTATTGAATTACTGTGTAGGCTACGGCTCGAGCGGTTACTGTACATTAATGTACAGTATCTCTTGGTTTATAATAAGTATGTATAAAAAAATAGATGACGAAAGAGAATAAGCATTGCTGAATATCATAATTTATTTCATACTTTAAAGTTAGTGAAGACAATAAATACAATAAAGAAACAGAATGATACATAAGAACACACACACACACACACACACACAAATGACATGGAAAGTGGACTGCCCAGTGTTGGGGCTGACTATAACAAAAAGTAAGCCGTGAGTCATTATGCCTTTCTCACTACCTGTACATTATTTCATTCACATTTTAGAGATACTTTTTCGAACTGGATGGCTCAGATATAGATTATTTTCTCCAGTACGAGAGACCTATTGTAATTTAGTAAGATGGTCGGATATACTGAGTGCCGGACAAGTAACAAAGTTTTCGTCATCAGGTGGTGCTCACAACTCTACCTGGGGTGTCAGTAGAGGTGAAATTAGACGGACTAGTATATACCCACGACCGGGACTATGACCACGACCACAACCAACTCAAAGAGCTATAAAGTGGGAGGGCAGGGGCAGATTGGACACCGCCTGAGAATTCAAACTCCCTCCTTGAGTCACCAGGATAGGGCAGTCACCACGTGGCAGGATACCGCAGCTGTGGCAAGATCATATTTGCATTTTTTCAAATCCTTTTCTATGCCAAAAAGAAAAAATTTAACGCAAAGAAAAGCTAAGCAAACAGAAAGCCAAAGTGAGAGTTTCTTTATTTCAAGATCAGGACATTATATGAGTATTAATACACAGCAGACTGGAACTTAATGAAATGTTAACCAACTTTCAATCTGCAGATATGGTTGGAGAGAGAGGAGAGGAAGAAGTCGACGAGGCATGATGCAAGACACATCCGCTATTGCCTGCGACCCATTGAGGGGGCACCAAGCAGACCAAAGTCTCTGGCGGCCTAGACAAAGATCAGGGGGACCATTGTTTGGTTTAATGGCAGGGTGCGGTACAGTTTCTTCAAGCGCCAGGATACTGGCATTGATGTTTTCGTGCACGGCCAGGCTGTCATTAAACCAAACTCGCAGCACCTTCAACACTCCCCTGGGGATGGCGAGATGGTGGAATTTAGTCTCTTTGGGACTCCTAAGGGTCCTGAGGCTTGGTATGTCACTGGACTGGGGTGTGTAGCCATGTACGGTTCTGTTCATGCACAGCTACATTTCGCGGCCTAGGAGCGCCAGGCAGGGATCCTGGGAGTCCTAGGGAGAGAAGCACCATCATGGAAATGTGCGCTGCGATGGTGAGGGCTTTTTTGGGGGGTGATAAAGTGGGTTTGCACGTTCTCCTCCCCAAAATCTTTGAGGAGAGCAGGCTGCGTCACTTCATCCTCAAGTGCTTCGCCCGCGATGTGCCTTCTCTGCTGGGAGCACTAGGTCCAGCAGCCACGACCTGTTGCCAGTCGCACAACTCTGTGGAAGAGGCTAAGCTGCATGCTCCCCTCAACTGGAAGACTGCCACACAGATCACTGACTCGGCTCTGGACATGACTACAATCCAGGCTGCTGTTGACATCCACCAACTGTCGTCAGTGACTGAGGAGAAGCGGGACTCTTCTGCCTCCGTATCCATGGCCGAGGATGTGTTGACTTTCTCCTCAGCTGAGGAGGAGGTCAATGAGCCTTCCCCTACTCCGGTGGAGGAGGGCTGTCCATCTCGCCCTGCTATTGTGGACTGTAAGGATCAGCTAGACATGTCCTCCTACCATAACCTCATGACACTCGATGCCCACACCCAGTTGTATCAGCTAGGAGCCACGACCTACTCCGACCTAACCTCATGACACTCGAAGCCCGCACCAGGTTGTATCAGCTTCGAGCCACGACCTACTCTGACTTCTGCGATCTGCTCCGAACAGCTGACCTGGATGAGGGGATACCACTCGGTGTGATTGTCAGGGGGGAGGAGGTACGTCTAACTGCTCTGAGAGTGTTTTATTTCATGCTCCCACCCCACTTGACCCTCTAGATTGGCCATTATGTGCACTGCTAGTGCTTTGTTGGCACATTGCAGATTTAATAATCTTATTTGGCCTAATGCCCCTCATAGTGGGCGATGGCCATAAAGCCATAAAAAAAAAATGTGGTTGTGATGGCTCATACGTGTTAGTAAATGTGTCAAAACTCTCTCTCTCTCTCTCTCTCTCTCTCTCTCTCTCTCTGCTCATGTTCTGTCTCCTCCTAGCTTAAGGGTTGTCCCACCACCATTGGCATTTTTTACCCTTCTGGTCACTGGTATGCTAGCTAATACTCATTCTCCTCTCCTCCCGGTTAGCTCGGTACAATGGGTGTCTCACATTTGAAGTGGACTCAATTTTGCTCACTCATTTCTGAAGGACCCCCCCCCTCACTGATTGCTCTGGGGTGTGAATTGACACAAACACAGCCTCCCAAATGTGAAATGAAAGGTTAATCTCAGACTTACGAGTACTTGTTTATCCCAGGATATCTTATCCCTTGCTTACCTTTCTCTTTCTTCTCACTTCCTCCGAGAGGGGGAGGCAAGTTGGTTACTATGGTAGACATCCTTGCCACCTCTATCTCCTTCAAGGGAAAGGTGACCCTGAAAAATGCCTGAATGTTGACCGGAGTGACAGACTCCAGACTAACAGATGCCTCGTTTGACGTTTCTTTTGTGAATGCATCTTTTATTTTGTTACATGCTCTAGGTTCAACTCCCCTGTCCTGTCTCAGTCCTATCATCAAGAATGTGAGTGATGGATCTGCTGGTGAGGTGGAACAAGTGAAAAAGCTTGCAGGTGAAGGCCTCTTTGTCATAGCAGTAAACCCACCCCAGGCTATGGATCTACTTAACCCCTATCCGCCGGCTGACATGTATGCATGACAGGATTCAGGGCGCGGAGGGTCGCGGGTTGACTTGATATACCGCACTCACCTTCCCGCTACTGTTTGAGCATGGAACCATTTTCTGTGATACCTATGCGGTAGGTAAGACCCCCAGGTACCCTGCAGTTGCGCGGTTCAGTTTGTGCTCGGCAGTGGTAGCGAGAGGAGCCATGTCATCTTCCTTGACAACGTCCGATTCCGTCCCACCACATGAAGGGCCGATTGCCTCATCAATCCCCGCAAAAATTCAGCCCTTAGTGCCATGTAAAGGGCTTAGTGATAGTGCCATAGGACGTGTCCATGACGATACTGTCTCCTCTGGTACACTCAGCTAGAGTACGTCCTCTGAGGAGAAAAAAAAGCTATGATGTGGAGAGTGAGCTCTCTCACCCTCCAATCCCTACTCGCCCTCCAATGTCAGAGAGGGCTCCCCAACTTCTCCATGAGGAAGGGACAGTCTACGAGAGTGATGATTTCGGCGATGAGGAGGAGGCGCAAGATGACCCAGGACATCGGGAAAGTGACGTGGACCTGGCGGTCATCTCCAGAAAAAAACACCGCAGAGCCGTTCCCCCCACACTCTCGCCGCCTGCTTGCCGACGTATCTTCCTCCAGTGCTCTCCCACACTCAGCCTACCACTTCAAGGGCAGAATCTCCACAATCAGGCCCTTTGGGAGTGGTAGGAGTACTTAGCAGGTGTGTGGGGAAGTGTAAATAATGTACAGCAGTGCAGAAGTTTGTGTATTTCCATAAATGAGTGAAATGTGTGATATAAGTGAATTATAGAAAGTGCTAAGATATAAGTCTTTTCTATGTTCTACAAGAGCATATAAGTGATTTACAGTAAGTGCAATACAGGAATTGATACTGTTTATTGGATACTGGTTAGAAAAATATTGGATATACCTTGAGTTTGCCTACCTGTTACCTGAAAGAAAACCACTTGTGAGCGGGCCACAATGAACAATACCTGCTTCGCTATACCTAAATTATTTCACTCAATACTCAGGGGATTGTGCCAAATATGAGCATCAGTGTATCTGTGATGTGAAGTACAAATAATGTTAGTTGTGTAATACATTTATATGATTTTCTCTATAACCCTGATTAGCACAAAGCAGTCTGATTTACAGTACAAAATTATTACCTCATACTCTACGATCATGTGTGAAAGAGCAACAGCACTTACTTGTCAAAGGTAATTACCAGTAATCGTGATGTAAAGTGCAGTTCTAAGTGTCTTAGTAAAGGAGAAATATGATTATTTATGGAAGAAGTGAGTACAGAAAAACGAAGAGATATTTCCTTTCTCACACACCTACAAGGCATATTGGCATGGTGGTGTAGGCGGTAAATCCTTGAGTGAGCCACATGAACCTGGTGATGACTCATTTTCACAGCGGTGAGTAAGAAGGAGTAGAAAAAAAGGGTGGAATATTCCGCATTCCAAGGACACACTGGCAGTGTTACGATCATCACTCCAGTCAGTGCTGCCAACACTAGCCGGCCGGGCCAAGGCCATAGCCAGTGGTGCACGCTCAGAGCCGCGCACCAAAACGTGAAAAAAATTTCATCTTCAACTCATCCTTACTCATCGACGGGACCACCTAGAGACCTCGGGATACCTTCATTGGAAAGAGGAAGAGTTGGTGAGTCTTATGAACTTTTATTGAATTCTCTAGCTATTTGTCAGATATAAGGATTTGAAGTAAGAGTATTTTTTCCAAAATCATGGACATCGCCCGTAGGGAGGAGTGTGCAGCTGCCGGGAACCCCTCGGCTGCTAAGGGCTAAACTGCTCAAGTTCTACTGTTGCGATGTTGAGCTGAAGATCTCAGCTTTCACAAATTCTTCCACAGGTGTTTCAACTTCCAAGAATCTCTAGATGAGTGAAGACGACATCATACATGAACTTATTCAGCAAGATGTAGCTGGTGCCAAGATTATCACTAGGGTCTCAGAAGGCACGAGGACGAAGACCACAACCATTATCTTGACTTTTGGTCAAGTTCTGTACTTGAGTATGTCAAAGTTGGTTTTAATTTTGTTAATGACAGACCTTATATCCCCAACCCTCTTTGGTGTTTGAAAAGTCAGCTGTATGGCCACAGTGACAAGTCTTGTCTGGCTTCTCATTCAGTGTATGACATGTGTGCAGCTCAAGGTTAGGATGCTGACCATTGCACATCAGAGACTATATGTTGCCCTCACTTCAAGAATGCTCAATAAACATCCTCGAGGGACTGATTGTCCCAGGTGGAGGGAGAAACAGGACTGCATGGTGATGACAACTGAAGGCATTTCCTACTACGAAACTAGGAAAGAAGGTGAAGACGTTGCATGCAACTCCCACGCCGAATACTTCCTATGCTTCAGCAGTAATGTCCCATCCTGTGATGTGCTCTGTCAAGACAGAATGGCCCTGTCCCCGTTACTTGTGCCATTCACCCTGCCTCTTTGTCTCAGCCAACTTCCCTGTTGATATCACTGCCGCTGCTTCCTACTCATAGGCTGCTACTGCTTCTCAGCCAGTATGGCCTAAAGTGAAGTGCAACAAGTCAGAAAAGATTCATTTGACCACCCTAACAAAGCAGTCACGTCTTTATGTATTTTTTGCTCCTGCTCCAGCGAGGGAGAGAAGAATTAGCTCTTCCTCAGGATCACCCTGATCCTCCACAGTTCAAATACTACCACTCGTATTGAGGATATGATAGTCTTTGTGTTGCCATATACATTCATAAATCACACCCACAGGCAGACGTGGTTTTAAATTCTACTCTGGAAGCTGTCGCATACAGAGTAAAATGTAATACCATGTATCTGTCTATTTGCTTTCTCAAAGGTCCTCCACATGGATCATTGATAGTGATGCTTTTAATCCACTTTTTGACCACCTGCATTACTGGAAATAAGTGAGTGTTGGGTGACTTTACTGTCTATCACTATCAAATGGGTAGCTTGAGGATCGAAGGTCGTGGGGAGTAAGTAGTCAGCCTAATACTCCAGTCCAACCTCAGTCTTCTGAAGGATGGAAGAACGACTTGTGTATATGATTGTACTGGAAAATTTTCAGCTATTGACTTATCTCTGGCCTCCCCAGGTATTCACCAACATTTCTCGTGAGACCCGTATGACGATTCCTTGGGAAGTGATCAATTACCCATCTTTCTTTCTTACACACACAGCAGTCTTTAAAACTCTTTGCTTCCAAAATTTAACTCAAGAGGGCAGATTGGGAATCATCCTCAAGGATCGCAGATATAGGTATATCTGTGGAGACAATAGATATACAAGCAGAAGTCCAAAATTTTACCAATTCCAATTTACATGCGGCTGATCCTGGTATTCTCAAGACCTCAATATTTCAAGCAAAGCAGTGAGCTTATTTGTGGGCATTGGACTGCTGACAAGCATTTAGGAAACGCAAGAGGAGATACAGGATTCTTGATGGTGAGCCTACTGAAGAATACATTATTACATACACAGAAGCAAGGGCTGGAGCAAGGAGAATAATTAGAGGGGCTAAAAGTGACTAGTGATGTTCTTTTGTGTCCAAGGTGAATTGCATTACCCCACTCATTAAAGTCTGGTCCACTATTAAGATACCAAATATTAAATGCCCTTATATCCCTGTGACCATTCTGCAATATTTAAGAAGATGACGAGAGGAAGGAATAACAAATTAAATTTAGAAAAATAAACCACACACCTGATAAGAGGTGTCCTCGATTCATTAAAAAAATCTGTAGGCTAACAGCTTTACTTGGACTGCTGTAGGTCGTAATTTGGGGGGAAAATATCCTGGGGAAGTGAGTTTCCAGGGGATGCAGTTTGGGAAATAAAAGAATTCTGATAGCAAATGTTCTGCAATATGACAGTGCGACTGTCCAGTCATGAGTGCTACAAATTGCCTGTGTAGCACGTGGGAAGGCATGTGAAGATACTGTAGCACAATGGATGCAACGTCGTCTGAGCATTTGCTATAAAAGTATATGTAAAATAATGAATGGGAGGCAATATTCCTTCTTACTTGTGAGGGAGGTAGTTCATTTGTAACTGCAGGGTTATTAAGCTGCCGCATACTGGCCAACTTGGGAACTTCATGGCACTCCAGTGCTGGCCAGTTTTTGACTTTTTTCTTTTTTTTTGCTAAACAGGTTAGGAATGATGAGATAACATGGAGAACAACCAAAAAAGTACTCACAGAAGCCTAATATGTCGTTCTGAGGTCGTTTCTCTTTCAGCTAGCAGCTGAAATGTTCGTAGTAACACCCGCAGACTTCATCAGCCACAGCCGACACCCAGCGAGTTGAGGTAGAATGTCTTTGTTTTCTTCATGGATAAGTGACCCAAATTACCCAAGGACACTTTCGGAAGGTGTATAGTTCATGTGGGAACTGTTCCCAAGCATAATTAATTGCAGGGGTGCATTACAACAGTCGAGTGAGTGAGTGGCATTTTTCCAATAATGTTCTTATGGCTGGATTTCCTAGTGTTCATGTAAGTGTTTGTCCACACATATATATTTTACATTTGCATCTAGTTATCACACAACACACATTGTACTCACTATGTGTGTCTTTTCTCAAACACACAAGACACATTACACAAGTTATATATGAAGTACTTACACTGCATTTATTATTATGAAGTTACACCATTTTAATACACATTACAGTAACTCTCAAAGGAGTCTTTCCTTACACATATCACAGATTTCTAATTCTTAGAAGTGGAGGAGGGTGCAATATTCCTCAAAGCATGGAAGGCACAACCCCATGTCACACTCCACGCAATGGTAGCTGGTGTCCTTCCGCTGGGTCCGTGGCCGTGCTGTGCTGTGCTGGTAGACGTGGCACCTGCGCTGGGGACTGTTTTGTGCCTTGTGCGGTGATAAGTTTCGGGAAGTGGCATTCAGTGAGGCGCAGGGGGTTGTCACTGCTGCATGTATCTTAGTGAGGGCCAGGATCACATCCATGGGTGCCAATCAGCTCCCTACACAGCTCTCTGATGAACCCCTCAAAGGTCTCACTGGTTCCCGTGGTGCTGGCATGGAGGACATGGGCGTTCAGTGCCGTTATATCCAGAAGATGGAAGAATAGTTTCTTGTACCTCTTCATCGTGCATCTGGCACAATCCATACTTGAAATAATGGCGTCAGACTGGCCCACTTGCAGCATATTGATATTATAATCAATTACCGCCTTTGGCTTCCAAATGTGAACCTGTTTCTCACTGCAGTAGTCCACGGTCTTGGTGAGATGCATCAAAGGGCAGTGAACCATCGATGACAGGTTCACTTCTCGGTTGTGGTGGCAGGTGGTGGAGAGGATATTGTTCACTTGATAAAACACCACCTCCTTCCTTTGCATCTTCTGGCCCACATGAACCATGTGCCGTCGGGTTTTCTTTACTGTCCTGCAGATACCTGTCTCCCGCTGGTGCAAGTTACAAGTGAGAATCTGGCTAATGTACCAGTTGTCAAGGTACAGGACATGCCCATGATGAAGGTATGCTACTTCTCCACCATTGTCTTCACCACAGCCCCTGACAGTCTGACTGTTCTAACTTCCAAAATGGCCGTCTGGGCACCTGTGTACAGGACTTGTCCTGAAACATACTCAGTCTTGCAGTCACACATGACGAAAATCTTGAACCTGAAGCGGTGTCTCTTGCTTAGGATATACTGCCTGAAGGTGATGTTTCCTCTCCATAACACGAGACTCATCTCTAACCAGGCCTCTGTAGGGAGAGAAAGAGACAGAGAATTGCGCCCTCAGGTGATCAAACACGAGCCTATTCCTCCTCATCCAGTCAGTGTTGCCAATGTTGCCGGGGTCCTCATTGTCAAAAAAATGAAGGCAGCTAAGTATGTACTGGAACCTATTCCACCCCATAACTCTTCCGAAGAAGGGCGTCGACATAAAGGGATCAATAGTCCAGTATGAGGGTTAATTATTTTTCTTGATTAATCCCATCAGCAGAACCAAGGCAAGGAAGAAGTACAATTCGTCACCCGTTATGTCTGCATCAAAGAGTCGGCTGTGAGGTGTTTGTGGGGTTGTGCCATAGCAGAAGGTAGCATAGATGATGGAGAGGAGAACGAGTCTCAATACTAGCTCCCTCGTAAAAATAAAATTCTTGAAGAAATCAATTCTCCTTGAAGTGGGAGTCAGCTCCGGCACAATACAACCTGCCCTATCACCGCCTGTGAGGGGATGAATGATGAGAATGAAACTGCTCCCATCTTCCCACTCCCATTTGACTTCATTCCCTCCTTCGGTTTTGCCCTCATCACCAATGGGGCCACCTCCGTCGCTGTTGTCAGGATGGAAAGGAAATTCGGTAGTAGGTTGGGGAATAGAGCTTGCCTCCTCATTTTCCCCATGACTTGCACTTTTCTACCCCCTGCCTTTTCCCTTCCCTTTTACTTTACATTTTGCTCCTTTCCCCACCAATGGAGGTTGTGGGAAGGGAGCACGGGGAGGTTTAAGTGTGGTGGAAGTGCTGGGCTGGGGAGAGGCAGCACAGTGTGGTGCTGAAGGTGGCGGGTATTGTCGTGTACCATATGAATAGAACAAAGTACTGCACACCTTATACTGTTTACTAAATAGTTCTTCCCCACTCCTCTGGGTTTTCATGGGTGATCCTACCCACAAAGGCCACAGATTTTCACCTGAGGAGTCGCACTTGTATTCCTCATCACTAAAGGAATCGTCCATGGAGCGAGAGCAGCGTGGTGAGGTGGGAAGTGGTGGTGGTGGTGGTGCAGGGTGAGATAAAGCCATGTAGACAGCCATATACCTCACCTTTCTTGGGGATGGAATCTCATCCTTGCTGCTTGATTCTGACTCGGGTTGGACGTAGTCTCGATCAGCAACTTCATCATCAATGGGAGAATCACTTTCTCGATCACAAGGGATGTTCCACTTTCTCGATCACAAGGGATGTTCAGGAGCTCATCAATCTCATGCTGGGGAATACCGCGATTCTCCATGGTGCTCACTCACTCACAAAGTGGGACTGAGTTGGCGGGACCCCCCAGTGGGAGGAGGGTCGTGGAGATGACTCATAGCATGGGTATTAGGCAGAGACAGGCTCGGGAGTATCCCAAGGAAACATCTCTCACCACAACTGAATTTTTGAATTTTGGCAAGTATTTCAAATCGATGACATAAATATACATCACTGGCATTTTGTGCACATCCAGGGCCCGATATGCATATAAGTCGTTGGCACAAGGCAGGTTAAATTACTTTTCCCCTCTCTTGTAGTTTTTCTCAGCTTGTTTTCCTAATTCCAACCAGGCATCTCTTTAACTACTTGACGTTTTTCTCCACCACTGTCTCTTTTACGTCACCTCCATTTCGTCTGCTTTACTGGCATTTTTATGTCAACATTACTTCCCTTTCTTCTTTCTCACAGTGATCTCTTTTTCTCCTTTAGTGGCTATTTTTTACTCGTATTTTTCTGTTTTATGGTGCATTAAAGCTCTATAGTAGATGCTTATTTTCTTGTTAACCTCGACAGTGGTAAGAAACGATTATACTGTACTAAAGAAATCCCTCCCTGAGGACAAATACTTGTGTTCCTTCTCTCTCATCTTCCATCGCTCAGAATTTGCATTGTTCTCTAAAAAGCAGAACCAAGGCAAGGAAGAGGTACAATTCGTCACTTGTTATGTCTGCATCGAAGATCGGCTGTGAGGTGTCTGTGGGGTTGTGCCACAGCAGTATGACGTGAATGAGAGATGGTTGTATTATGAACCCATTGCGAGTCTTTGAATTATGAGACCAATATGAGTTTAAGCAACAACACATACAAGGTTTGATCGAAAAGTATCCACTCATCTTTTTTTCTTGTAACCTGGTATGAGCAAGAGAATGTGAATTATCAGGTGTGTCCAGACGGCGACAGTCGCTCTGTGGACAACGTGGCCTTTTCCAATGACAACATCCTGGAAGGTGCAGATCACGATGACATTAAGAGAATGGACAACTCGTCCGACTGCGACTATCAGCCTTTCAACCCGGTCCCCACAGACAGAGGCCTGGGTGGAGGTGGAGTGTAGGAGAAGAAGACAGAAGTTATGACAAAGAAGGAAATGGAGAAGAGGACGCACTGGCCATGGAAAGGCTGCTGAAGGAGGCATATAAGACTCTGCGACATAAGCATCGTGACGAAATTCGGGCGAGAGCGCAGGAGGCATGGGAGATGAATGACAAGAGCTAGAGGACAATGGGGGATGAGGGAAATTGAGGAGGAACAGGGTGAAACGCCTTGTTAGGTAGAACATGAGAAGATATTGAGAAAAAGAAATCAAATGGATAATGGGCAAGTGCAGTTAGCGTAGAAGACAGGCCAGAACCATTTGCTGGGTCATAACAAACAACCACTCGATGATCTTTGTGAGGTATAAAGACAAGGTTAGTAGCGCTGGTCCATTTGGACTGACCTCCTAGAAAGGGAGGGAAAGTCCCCCGGAAGAGGAAGTGAAGGGTAAAGTCAGGTGGATGCTATGTAGCATGATGCGTCAGAGACGTAACAGTGACGTGAACAAAGGGGTGGGACAATGCCCCATGAAGGGTATATAAGAACGATTGTAGGTGTGGTAACGTAGTAGGAGCTGGCACACGACAGTGCCAAGGGAGGCAGACACTCAAATCCCAACCGTCATGGGCATCATGGTGTTGATAAGTAGAGGCAGCTGAAGTTGTAGTAACTTGCAATAAGGCAAGATAGCCCTTTGCTCAGAAACCAGTAACATATATTTGGCTGCATTGTCCTCGACTCTGGGATAGAATTGAGGATTTAACTCAAGATATGTAGTTATAGATGAACACTGAATACTCAACGTATGAGTAATTAGTTTAGTAACTATGTTGGACGACTAGCCTATCATGTTCTAGTAAGTGTGTTATATATAACCAATGAGTTGTACTAAAGTAATACATAATAATTGAGATGGATAATTAATGTCTTGGCGTCGGATTGCAATCCCATATGTTAAGAATTCAGTAGACCTGTAACAATTTGTTGATACTCTGTATGAGTACTAAAATTAAAGTTAGAAGTGGTCCTTGTGTTTCAGAACCTCGCTGTGTAGAACAGTGATTTATGGTAGTCCAGGGAGGAATAAGGGCACAAAGGAATTGCTTATTGCTTTATTGTTCAGACTGTAACGTTGCAGACTCTCTCTCTGGGCTTGTCTCCCCACCCTTTACTGTTATTTTAATGCTACCAAGAAACACATTAATAACAGTCATTCTTCGTACTTGGCCTAGCTGGGCACGGCACCCACCACGGGTAGTTGTGGAAGTGAAGGATGCGACACTGGTGGCTAGTGGTAATGATATATTTACAACTTTTACTTACAATCATTACTAAAAGATTTCACATATGAGGTTTGAAAACTTATTGCATGGAATTTAGTGAGTCTAGCAGTGTCTCTAGTTCCTTCTGCTAATCATTCAGATTCAGACTCAGAAGTATTGTTTGAAATGGCTGAGGCAGCCGCTGTACCAGGAATCGCTACCTTGTCCAATCAACTGTCGCAGGGGACTGCCAACAATGCCAAAGATGCTGTCTTTTGCATCAAAGGTCTTAGGTACTACGCAGCATGTAAATACATGACATTACTTGAATTTCCTGGATTAACTTTTGAACCAAATCTCAGCAAATGGCTGCAGGACATGGAAAATAAGACTACTGGACCTAGGTGGACTACCAGCAGTTGCTTTGATGTGGCCTGGGAGTACACCCTAGGCGGGGTGCATGATAAGATAGAGGACTTTAATACCAGAGCAAACGGTAGCTGGGACCAATTCACGTCTGTTGTCTTGGCACTATGTTCAACTGACCAAGCCCTTCTACCCACTCTTCATTCGCTAAGGTATGAGGTGCGTCGTAAGCTGGGCAAGTGATTTATTGATTACTGGCTATGACCAATCAATATGGCTGATTATCTTGGAACTTTGGAGCCTCAGTATCATAAATGTGCTTTATTTATTGCTATAGACACATTTTTTGAAGCGTTCCCTGCCCAATATAAAGAAACTCTTGACCCTCAAGAGTTCAAAGGTTCCATTGACACCCTCGATAAAGTCGTGAGTAAAGCCATTACTTGGGCAGAGCAAAGTCACTCCCACTTGGTGGAGGACGGCGTGGCAAAAGGAAAGGGGATGTAGTTGCACATGTAAAACTAGAACCTAGGGATGCAATAGCTCTCACTCCAGGAGAGAAAGCAAGCACTGGGATATCCACAGCAGAATGCCCAGCAAACTGTACTAGATGTGGCGAGGTGGGCCACCAAGCACGCACCTGTCGCGCTCCCAACCCAATCTTGTCAGGGCAATTCCATACATTAACACCTGAAGAACGAAAGAAGGTTCGTTGTTTCCGTTGTGGCAGACACCATGGCATTTGGCAAAACACTGTTTTGCTAAAGTAGAGACCCCAGGCTAAAGACCATGGTGTGTTCACTGTAAGAATAGAGCTCATAATACTGATCAATGTTCAGCACATCTTAAGCAAAAGAAAAAGTTGAGTGAGAAGCATGATCTTGGGAAACGGGACGGATCTGGTGGTAGTCGTAGGAGCGTGTGGTGAGGTGAGACTGTCTCATGCTTCTAGACACAGAAGCATGTTGATCACTTATTCACCAGAGAACCTATGAGAAAATGAGTGAGAAGAAACCTGGGCTTAGACCATATGGAGGCCGAAGTCTGGTTTCCACAAGTGGTGACGAATTGGAAGTTATGGTGACCAACCTGCCCATAGGGTTGGCAGGCCACACCTATGAAAGTGAATTTAAGTAGTAGAAAATTTGCCTTCCACAATTTCAGTGATTCTAGGTTTGGATTTTATTTTCGCTCGGAATGCATATCAAGATTGATGGGAAAAAGGTAAAGTTACAGGTTGGAGAAAAGGATCTTCACGCAGAGGATACTTTTGCCTTGCCCGTAACTGAAACCAGCCTACCCGATGAATTAGAGTATATCTCTGGACGTTGCATAACAAGTGAGACAGTTATGATAGATCCATTTACATACTGTACAGTGTTATCCCCTTGGTGACTGAACTTTTCGGCATGGACTGTTGGGTTATTCTATCCAACTCCTGGTAGTACTTTCGCCGCCATGCTGTGGCCAGAGATTGTTAATATGACCCCGAGTGAGGCGAGGGGAAGGTCCAGAATATATGCTGCATATATTAATGCCACCCCAGACCAGATAAGTGTATAAGGTGGGCACAGTGGAACCCTTCGAGGAAGTAAGGTGAGACAAAAGGCAAGAAAGCGAGCAAGGACAGGTAGCTTGTGTATCACAAGGGTTACAGGGAGAAGAGAGAGTAGAGAGAGATTGTTTCTGAAGATTGACAAACTGTATCCCCAGGGCAGTCGGGAGTGATGCTCTCAAACGTCTAGTGTGACAGCATCCTCGTGTGTTCTCAATGCCGGATGAACCACTAAATTCCACACCTTACTTCCTCCATCATATCTGTGCTATGAGACTGCCCGTGAACCGTTGTGAGGACTCCATATTATAAAAATACAAATCATAATAGATAGCATAATAGATAGATGTAGGAATCTACATTATCATAATACAACTCATAATAGATAGCATAGTAGATAGGAACACCAGTAAAGCCAGGTGTGGGAACAGGAAATATGTCAGCAAGAGTTAAACAAAAGAATGCCAGAGGGCACCGGAAGGGCTACATAAACACAGACACACACAAGCTTCTAAAACCCGTACATATGGGTTATACACGTGACACAAGCCCTCCTAGACAAAAAAAGAAAAATTAGAGTGTCAGAAGGGGGCTAGTGGCAGAAGCGTGAGGTGGTAAAGAGAAGAGAGGTCCAGTGGGAACTTAGCTAGAATATATACGTTCCTGTGTAATACACAGTGTTCAATTTAAATTTTCCCTTTGAAGATAATAAACTACAATCAATACCCTGTATCCATCCTTAACTTCTCCTATCTTCGATTACTCGATAACTAAAATCATTCTCAAGATTCACATATTATAGGGTCAAGATTCACACTGTCATCCCTATAAGATACCAGCTAAGTATCATAATGCTCTCAGGCAACAAATGAATGAGTTGTGGGAACAAAGTATAATACATCCCTCTAGATCACCTTATTGCTCACTCTTGGTCCCCCGTGGCTAAGAGAGATGGAGGGTTACGAATCTGTCTTGAGTTTCGACACTTGAATAAGCAGATAATATCGGATCCTTTTCCGTTGCCGAATATTGCTCACATCCTTTCTCAGATAGGAGAAAATGCCATATTTAGTAGTTTAAATTTGAGACACGGATACCAACAAATACTCCTTCATGAGGCATCGCGACCATTGACGGCATTTTCCTCTCAAGATGGTCATTGGGAGTATAACAGCTTACCGTTTGGCTTGAAAGATGTCCCAGCCGAGTTTCAACATATTGTTATGAAAGGGGATTTGCCAATTAGGTACTCTCATACCTTCGAGACGTTTCTCGTACCGTAAGTTCCTGTACGAGTCATCAGAGTTGCCAGTTTGCCTGCTGTTTGTGAGCATAGTTGTTTCATAAGTTGTGCATTTATTTTTGTGCTCTTTTTCTCAGTAATGTTTTATTTAAGTGATTGCTTCTTAAATTATGTAATTTAAGTTCGTATGGTAAATGATTTAGAGTGTTATGTAATGTGAGACAACTCTGCATGTCTTCATGTGTCTGAGTTGGCAACTGTTGCCCGTCGAGAGTATACTCGTATAATGTAGACGTTTCTCGAATAATGCAAGCTTTTATAGGATGGTGTGCAGATTATTACAAGTTTAGTCGGGTGTCAAGTCAGTTTGAGCGAAGTGCAGTCGGTTTTGGTTTTGGTGTAGTGCAGTGTCAGTGTCAGTGAAGACTGTATATTTTTGGTACTTGTGAAAACAGTGGCAAACAGTGACGGGTTACTGAAGTTTGTATATCATTGGTACTTGAGAAAACAGTGAAGTGTCAAGAATTAAGTGTAATAACTGTGAAGTGTTGTTAAACATTAATAGCTGGTCACAGACCAGGGGATGGAATTCGTGAATGCTAAGTTAAGTGACGAAACAGAATTGCTCAAAATGAGAAAGATAACAACAACACTGTATCACCCTTCAGCGAATGGGTTAGTGGAACGGGTGAACAGAACCATGGTCCAAATACTGTGAACAGTGATCAAGAGCAATGCAAACCACTGGCACCGGATGATACATTTGGCATTCATGGCCTACAACTCAGGGTTTCATAGGTCAGTTGAGGATTCCCCATACTTTCTATTGCATTTGAGGGACCCCATGTGCCGCATCAGATGATAAATGATTTGCAGCCTCATTATAACCTTGATGACGCCAAGTACATGGTAGCCGCTATGGCAGCTAAGGTGTTTCAACGATGTCAGTTATATTTAGACAGGGCTAGTACAGAGAACAAAGATTATTGAAATAGGCAGGCTGCTGTCAAACTTCTTCATGTGGGAGATCGAGTGTACATGCGTACAGTTCCTAAACAAGGAGTTGCTTGGTAGTTACAGCCCCTTTATGCAAGACCATACAGAGTCACGGAGAGTGTCAGTGATGCTGTACTTAAAGTGCATCGTGTGAAGGATGGAGCCAACTCCACACTTCATATCGATCGCGTGTGAGTGCTCCCCGAATCTTCTCTCACCATTAAGGATAATAAGAATATTTGTCGTGCATACCCAGTACATGAAATAGATGAAGATGATGATCATGCTGAGAATAAACTAGATGATGTTACAGCCATTCTGGTATATCAGTCAAGTGCTACAGGTGGTAACGAACCGGTATAGCAGGATGGGGACGCAAACGGAAGTGAAAACGTGAGTCAGAGCAGAAGAGAGGAGGTGAGTGGTAGTGGGGAAATCCCAGGAGAAGCAACCGACCCAGCGCCCAGCTGCTTGTCGTCTTTAGATGACTAAGATCACGCGTCAGTTCCCAAATGTCGTAAGAATACCCCCGCTAATACCAATACACCAGTCCTGTATGAGACAGCCCTAGCATGTACTCAATATGGACGGTGGGTGTTAACGCCGAAGTGGTGACATGTGGAGGTGTAGGAGGACTACTGGGCCTTGGGATAGGCTACCGCCCCCAAGATATAGGCCCTGAAGCCTTTGCCCAGAGTTGGACACGTAAAAAAAAAAAAAAAAAAAATACAGTTTGTCATTGTCATGGGGGATGTGAGTTTATGAATTAACAATAAGTAGATGTTGCCTGAAATACCGGTACAAGGAACTGACTTGTGAAAATCAAGCAGTAAGTTTTACTTTATGTCGCCTTACTTCGCTGATTCTCTAAGAATGAGAATTTATAAACTTTCTCAGCAGTACTCAGCAGAAACTAATTACTCACGCGTGCTGTTTGTTAGTACTGTTAGCCTCTTGAGAAAGTGACTCCACTCCTGACAATCAGTAACTAGTGCTATTAATGATGAACAGGTTATTGCCGGTGCATTAACTCCTGGCTGGCAAAACGGATTTAAGCTTGATACAAAAGAACTGGCCTAAGTACCAGTTATAAATAATGTAAAGCATTTGTGCAAACTAGGAACGGCAACTAAAATAAGCTTAATGTGGAGAAATAAAACACGAGTTTAACTACATTAAGCTCAAAGTAAAGAACTGTAAATTTATTAATTACAATGAAATAAATTTACGTTACATGAGTCTCAAAAATGAATTCAAAATAACAAGGAGAATACACTCACTCGCTCATTCAAAAGCTAACCACACTTAAACAAAGGAAAAAACAAAAAGAAATGCTGGTCAGTGGAGGGGAGCTGAGCGAAAAGAACTGGGCGCCTGTGCTGAACATCAAGAGGCTGCTATCCGGTAAGCCCGCTTCGCCAATTCACCGTCTAGGTGGAGATTCAGGAACTTGCTGTACAACAGCGGCACTGCCTTACACTGGGCACAAACGATCCTACTCTGGCGATGACTCAAAGCTGACTAACTTCAAACTATGAAAGAGGGCGAGGGATGGCCATGTTCGAACTTCAACTGTCAACAGAAAGAAAGTGAGCAATATACGCTCACAATAAATCACACAGTGGAGGCACTAATGTCGTGGATAAGAATGATCACTTGTGAAACAGTAAGAAATGTTCTGAAAACCATCCCGATCGGAGTGAATACAAGGACGATTGAACAGAGTGATGCGAAATAGGAATTAGATTCCACTAGAATTCGTGGTTTTCTCACTGATGTACGATGTCAAAAATTTATAAATATGCTGACACGAATTCGTGACATTATGCCCCATCAAAATCAGATTTTTCTTGAGAAAAATTTTCGATATACATATATATAAATCCTAACTCAGTCACACAAGATTCACACTATGGTGTGTGTACTATCTTGCTACAGGAGAAAATCGCAGTCGCCCATGAGCGTAAAAACCTCCTATTTACGTTAAAAGAAGCAAGCTTGAGGAAAAAACTCCGTGATGACAGTGAAAAATCCAGTACTCAGGACAAACTGAGCGAAAAGTTTGCTACATTTACATTAACAACTAATTGTTATGTAGCGTGATGTATGTAATACACGGTGTAGGTGTGACAGTTGTGGTGTAGCTGTGCCTATGTGTAAAAATATGTAATACACATCAATAGTAAATAATGGCGACGAGGCAGAAGAGAAGAGGCGGCAGCATGCGGCAGAGATGATCAACTGATCTCCACGACAAAATTGCTAAACTCGCCAGCTGCACCTGCGAAAGCAATCAAGGTGGAGCATCAAAAGTGTCAGTGTGACAAGCAATCTTTATTAGATTACAATTTCTCTGCCTAGCAGTCAGTATTTACTCTACAAAAATTATGCCCTAGCCGAAAATTTTAAGTGACAGCCAAGCTTTGTATATTCGAGGTCGCCATTATTTTCGTATTGGATATACTATTAACCAGGAAACGTGGTCCCAGGACAGAATCTCAAGAGACCCTTATAGCTTACTGGTTAAACCCTAAACCTACATTATTATTAACCAGGAAACATGGTCTAACTGAGCTAAAAGACTGGGCATCTGTCTAGGACATCAAATGCTGCAATTTGCTAAGCCAAAGGACCCAGTTTACTGGTTAAACCCTACTCTACACTTACAATTAACATTGGCAAGCTGAGAATCCCTACACAATCTCGGGCAGGTCACATTTTTACACCCACTGTGGGTGTGAACACTCATGTGGATACTGTGCATTCTCTGGGAATCCTCAGAGAGGCCCACAGCTCGAGACACCACAAGGTAATTCAAACACAGCCATGGATGGTCTTTGTGGGGTTCTCGAACTTCCCCCTTAACCTACAGTACATGTGTATGCACAGACCCTGGACATAATGTGTCCTGTGGGGCCAATGGGAAAGACGTCAGATCTGCACCCACATTACCACTGCCCTGTCTCTCAACTGACTCTGAGATTACGGGTGTGGATTCAAACAGCTCAGGAAGGACATGTCCCTGATTGGTGGTACTGACATACATTGCAAGAACGCACAAAGCTATCTATTTCTTGTCCCATTCCTGGTCAGAAAAAGTCAGCACGAATACAGCCCTGGGTTTTCCTTTTGCCCATGTGACCTCCTGATGCTGAACAATGACCCCATTCTAACACTGCTTGGCGGTACTTAATGGGAACGACAAACTGCAGTCGAACCTCGCCCTGGGGTGTTCATGACTAACGGTACAGCCGTTATTGTTTACGAAGGAACTTGGCTTGAACCCCATGAATACTTGATCACTCTACCCTTCTGTTTCTTCCACATGGCAGCAAGTATCGGGTCAGAATGTCGTTCCCGAACAACATCTTGGCTACAAATCAGATCTTGCGATGATATAATTGTCGCCAGGGCGACACAGTTCGGAGCCTCAGCCATGGCTCGTGTTACTGTAGCCGAAGTCTGAGTAGCATCATCTATGGTGCAACTATACTTGGCACCAGGAATATTGCCTATGATAAGGTCAAACAAAGGTTCTGGCATGACAACTGCGACTGTCGTACCAGTGTAAAATGGAGATGCTACCTGGATACATGCCTCAGGGAACAATCTCACTGATCTATCAATAAGCTTAGCTTGGATCTGTCGACCTGTGTACTCCTCAGGCCGAACTAGACTCTGCCTGACCCATTGTCTCTCAGGACCTTCTCAGGAATGCCTCCCACGAACCCTGACTGAACAAGGAAGGCACTGTTACCTGTAGGAGGGCCTGTGGAGGAAGCAGCCAGCCACTGATGAGGCTGCTGAATAAATGATGCGGCAAACATGGTGCCCTGAGAACTAGATACCTGAGGGGTCATACTCACTGTTTGGAGAGATGGAGCGTTGACCTCCTGTGGCAGAGTGTTCACTGTCGCTGGGGGACTAGTGAACTGTGGGGAAGTACCCGTACTGCTAGCGACAACACCACGGTACTGCTGTTGAGGAATAAAGGCTGCATTCGCTTCCTGCCTCCAATTCACTTGGGCTGGTGCTGAAAAGTATTGTCCTGACCTTTGATTCTGTGGCTGATACTGCTGCTGGTTAGGGTACTTGTTGTACCGCTTCCACTCAGGTTTCTGGGTATTTTGCCCCTGGTCCTTCTTCTGCAGTTTGTTTGGACCTTGGCCATTATTCTGAGAATGGCCTTATTGCTGGGGTCCAGTCTGAGACAGTTTCCCAGATTTGTCAGCTTTCTTGTTCCAGGTGTGTTACTTACGAGTTTGATTCCCGTATGCAGTGAAGAATGCATCAGCCTTCTCCACCATTTGGCTGGCATCCCTTACCTGGCAGATCTTAAGCTGAGCCATAAGCTCAGCAGGCCACGACTTTTCTAGCTGTGTGTGCAGCATAAGGTCAATTATCCCCTCTCGTGTGGAAGGAGTTTCATCATTCTCCATCCACTCATCTAAGTAAGCAGTAAGCTGATCAAGAAACTGAACGGCAGTCTCTTTTTCTTGTAAACGAGCCCTCATAAACTGACTCTTGGCATCGTCAACTGTGAGACCGTACGCTTTTACGAGTGTGGCCTTCATCATCTCATACGTGAGATTGTCTCCACGAATTCTATGGAGAATATCGAGGGCAGGGCCCTCAAACAAGCTAAGAAACTGGAGCCGCTTAGCTGCCTCATCCAGCTGGTACAGCTGAGCCATGTCTTCGAAACGAGCTATGAATGGCTCGATTTGCTCGCCTCCCTTGTATGGAGGAAGCTTGATGTGTGGGGTCGCCAGAACATATGCAGGGAGAACGCTTGTGGATCTTGGGTTAGCTGCACCAGATGTGTCTGAAGCCAAGGAGTCTCACTTGAGCTTCAGTATCTCAAGTTCATGTTTCTCACGTGCCTCTCGACACGTTCGTGTTCTCGTTCTCTCTCTCATTGTTGTCGCTCATATTCATGTTCTCTCTCATGTTGTTCTCCTTCGTGTTTGCATTCTCTCTCGCGTTCCTCGCTCTGTTCTCGCTCATATTCATGTTGAATTCTATGCTCTTCACGAGCATCATTCTCACGTTGTTGTTTGTAACTAAACTAAGAGAGGACGTAGTCTTTGATATTTTGTTCGGGGTCGCTAAGCCCCATATCTTTGGCTTCCTGTACATAGATATTAGTAGTCATAATGCTAACTCAACTAATGCTGAGTAGACTAAAGACTGAGTACTGACTGCTATTTTGCAGAGAAATGCCAATAATCAAGAGTAAAGAATATAGGCACAGGTTGGTGGTTACCAGTTTTATCTAGTTAAACTGGTAAAGAAAGAAAATTAAATAAAAACAACTGACTGGAAAAACTATTACATAAAATTAAAAAGAATGAATCAATAACCACCAGTAAGATAGTGCCTATAGACTTTAATGATAAATACCAAGGTGTAAGTGATTGAGTATTATCCCATTAATAACTTTAGAGCTAGGAGTTAATATCCTGGAACGAGGTCGCCAGATGTCACGGGGGGGATGTGAGTTTATGAATTAATAATAACTAGATGTTGCTTGAAATACCGGTACAAGGAACTGACTTGTGAAAATCAAGCAGTAAGTATTACTTTATGCCGGCTTACTTCGCTGATTCTCTAAAAACGAGAATATATAAACTTTCTCAACAGTACACAGCAGAAACTAATTACTCACGGGTGCTGTTTGTTAATGCTGTTAGCCTCTTGAGAAAGTGACTCCACCCCTGACAATCAGTAATTAGTGCTATTAATGATAAACAGGTTCTTGCTGGTGCATTAACTCCTGGCTGGCACAACGGATTTACGCTTGATACAAAAGAACTGGCCTAAGTACCAGTTATGAATAATGTAAAGCGTTTGTGCAAACTAGGAGCAGCAACTAAATTAAGCTTAATGTGGAGAAATAAAACACAAGTTTAACTACATTAAGCTCAAAGTAAAGAACTGTAAGTCTATTGATTACAATGAAATAAATTTATGTTACATGAGTCTCAAAAATGAATTCAAAATAACAAGGAGAATACACTCACTCGCTCATTCAAAAGCTAACCACACTTAAACCTAGGAAAAAACGAAAAGAAATACTGGTCAGTGGAGGGGAGCTGAGCGAAAAAAACTGGGAGCCTGTCCTGAACATGAAGACGCTGCTATCTGCTAGGCCTGCTTCGCCAATTCACCGTCTAGGTGGAGATTCAGAAACTTACTGTACAACAGCGGTGCTGTCTTACGCTGGGCACAAACGATCCTATTCTTGTGACGACTCAGAGCTGACTAACTTCAAACTATGAAAGAGGGCGAGGGATGGTCGTGTTCGAACTTCAACGGTCAACAGAAGGAAAGTGAGCAATATACGCTCACAACAAATCACTCAGTGGAGGCACTAATGTCGTGCATAAGAATGAACACTTGTGAAACAGTGAGAAATGTTCTGAAAACCATCCTGATCAGAGTGAATACGAGGATGGTTGAACTGAGTGATGCGCAGTGGGAATTCCACTAGAATTTGTGGTTTTCTCACGGATGTACAATGTCACGAATTTATAAATACGCTCGCACGAATTCGTGACAGTCACACACGACAGTAGAAGATTTACCTTTAGTCATGGGCAGACAGTTAGAGCACACTAACAGAAAGACAAGAGGGAAGTAGAGATTTAAGTCATAGTAGTTATATATTTTACTTTTATTTTCAGGTATGGCTGCTTACAGTCATAGTGACAGGCAGCACTAGACACACTGACCCATTTATGGAAGAACCTGCTCCCACAGGACTCATCTATTCTCCAGTTTCTAAGCTCATTTCAACTGGAAACCACTATGTGGTACTATGGGGAGTAGACTGTAGCACCAGTACAGCAGGACAGTACTCCCAAGGTGGATGTAAAACTGATGACAGGGAGAGCTGTAGTCCCCGTTTCATCAGCCCTCGGGAATAGTTCCTAACCATCCTCATTTGCTGAACCTTTTCAGTGTTTCAGTAACACAGAGAGTAGGACAGCATGCTCTCCAGTACAAGTTTCTCTGTCAACACCAATCTATATGCACAGTACACAATACACATCCTTTTGAAAAAAAAAAAAAAAAAAAAAAAAAAGATCTTGAATTTGGCTCTCTTTTGTATTGTTTTTATTTTTATTCTTGGAAGGAACGGGTTGCAGGCACCTGGCTTTTCATTCCGTCTTTCTTGCATAAAAGAAAAATGTTGTTGAACGAGAGGAAACTTTATGAACCTTTGATCAGTTATCCAAATTTGTTTCACTCAATTCAGTGGAATATAGACCACATGGACAACACGTCCTTCCTTGTTTCATCACTTAAAGCAACGTTAAATTCATTTCAGTGTGAGTTGTTGGCAGTAGTAGGGATGGCTTTGAAGACTGTATGGGTAAGGAGGGTGTTGATATAAGAAACGAAAATGGACTGCGATTTGGAAACTTTTGTTTGACAAATGACCTTATAATTGATGGAACAATCTTTGAGCACAGAAATACGCATAAAACTACTTGGATTTCACCATGTGATAAATCTTATAACAGATTGACCACATTGCAATTAGCAGGAGGCACATGAGTTATTTGCAAGATGTTTGCGGAAGGAGGGAGGCAGATATAGATAATGATCATCAACATGTTGTGTCAAAGATTAAAATAAAACTTAAGAGAAACTTTAACGTTAATTGTACAGGAGGTAATAATTATGATTTTGATGAGCTGAAAAATGATGAGAATGCGAAGGAAAAGTTTCGGTAGGAATGTAGGAACTGGTTTCTAGTCCTGCAGACTTTGATGGAATCTGAAGACAATGATATTAAACAAATGTCGAGAGAGGTAAAATAGGTTTTGCATGAGAGTGTTAAGGTTACTATTAAGAAAAAGGGAAAAGCGAGAAGGAAAAGTGGATGTCAGATGAAACATGGATTACAATTCAGAAAAGGAAAGAGGCGAAGTTAAGAAGTGAAGAACAACCTGTTGATGGCCAGGTAATTGAAGTACTTAGAGCAAAGTAGTGGAGTTTACATTCTGAAGTAAAAAGACTTGTTAGACGTGATAAGAGGAGGGTATATGATGAAAAGACAACAGAGACAGAAATAAAGTAAAAATAAGGGTCAGAGCACAAGAGCATCGTATCAGGCCATAATGGAGTTAACTGGGACTGAAAAGAGGAAGGAAATACCTGTACGAGATAGAAATGGTAATTTGATGACTAAAGATTTGAATATAAAAAGAAGGTGGAAAGAGCATTTTGAATCTGTTCTAAATAGACAAATCCCAGCTGAAGAGGACATTTTGCCAGCCGAGAGAGATTTGCAGATAGAAACAGGAGATATAACCTTGGAAGAGGTAGCAAAATCTATAAAGGAATTAAAATAAAAAAAAATAAAGCCCCAGGAGAGGCTGGAATATTTCCTGAAATGCATAAGATGGAAAATGATGAGTTGATGAATGCGCTTTTGAAGCTTTTTAATGTTGCTTGGGAAAAAGGTGGAATTCCAGAGGAATGAAAAAATGGAGTGATTATACTAATACTAATAAAGGGAGATTTAAGTGTGTGTGGCAATTGGAGGGGGATAACATTGACACTGTAATTGCAAAAGTCTTTTCCAAAATCTTGTTGAACAGAATAGAGCCAGTAATTGATAAAATTTTAAGAGAAGAACAAGTGGGATTTAGAAAGGGTCGAGGTTGTAATGATCAAATTTTTACTGTAAGGCATCTAATGCAACAAGCTAATGAGATGAAAATGCCACTTAGTCTGTGTTTTGTGGATTTTGAAAAGGCGTTTGATAGTGCTTCACGTGGAGCTGTGTTGAAAATTATAAGATTCTATGGTATACCAGAAAAGTTTATAAATATTATTAGAAGCCTGCATGAAGGTACTTTTTGTAAGGTAATGGTGGGTGGTTCCTTGAGTGATCCATTTGAAGTTAGGTCAGGAGTGATTCAAGGAGGAGTTCTTTCGCCATTGCTGTGTGTTTTGGTTATGGATTATGTTATGAGAAAGGTTGTAAGGAAAACAGGTGCAGGAATTAACTGGAAAGAAAATAAGAAGCTGATGGATTTGGACTATGCTGATGATATTGTACTGATTTGTGGAAGTATTTACGAGATGCAGAGTGTGCTTGATTGTCTGGTGGAGGAAGGAGAAAAAGTGAGATTGGTAATAAATTGTGGAAAGACTGAAATTATTAATATGAACGTGGAGAACCAAATGGAACGTGGAGAACCAAATGGATTGGGAATAATGTAGTGAAGAATGTTGAAAATTTTAAATATATGGGAACGATTGTATCATCTAATGGATCATGAAACAGTGAAACTGAGAGAGGATTAGACTGGCTTGGCAAGCTGCTGGAATGTTGAAATCTGTTTGGAATAATAATATGCTTTCGGTACATACTGAAGTAAAAATTTACAATTCCATGGTTAGACCAGTTTTAATTTATGGGCATGAGTCATGGTACAGTACAATTGCAACAGATCACAAAATATTAGGATTCGAGAATAAAATACTGAGAAGGATTCTTGGGGCAGTGTGGCAAGACAGAGTTACAAATGAAATAGCAAGGGATATTACAAGAGTGGAACCAGTTGATGAATATGTGAGACTGTCTCGCTGGAAGTGGCTGGGGCACATATATAGAAAAGAAGGCAGTTTAATACAAGATGTGCCAGAGTGCACTGCTAGAGGAAGAAGAGGTAGAGGTAGGCCGAGGGAAACCTGACTGGGGACAATGAAAAGAGAAGCAAGATAGGAGTGCTGGGGGTACCTGAAGGAGATGGCAAGAGACAAATATTGGAGTTCATCGAGGCCCTATGCATCCCGTGGGGTGCCACAGGAAATGATTGATTGATTGATTGATGAGTTTCGGATCAGGTTTGAAGATTTACGAAACTCAGTAAATTATTTGTTATCAGCTAAGCCACCAACAGGTCGTGCATCCAGAGGCGGAATTGATTTTGTTGGTATATTGCTAATGCTCTATTTGGCACTGCAACTCAGCAACAGGTAGATGAAATTCATGCCAGACTGGGTCGAGTTGAGGCAATGTCTGAGAAAGAACATTGAATAAAAAATATGCATTCTCAAGTTCTGAATACAGTACTACAATTAGAGACATGTCCCATATGCATGCTGCAATTGCTAAGTTACAAAAGGCAGCTAAAATCTCACATGAAGTAATTAGGCACTATTCCCCTAAATCCTTATAACCAGAAGACGAGACACGTATAACTGAAGCTTTTCTTAATCGTCAGCTGGCTTTATCACACATTATTGCCGATCATGTGAGGATTAAGTTAGGTCTTCAGAGTATGATGCAAGCTCGCCTGAGTGCGGATTTCGTGCCAAATACGTTATTGCTTGAGCTTCTGAACAATATTTCATTAATGAGGCCTGGCCTACTTTTCCCTGCTCGTCCTGAATATCTTGCCTTGTACTGTGACTTAGTCATACCTCGCAAGACTTCCTCTTCAGTGTGTTTCTACTTGTTAATACCGGTACAGGGTGACCCGGCAGACACCTTTGATGTCTTCTGCATCACTTCCTTGCCCTATAAGGTCCTTAAGACTATTTTTTTTAATACAAACTGTCCCCTCTGCTAAGTTTATTGCACTGAGAATCATCTGCACTATATGCTAATGGACTATTTCACTCAGCGTCGTACTCATCATAAACTACTTGTTTGTAAGCCACAGGGCCCAGTACTGAGATCTAGCAATAACACTTGTGAAAGTGCTACATTTCTAAATAAGGATATTGCACCTAAGTTATTTCGAAAACGAGTTATCAAACATTTCGTCCTGGTGTTTGTCGGGGACCAAGATAAGTGGTGTTTCTCCACGAACACCCAAATGCAGTTTACCCTTAACTGTGCTGTAAATGATACTGCCAAAACTATTCAAATTGTTCAAGGTATAGGTCATGTAGTCCTGGATGACGGTTGCAGTGCCCATAGGGGGATACTCACCCTGCCAGCTTATACCATTCTCACCAAGGACACCAAATTGTCTGTTTGTCTGTAGTCTTTCACACCTTACCCTTTAATATGTCACTTTCTCATGTTGAGTTGAATGCCAAACAAGCCCTTCCTAATGTCTTTCCCCAGAATGATTAATCTAACTCCTTGTATTTAGATGAGTTGTTGCACTTCCAATCCAAACTCCTTCTCCTTGAACCCTCTCCCAAACCAACCCATCAATGACTCTAGAAATTCATGTACATACCATGGCAGCTGTTAGTCATTTCTCTTGCTTTCAACTGTATCTAGCTTATAAATGCTGGTCATACAGATGTCGCTCTCGGCGCACCTCATTCGTATGCTCACTCTTCTGGTTAGACCTCTCTACGTTCTCGCCACCCCGGGGTCCTGTTCCTGACACCCGGAACGCCCCTGCTATACCTATGAGGTGGAGGGCGAGAACGCAGGGGAAGGAATGTCGAGACGGCAACAATCGCTCAGTGGACGACGTGGCCTTCTCCGACGACAACATCCTTGAAGATGCAGATCACGACGCTACTTAACAGAATGGACAAACCCGTCCGACTACGACAATGCCGTTCAACCCGGTCCCCTCAGACAGAGGCCTGGGCAGAGGTGGAGTGTAGGAGGAGATGACAGAAGTGAGGAAGAAGAAGAAAATAGAGAAGAGGACTCACTGGCCATGGAAAGGGAGCGTCGTAGGCTGCTGAAGGAGGCGTATTAGACTCTGCGACATAAGCATCGTGACGAAATTCAGGCAAGAGCAGAGGAGGCATGGGAGATCAGCGACAGAGCTAGAGGACGATGAGGGATGAGGAAAATTGAGAAGGAACAAGGTGAAACGCCTTGTCAGGTAGAACATGAGAAGATATTGAGAAAAGGAAATCAAATGGATAATGGGCGAGTGCACTTAGTGTAGAAGATAGGCCAGAACCATTTGCATGGGTCATAACAAACAACCAGTAGGTTATCTTTGTGGGGTATAAAGACAGGTTAGTAGCACTGGTCCATTTGGACTGACCTCCTAAAATGGAAGGGAAAGTCCCCCGGAAGAGGAAGTGAAGGGTAAATTCAGGTGTACGCTCGCTTACATAAAATCAGTATCCATGACGTGTCAAAGATGTAACAGTGACATGAACAAAGGAGCGGGACAATGCCCCATGAAGGATATATAAGAACTACTGTATGTGTGGTAAAGTAGTAGGAGCTGGTAGAGAGTCCAGACAGGACAGTGTCAAGGAAGGCAGACACTCAAATCCCTACCGTCATGGGCATCACGGAGTTGGTGAGTAGAGGCAGCTGAAGTTGTAGTAACTTGCGAGAAATAAGGCAAGATAGCCCTTTGCTCAGAAGCCAGTAACATATATTTGGCCACGCGTTCCTCGACCATGGGATAGACTTAAGCGATAGATTTAACTCAAGATATGTAATTATACGTGAACACTGAATAATCAACGTATGATTTAGTTTAGCAACTATGTTGGGCGACTAACCTATCATGTTCAAGTAACTGTCTTATATATAACCACTGAGTTGCACTAAAGTAATACATAAGAACTGAGATGGATAATTAATGTCTTGGTGTCGGATTGCAGTCCCATATGCTGAGAATTCAGTAGACCTGTAACAATTAAAGTTTGAGGTGGTCTTTGTGTTTCAGAACCTCAGTGTGCAGAACAGTGATTTATGGTAGTCCAGGGAGGAATAAGGGCACAAAGGGATTGTTTATTGCTTTATTGTTCTGACTGTAACGTTGCAGACTTTCTCTCTCTGGCCTTGTCTCCCCACCCTTTACTGTTATTGTAATGCTATCAATAAGCATATTAATAACAGACATTCTTCGTACTTGGCCTAACTGGGCACGGAGCCCACCACGGGTAGTCGTGGGAGTGGAGGATACTACAGGTGTATGTTCGGTGCGTGTGTCAGAGGACGTGTTCTTGCTCGTCCCATTTTCGTTTGTGTCACAATGACTGATCGAATTGAGCAACGTTACTGCATTAGATTTTGTCAAAAACTTGGCGACGTACAATCTGAAACCATCAAGTAGAATCAGCAGGTTCTTGGCAATGAAGCAAGGTGAAGCTGATGCTGAGTTTTTTTTTTTTTTTTTTCCCGACTACCGGGGTGTTCTTTACGAGTAGGCTCCGGAAGGCCAAACAATCAGGGAACAGTGTTGCCATTCTAGTTACTCTCCCACTATATCTAGCATTTCTGAATTGTGACCTGGTGGGTAAATTTTCTATCTAGCTGCTAGCGGAAAATCTGACAAGCATATTATACTTTCGGGCGACTTTCTGGAGATTTTTCTCATGGGGTGGATTGATTTGTTACTCGCTCGTTCATTAAATTTACAACCTTACTTATAAAATACGATAAAGGACATTATTTGTCTTTCAGCTATATTGATTACCAAAAACAAGGGTACGATTGTTTCCTTGCAACAAGATGCTTTCACGTGAACAGTAGGCGCCAGTTCCTCACTGGTCCTTGACACCAGTCTTTGTTTTTCCTCAGGGGCATGAACAAGTAGTTGTTCCTCATCTGTGAAATCATATATTTGGTTTTACAGAAATTCGTCATGCCAGAGCCACAGAACACCCAGAAATTTAGAAGAGAATCGTTAAGTGATCCAGAGCTGAGAGCATGGATTATAAAAAAAAAAAAGGAGGGCAGGAAGCGGAGAGAGTTTAGCACAATGCAAGCTTTGTCACTGCTCCCTGAACTCTAAGTTAAGTGAACTGAAAACTCATGCACAGACTAAAAAGCACAAAACAAATGCCAAAGAGCTATCTGCTGGTTGACAGCCTGTATTACCCTTAGTTCCTGCGAAGAAAATAACTGAGGCCCAGATAACCGGGGGACGGATGGCTTTATTCGTTGCAAAACTTACCTTTGTTATGACAGTGATAATTTAAGTGAACTATGTAAAAACTGTTTACCAAATAGCAGAGTATCATCTCATGTTCGGATCAGGAGATCAAAGTGCAGTGGGATAATTAAGAACATTCTGTACCCTCACTTTATGGATGAGATTAGAGAAGCGGTTGGAAGTATTTACTACAGCCTTCTGTTACACAAATCAACATACATCAATAATACAAAATACCTGAGAATTGGTATAATTTATTTTGACTCAAAGAGAATATTGTGTCAACTTCTCTCAGCTTAGTCGTTTTGGAAGAATGTAATGCTGATGGAACTTTTGAGTGCACTGAAGGCCATGTAAATTCAGTTGCACTAGGAATTGGAAGTAACAGTGCTAGTGTAATGGCTAGTGTTATTAATGTTGTGAACGAAAATTTAAAGGCTGAAGTTCCAGGTCTCATTTTAATAAGGTGTGTGTGTGTGTGTGTGTGTGTGTGTGTGTGTGTGTGTGTCATTCACTGCAACTCGTTGTCTCAGCAGCTGTCGCAGATTCCCTTCGTAGAAGTTTGGAATTTATAGGTGAAACATACAGGTGGTTCTCAAAGTCATCCTCATGGCAAAACCACTTACACGATGTTTTACATTACAATTAATAAAGATCATAATATAATGAAGATAGTTCAAAGTCAGTTGAAAGAACTGACGAACAGCGTTGTGCAACTGAAAAACTTGAAACAATTGACGAACACTGTGCTGGAATTAAAAAACTAATTTGTTTATGTTCGCCACAGTGAAAGGTGCTTCACAGCTGAGTTATCGTGCTCAATGTGTTATGATGAAATTAACCGAGCATATCTGAAGTTTTGCTACCAGATTTAAAAGTTGTTGAGAGGTTGAATACATCTTTTGAGTCTAACGAGGCTGATCAAGGCGTTAACTCAGAAAATTGTTCTGCCAACAGCAAATGTTGATCCTCTGGAGGATAACAAAGAGGATGTCCTTGACCCCATACCGCACTTGGGATGTCAGTTCCAGGTGGAACTTGAACTGCTGAAGGAGAATGGCTATCCTGTTGATCAAGAGAAGTTATTAAGGAACCAGTGCATGAAATTCGTGGCCATACTAGTGAAAGAAATTCGATACAGCACGCTAGACAATGCAAAGACTTCAAAAAATGTTCACAGTGCCCTGATTCCCCTGATGGGCCTACTGAAAGTGCCCCCAAATGACACTGATGTCATCGAAAACACATGAAAAAATCTCATGTTAGTCAGATGGAGCAAAGTTACCCAGACTGTCTTGTTTTGGAGTGGAGTGAGGAACTAAAAAGACGCATCTAATTCCATTCCTATCAATGAACTGGAAGAATTTGCCAAATCAGTTCTCATATTACCTCACTCAAATGCGGACATGGAGCATTAGGACATCTCATTCTGGGTTTAGGTTTGAAATTTTACAAAATCCAAGTGGCTAATATGTATACCGAAGTAAAATTTAATTTCAAGATTAATTTATTTTATAAAACTTTACAGAAAAATGGATTTTCAAGGTCAAAATCGTAAGTTCCTAATTTGAAGGTTGACCCAAGTGTCCTCAGGGCACTTGAGCCACACAGGGCAGCCTTTTAGCCTTTTTTTTTTTTTTTTTTTTTTAATGAATATTTATCTGACTTCATCTTAATTTTCTTAGCTGTTTCAGCTCTTTTGGCTGTTGAGAAGATGTTTGGTTTCACATAAGGCTCTTTTCTTCATGTTACTGGTTCTACCCTACTACTCTCTGTGTGCTTTACTGCTTTACTGTGAAACCATCGAGACATGCTACCAGTGGTCGGCAGCTTACGAAAAACTCCTGAGGACGTCCTTTGACCTGAACATTGGTAGCGTTTCTCAATGGTCTATCCTTGCTCTCACCAACCCGTCTCTCCTGTTGTGTCCGTACGCAGCTTCAGAAGCAGTTGGTACTTCCAGTATAGCTCTGTCACAAGACTGAGTGTGAACAGAGAAAGGATGAGGGGAAGTTTTCCTGCGGTTGCTGAGCTCAGTCAAGGTCATCTTGCAGGTGGAAACAGGCTCGTACGTCTCCTCTGAAGCGTAGTTGTTTAGATCCTCAGATGAAGTGACTTGTATATTAAATTTCGGACTTTTATGGGGTCTCACTCTTGTATCAGCAACGTCTCTTCCTTCTCTGATCTTCTTTATCTGCCTTACACGAAAAGCTCTCTGGTGTTCAACTTCACTACACAGAAATGTAGCCAGAATGTTCTCGAGATGTGTGTGGTATGCTTCTCTTATCACTACAGCACAGATGATGTTCTTGACCTTGGGAGTCTGATTCCTCAGCAGCCTTAGGTTTAAAACAACATGACCAGTACCAAATTTGAGATGGTGCTTCACTTTGATATCATAGAACATTTTGAAGTAGAAGTTACGGCATAACTTCACGAGGACCTTGAGCCCTCTTAACGCCTTCCCCTTAAGTTTGTGCATCCTCTTCCACATCAAGATGGCCTATGCAGTAATGAGCCATCTGGACTGGTTAAGAGGTCCATTGAGACCAGAAAGCTGTGGACTGAGAATTTCAGACTTGATGGCTTTGATTAAACTGTTGCAGGTGTTCTGGTCTGTGAAGAGATATTCAGCTACATTTTCTGGCAACTCTATGATCTCTTCCGTTCCTTCAACGGGTGTGAAGCTAAAGTTGATCACTAGTTCAATCATTTTTTTCAAGGAATTTCTTAATAGCGCCACTGAAGCCTGATCAGCGAGTTATAGGGTCATTCAGCTAGATGATTAAGTGCCTCAGAGGGAGCTTGTTCACATGAAACTGAGAGATCATCCACTGGCACTTGTGACCCAGAATATTCTCCAGTAGGGATATGACACCTCCAGACTACCATGTGTTGGAATTAGTCGAGTCTCCTCCCATCATTAAGAGACTCATCAGCTTCGTGAACCATACATCACTCATGCAAGCCCTAAGCAATCTTATGAGCAGGCTTTTTTTTCCTCTCTCAGATCTCAGGAGTGAAATGCAAGAAGTACTTTCTTTGAAGCTCCCACTTCATAATGTTTCTCGATCATTGTGTCAGGATGAAATCTCCTTGTCACTTCGTCATATTTCAACACATTAGTCTTTCTATCCTGTGCAACCCTAACGGCCTGATACACAACCTACCACTTGCCTTTACGCCTAGAAATAAGATAGTAGCAAAATGGCTGATAATGCTGATGCAGTGCGTGAATTGTCACCAAATGACATCAACAAAATGACAAATCCACAATTAAAACGCGCTCTCACCACGCTACTTAACGCAGAGAGAAGACAAGATCCACCTAATTCTGTACTACTAGATGAACTGAGAAGTATTCGAGAGGAAATAGCTGAGGTAAAACAATTGAAGCAAGAGGTCCAGCGTTTGTCAGAGGGTCTTGATAACGCTTACAAGATAATCCATAACCAACAGCTTTATTTAGAGACACTAGATAACAAGGAGAGGAGATGTAACCTAGTGATCACTGGATTATCTGAAGACCCAGATGAGATGGGCGAGACTGACAACGAAAAAGTAGTCAAGGTGTTGCAAGCTGCTGCTTACACCGACACAGTGGAACCGACTAGGTGGGAGATGAAGAGACTGGGACAGGACAACGAGCATCGCAGAAGACCACTGCTCATCAAGATGGAGAACCAAACGAGAAGAGATGCTGTTTTACAAGCAGCGAGAAATCTGAAAGATGCACAGGGGCAACTGGCTACTGTGTACATGAAAAAGGACCTGCACCCTGCTGTAAGGAAGGAGTACGCTCGCCTCAGGAAGAGAGAAAAAGAAGAAAAAGAGAAACCTGCAAATATTGGAGCCAATATCAGCTACGATCGGAAAAACCGGGTTCTGCTTCGTGATGGAGTAATCATTGATAAGTATTCACCTCAGTTTTTTTAGGTGGAAGGAAAGTGTTCGTGAGTTGCGTTTGGTTTCATGGAACATTGGTGGTTTAAAGGATAAACTAGATGAACCGAATACTTTAAAGTTTGTAATGGGATATGATATTGTTTGGTTGATAGAAGCTAAAAAGTATTTTCATTTGAATGTGCCAGGTTTTAATGTGTATTCAAATGTATCTAGGAGTGGTCAGCACCGAGGCGGTGTTGTAGTGCTCATTACACAATGGTTAACGGAGCGCGTTTCCAAGATAGATACAGATGCTGAAGGACAGATCTGGATACAGTTGTCATGGTGGTCGAATTTGAAACTAGGTGGTGTATATATTCCTCCAAGTGACTCTCCTTACTACCACGCCTCTCAGTTTGGTGAGTTGGCTGCTCGCACTGTAGGCCCAGAGAAAACGGTGGTAATGGGAGACTTAAATGCAAGAGTAGGGGAACCTAGAATCAGAGATGAAAGTGGAAACCAGTATGAGTATAGAGGAGTAAGAGACCACACGATAAACAATCACGGAAGAACACTTGTGAATATGTGTAATAATAACAAGATGGTGATAGTGAATCACATAAGATGTAGTAATAAATACATAGATGGAAATTTAACATTTAGAAGGAAAGATGAGTGGATTTCTGAAATTGATTTGTGTGTTGTAAAACAGAATGCTTTAGCCTTGATTAAAGAGTTGGTGATACAACAGAATGTGTGTGGGTCTGACCACGCACCACTATGTGTTACACTGAACATAGACAGAACAGCGTGTGCTTCGTCCAAGGAACTCCTGGCAAGGTCGGAACAGTTAGGTGCCTCGTATTACCAACAACCAGTGCGATACAAATTACAGAGAAGTGTATGCCACAGTCAGGTAGATATGGAGAAGATGGCGAATGAATTACGGACCTATGCTCCGCCAGATGTGAGTGGTGTCATAAATGTAGATGTAGCACTGACGGCAGGGTGTAATACTATCATGGATTGTGCGCGTAGAAACATCGTAAGATTCGCACCTCAAAACCACACGTGGGAAACAAACCAACCCAGATGGAAAAGAATACTTGATGGAAATGAAAGTAGATTGATTTGGAAGTCCATTAACTGGAAAGGCAATGTACAGATAGAAAATACGGAAATACCTACAGATGAACAGTTTAAGGTGCATTTTGAGGAACTATTAAATCCTCCAAACGTGGAAAATGCTGAAAGAAATGAGACTGGCAATGACAATTTTGAAAGTCTACCATATATACCAGTTTTAGACGACCCATTTTCTTTGAGTGAACTTGACCAGGCCACAAAAGACTTAAACAAGAACAAAAGTTATACAGGAATATGTCCAGCTTTGCTGAGTGTATTCGATGTAACGTGGAGACCGTTCTTATTATTGATTTTTAACGTAGTGTTCACTAATATGTATTATCCAACTGTTTGGTGTTATAACAAACTGGTAATTTTGTTTAAAGCAGGTAACCGTATGATGTGTAATAACTATCGGGGTATAAGTGTAATGGATACATTGGCAAAACTGTATGATAATATGATACTCAACAGACTTAGATTATGGTGGGACATAGACAAATGTCAGGCAGGTGCCCAGAAAAAGCGAGGGTGTATTGAGCAAATTGTTACCTTAAGGCTATTATGTGATTATGCGGCATACAAGAAAAGAAAACTCTATGTACTATTTATAGACTTCAGTAAAGCATATGATCGAGTCCCTAGCGATAAATTAATAGAAAGTTTAAAACGTTTAGGATGTGGTAGAATAATGGTGAAGGCAATAAAGGCAATGTATACTTGTACAAAAAACATCTTAAAGTCAGCAGTAATAGAGTCGTCTATTGGTGTTCGCCAGGGGGCCCCGACCAGCTGTTTGCTCTTTGTTTTGTATATTGATCATATGGTAAAAATGATAAAAAATGAAATAGCAGTGGACGGTTTTTTAGGAGCATTACATATATTACTTCTAATGGATGATGCGGTAATATTAGCAACAAACAGAGAGATGTGTGAAAAAAAGCTAAACATTGTATTGAAATATTGTAATGATTATGGAATGGTTATCAATGAAAAGAAAACAACATTCTTTGTTATCAATGGTGAGGAAACGGACAGACAAAACTTGAGAGTAGGAGGTGTGACTGTCAACCAGTTGCCTAGATACTTGTATCTGGGCGCGTGGTTCACTGACACTGCCAAGATGAACGATGTGATTAACATGCATGAGATAGCTAACGAGGCTGTTGTAAATAAATTTTCAATATTTTGTGCAACCAATACGCAGATGCCGTTTATATACAAGAAAAAAGTGTTTGACGCGGCAGACTTCGGCACTGCTGTATAGTTGTGAATCATGGCTAAGCAACAAAATGAAAAGTTTAGAGAGACAATACAATACTTTAGTGAAGTGTTTGTTGGGAGTAAGAAGAAACACTAGTATTAATTTATGTATGCTTGAAAGTGGTATCCTACCTGTTGTAGAACTAGTGAGAAAAAGAAGAAAAAGTTTCATACGATCTAAGTTAGAAAATACAGATATTGACCATCCATTCAATACAATATATGATCTCTGTAGACGAGAGAACACACCAGGATATAGATTTCTGTATAATGAGATATACTTAGAAGCTGATAGTGAACCCTTGGAGAGGATCAAACAGACTATTACGAGTATAGATACACCAAACACAGCAACAAAGATTATGACTTATAAGACAGACCTTAATCCATTGTTGAGTGTACATAACGTATATAAGAGCAATGTGTATATACCTGACTACCAACGCGAATCACTTTCAAGATTAAGGTTGATGTCACACAGTCTGAGAATAGAGACAGGAAGATGGAGTCGTACGCCTCGCCAAGATAGAGTGTGTGTGTATGTGATGGTACTCAGGTACAGACTGAACGACACGTGTTGGTGGAGTGCCCGCTAAGTGAACACCTTCGTGGCAGGTATTCCATGTTACAGTTTGCAAATATTAATGATTTGTTAAATGAAGATGTTTATGTTAGAGAATTGTGTAGCTTTATTTTTGATGTTTTTGAGATATTTAAATAAGTTACCTCTACAGTTTATCAGGAAATGATAATTCTTTTGGACAAAATGAAGGAATGTAATCTTTTGTTTTTATATGATATTGTATGTAAATTTATTTTGTCAATAAACTACTAACTAACTAACTACCGTCAAAGAATATACCAAAATCTTCTCGTCTGTCGTCTGATTACTTCAACTGATGAGGTCATTACTTCCTCAATGGCCCTAGAGACTTTTATGCCATCAAATAAGCGGAATAAGCCTTGTTTTTAGAAAGATGACCAGCCTCCCTTGATGAGGTCATTCAGGAAGCCTGTTGCAACTGCGGCTACCTGGACATTCGCAACCTTGTACCTGATAGTTGCTGAAGTTGTATCTTGGATCATCATGTAGTTTCGTGGAGCAATATTTTGAATTTCAGCAGGTACTTCAGGATACGTTTATGTGAAGCTACAGAACGTGATGAATGTATTTGTCGTATGCGATAGAGGCAGGATTCTGGTGGCTTGAATGATGAGTGAATGGAAGCGTGGTCCATGGGATTGAGCATATTTGGGCTGTCTGGACAGTGCTACTCCTCACCCTGCCCTACGGTGGGAAAGGAGGTCTGGATGATGATGATGATGATGATGATGATGATGATTTCAGGGAGGATGTACAGTCGGCCACAGGAAAAAGTATACACATCTGATCCCTTCTTGGAGTATTTTAATAAGTAACACTGCCCTGAGCAGCATCAACAACTGAACGGAAAACGATCATCCTGAGCTGTTCCCTTCCTATCTGATACAAAAACATCGGCCGAGAAACTGCTATACTTTTTGCGTTTATATTCCTCCCTTTGTACACTTTTTCCTGTGGCTGAGTGCACATAAGAGCTTCAGTAGCATCAGTAATGCCAGAGGTTTCTTTTGCAACTTCTTCCAAGTTGGCTTTTCATATTCCTTAAAATAACTCATGAGAAGTTCCTCTTTCGTAGCCTCCTCTTTCTTCTCCCTCTTCACAGCAGCAGCTTCTTCAGCATCAGTGTTCTTCACTGGTTTGATCTGTCTCACACTTTCTTTGAAGTCAACAGAAGACATTTGGATTCTTGAACCTTCACAAATCTTTACTGTCTGGTAGTATGGCCACTCAAGATCCATTTTAGAAAAATTCAACTCCAGAGGACAGTTACACTTCACATGGGCCTTTAATGAGCATCCTAAGCACCCATTCTCCACTCAGCCACACAAGAAGATCTGACATTTGCAAACACAGACTAAACATGAGTAATCCAGATCAGCCATCCTCTTCTCTTTAGTAGCAGACTTAACTCTTCCATCAGCAACGTCTGTCATCTTACATTTCGACAAGATCTTGTATGAAAGTGATTTGTCAGTCATCATCACTGGTGTGGGGAATTTACATTTGACTTCCTCCACTGAGCCATCACAAATGATGCCAGCAAGTCAGTCATCTCTCGCAGGGGTTATTAGACCTTAGGATGTCATCACTGGGGAGCTTCCCCTTCTGCAGAAATATCCCTCTCTGAAGGATGGCTTTCCAGCCTGTCACCTCGCTGGGAATAAACTCCATCCCCGGGCCCACAAAATTCTAGTTTTGATCTTGTGAAATCCTTGGTTTTATGGGTGGATTAGGCCATTACGTCAATTAACACATCATAGCTGACCCGTTCTATTCTCACTCCTGCTTAACCTGTAACAAATATCAGTATTATACGCTATCCCGCCTTAGCTGGTTGAGCTTGTCCTTATACTCGTATATGAGCATAGTGACGTATCCGCCTAAGTTGGCGGAGTTTTTCTCCATTATGAGGACTGTGAAAGGGGCAAAAGGACCCGTTCCTTTCTGATTGGACGATCAGTTTCACAAATTTCATGAGATGTACGAAACTGGACAACCAGTCTGAAAGGAAAGAGTCATTTTACCCCTCTTACGGCCGCCACAATGGAGCCGAGCTCCATCAACTTAAATGGATATGTTAGTGTTTTAGCAAAGAACAGAAATCATCAGTTTTGACCATGAAAATATAATTTTATTGAAAAGTGGCAAAAACGAATCTTTCTTATAATTAAATTTTACGTAACAATACATATTAGCCAGAGAGAAAATCGGAATGTGGAAAATATGAGACACCCTAGTGGAGCATACATTCAGCCAGCTAAATATAGTGAAAAGTAAATTATGACACCGAATGGAAACAAAAATGGAGAATGCAATATTGGCAATGTGTGGAAGTGAAGAAGAAATAAAAAGTCATGTATCAAGTATGACATTCCACCTGGTGTTGCGAGTAGGATTGGAGCATTTGATGTCGACACTGGAGCCAGTCTGCAGTCACCAAAGTCTGGTACATCCCACGAGGCAACTAAAGAGGAGGATACATCGCATTTGCTATTTTTCGTGTAGGTATGTACCTATACCTGATAATATTACTCTATTATCCATTACATAGTGGGTAAGAGATGACTCGTGTTATGCATTTGCTTTGGGTGTAATACAGAATTATTTGGTATATTCCGTTATCTTTGAAATCTCTTTTTGAATGCCTAATCTAGCGGGTTTTGAGGTTGATTTTAGCAGGATTAAAACTCTCTCGATGGCAACACTACCTGAGGGTTCTTCGTCACTTTCGGAGTGCAGTGCGTCACAAGAGACAAGAGTTGTGGGAGGTGAGCACTAGCAGTTTGTCCACGACAATACTCCACCCCACTCATCCGATCTCATCCAGTATTTTTTGGCCAAGCATAGGATGAGACAGGTCTGGCAGGCTCCCTAGTCTCTTGACATGGCTCCTGCGACTTTTAGCTGTTTCCTAAAATGAAGGTGCTGGTGAAGGGTTGGAGACGTGAGGACAATAATGAGATAAAGACACAGTCAACAAAGATCTTGCAAGCAATTACAAAAACTGAGTTTACAAAACTTTTCCAGCGATGGAAGGACCGCTGGGCTAAATGTGTTTAGTCCCAAGAGGCATACTTAAGGAGATTAAAGTCTTAACTCAGTAGGTAAGCTTTTTTTTTTTTTTTTTTTTTTAACCTGCTAAACGTCACATACTCTTCGATCAGACCTCGTATACAGCGTAAATAAACGGAACCATGAAATATATATTACTGAATTTAAAATCAGGTGGAGACCATCATCCAATCACTTGATGTAGTGCTGCCTACTTCTTCCTTAGCCTTTATCATTCTTTTTCTGTGCCTGCCCTCCTCTCTTCCTATTTCTCTCATCTTTCCTTTCACTTCTTATTGCATTTCTTTCCTTCACAGGTGGCTTTACATTGAGTTACAAGCCAAATGGTTTCCTGTAAGCCAAGAAACCATTTACAACGCTGGGTGGTAACCATATAACCAAACCATACGTGCTCCTACGTGTTAACAAGTGGGTTGGTGGAGGGTTAGTGCCCCTCCCCGTAAAACAAATAACTCAAAGTCCAATGGCCACCCCTTATGGGATTACGGCGTCTGGCAATAGGCAGATAGATGTAAGTAACGGAATTTCTGCAAAAGCAGTATGATTATCTTCTTATGTCAATAAATCAAAGGACGTATATCATATTCCACTCTGACTGCCACCGCAGTTTTACTGTTTTTGGACGTTGAAACTGAAATGAGTACATTTTTTCAACAACACCTTATCTGTGAAAATCTCCCTTAATTTAAACAAAATCGTTTGGAGTTTGGAAAAGTTTAATATAAATGACATTCACGGGCTGTAGGGATTTAAAAAAAAAAAAAAAAAAAAAAACACACAAAAGCCATATGAACGACCTGTCTTCACTGGGGTGAAACTTTGTAGAGCCGCGATCATAAATAGGCATACACATCTGCTCATGTTGTCTCTTGTCGTGTCCACTGCAACTTTGATGTAGAACTGTTTCACTTACTCGTAATGCACGGTGCATTCATCATCAATGCACCATGAAGTCACTGAAATGTTCCCTCATCCCAGGAACAGTGGAAGCTGCAAAAGAATACAAGAGTAGATATGTATCCTGGATGCTACAAAAGAAAACAAGGATAGATAAGGATCATTATTATGAACACGGCTGTACTTAAATGATTAATGCTGGTAATATATGAAGTCTAAAATCCGTGCAGCATACATTTATTACCCACATTTATATAACTGATAGAAGTAGAGTCTCAGTCAAAGCTACAACTTTCAAATGATGCGCAACACACAGATGGCGTGGAACATTTCACGTTACTTTTGATGCATCCATCCATGAAACCTGACCTAATGATGACAAGACCATAATAAATTCGCCATTATATGGAAGGGGTAAATGGAAATTAAATTAATGTTTTCATTCAAAGGAATCTCATAACCTTAAATCAATCGTTGCTAGTGGTAAGAATAACGCATATAAAGAGCTTCTCAAAAAGGAAAGATTAAAGTTTGTTCTCAGAGTGAAGGCCAGTCCACTGTATCAGAACTACAGTAGCTGACGGAGGATAGCTCGAATATTTATAGAACAGATAAACAATCCCTTCTTAATCAAGATGTATAGCAATCTGAACTATTATCTGTGCTTGTATCTGCCTGCTACCCACTGCTGCTTCAAAATAGCAATCTGAACTATTATCTGTGCTTGTATCTGCCTGCTACCCACTGCTGCTTCAAAATCACACTTCGAAACTTATCGTGTTCATCAGCAGCTAGATTTAGGCTTTTGCTGTGATGTGCATTGAGGGATGACTGGCTGCTGCAGTAACATGCAAATCACACAGCTGATGAGCAAGGAACCACCACCTGTCGAATTCTAAGACCGTTATTAGCTGAAACAATTTTCAGTTACCTAAGAAACGTGCCATTAACCTAGGCGCAATAAAGGATAGTATCATGAGCATTACGTGCGGGAAACATGGTTAGGGAAAAAGATTCTGTTGCTGATGCACAAAGGGAAAGTGGCCCATTTGCCAAACAATACATGGGGTCGATTTGCCCAATCCTCATTTGTCCCATCAGGATTGTAGAAGTCCAGAGCTAAGCTATTCAGGTGCCGACGTTATTGGCGAAAGTGACAGGCCTTACTGTCCTCTTAATAGCATAATTTGAGGAATAAAATCCAACCATCCCTCTGATCTTGGCCTCACTAGACCGCCAAGTGATACATGGTAATATGGTTACCCAGAGTATAAATGGTTCCCTGCGATATAGAAAACCATTTGACCTGTCACTTAATAAAGACTAACAAAGAAGCAGAATTTCATCGTGTGAGAGGATACTGGGCACCCCCACCTACCACAGACTGAGCCTTTGTAATCACTTTATTGTTCCTTGGACAATTATGGATTTCATAATTTTTAACCCCTTAACCACGGGGCATCACTTTTGTGATGCTCGGGCACAATGGATCATACCGCGGGGCGTCACTTTTGTGATTCTGTGTTATTTTGAATTATCCTGGGCTTTCAAGTGGTGGCTTGTATCATCTATCAGTACTGCCAATGTCCAACACTAGTCAGCACTCCAAATCTCATCTGTACTCCCATCCATTGTTGACATTTTAGTGATTTTCCCCTGTTCCTGACTCCCCTCCTTACCTTCCCTCCATTACCCTGTCCTCTCACCTCCCCGGCCGCGCTGTGCTAAGCAAATCTCCCCCGGATTTTTCCACAGATTTCATCCATTGAAATAAGCCCTATGCCCTATACTTATACAAAATAATAGATACCAAAAAAAAATAAGGTAAGTGATTGTGGTATACACCAGGAATTGGCTAATTATCACCTGACAACACCTCACATGCATTCATTCGCTACATTACCACGATAATTTTCCCTTTGAATTATGCCTTGTAATCTATTTCTGTAATAAAAATGTATATCAGAAAGGAAGGGAGAAGCCTAAGTGACATTTACATTCACCTGGAACTACCTATTTCTTTATGTATTGCTGAGATTTTCTACCAATAATTTATTAGCATGTAAGTTAGCAGCTGTCAGCCCCATTGTCACTGTCAACCCTTGCTTTCTCAGATAAGCAGCGGCATTTAGTTCCTTGTCCTCCGCTGTGGTCAAAGCATGTTGCACTCGCGCCCCGCCATTTCTGCCGCTTCTGTGCCCATTGCAAAGGGCCCCGTGACCTCTACACCCAGAAAAACTCATGAGGGAAGCAGGAAAGGACTAAGTGACTCTGCAGTGGAACGTGAACTAGCGGAATTATCAATGGTGATGATGGATAGTGATTTTGACCCTTCGGGGGATTAGTGTGATGAGCCGGGTGAGGAAATCATGCCAGAAACTACTAGTACGAGTGCTTCAGTGTCCCAAGTTATCCCTAGCTCCAAGGGAAAGGACCCGTTAGTGCAGCAAGGGAAGGAATTTGGGAAGGGAGTGAAAAGGCGGCGGGTTAACCCCGGAACAATGGCCCCGCGTGACCCAGCCCGCCATGAGTCCCGAGTTGATTCACCTCCCCATTCCCCAAGCCCCACTTCACTCATTTCTTCCTCTTCTTCTGCTGAATTATCTCCGGAGTCTTCGTTGTCGGAGTCACCACCAGCATCAACAGTGAAGGCAGGTCGTAGAGGAAGAGGTAAATCCCTGACCCATAAAAGTAGAGTTGCTAGTAGAGTAAGGGCTGCTAGTGCTGTACGGCAACCCAGGGTCAGTGTGAGTGACCTTGAACGTGATAAATCTGCCTCACAGCCACCCTACACCGCCATGACAGGGAATCCTGGACGCCTTCGCGTGGACGGAAGGGTCAGATTTTGTCATCTCGATTTTGACGAGAGTTCCTCAGGAGTACAGCCTGCCTTCACTCTTGACGAGGATGCTGAGTGTGGACTTCGTTTTGGCCTTCCTCGATGACGAAGTCATGCAGCACATATGTGATGAGACCAACAGGTATGAATCACAATGTGCTGCAAGTGGTACAGATGCAGCCAAGATGCAACAGTGGTCCATGCTGGGAGTGCAGGAGCTGTATGTGTTCTTCGCCTTCATGCTTCTCATGCCACACTCAAAGAAGCATGAGTTGGAAGAATACTGGTCCATGGACCCCTTACTACCCTCACCCACCTTCAATAAGTACATGGCCAGAGATCGCTTCCGGAATATCGTGGGAAACCTGCACTCTGCCGACAACGATGTACCTTCCCAAACCGACCCACTCTGGAAGATCCGGGAGATTCTGAGCAGAATGAAGGATAAGTTTATGAAATTCTTCCACCCCTTTCAGAAGGTTGTCATTGACGAATCCTTGGTTTTGTTCAGAGGACGTCTTAGGTTTGTGCAGTACATTCCAAGGAAACGCCATCACTTTGGAATCAAGTTCTTTGTACTGTGCGACTATAAGATGGGGTACATCCTTGACTTCGTCATTTATTCAGCCAGCACTGTCAATCTTGATAAAACACACCCCTTTGGCTTCTCAGGCTGTGTAGTGAAAGTGCTCCTTGAAAGGTATTTTGGTGGGAATCATGTGCTGTATACAGACAACTATTATACAGCACCGAAACTTGCCAAATACCTTTCAGAGCACGGCATCGGCTCCTGCGGCACGGTGAAGAGTAATCATGCCCACTTCCCTAAATTCCCAGAGGCAGGAACCTCGCAGCGAGGAGACGTGCACCTACGCAAGTCTGAGAAGATGCTGGCAATACGGTGGCATGACAAGAGGGTCGTGCACATGCTCACCACCGTACATAAAGGGCAAATGACAGACAGTGGGAAGGTCGACCGTAGGACAGGCGAACCTGTGAGGAAACCTGATGCTGTGTTAGACTACAATATCAACATGCGGCTGGTGGACAAGTCCGACATGATGATTGGAGAGATCGACTGCCTCAGGAAGAATACTAGGTAGTACATGAAAGTTTTTCTGCGTCTCATAGACATGACGATGCTGAACGCCTTCATCCTGTACAAGATGAGGGTCAAGCCACCCAAGTCCTTCTCCCTGAGGTTGTTCGCCAGGACTTGTGTTCAGCAGCTACTTGAAAGATATGGTAGGGTGACAGCAGCAACTCCAAGGCGCCATCCAGTAACACTTCCCGACAGATTTGAGCAGAGGGCATACATGGATCAGCACAGACTGGCGCAAATGCCTGCCACAGGCAAGAGGAAGGCTGTGATCCGCAGGTGCCAGGTGTATGCACATACCACCCGACGCACACCTGAGCACAAACGCACCTCTTGGCAGTGCGCTGAGTGCCAGGTTCCCCTCTGTGTTACCTGCTTCTTTGATTACCACAGCCAGAAGCAGTTCTAAAAGTGCAAGTGGGAAAGGAAAGTAATGTGAAAATGTGTAAACAGCAAGTGAAAGCAATGGATGTACAGTACATATGATTGAACAGTGTAATATAGTTTTATGTGACTGAAAGTGACAGTGAACAACATACTGTAGTGTAAGTAAAATAGAAGTGTAAATATTGAAAATTCAATAGAAAATGTAAATAGAAATGTAAATAATTAGTAATATAATAATATGAGTACAAATACTTGATGTTATAACAGTGAAAGTGAATCCGTGGCTCTCAACGTATTTTACTGAATGAAAAATTGAATGACTGCAGTGACAATAAACTAATACTACCGAAGGAAACTTATGGATAAAGACTCCAGATATTCTTAAGTGTTATATAGTAATAGAAATATAAAGTGTGAGGGGTTTTATGAATAATGACAGAATACCAACAGTGAACTAGCGCAAGTGGGAAGGTCATACGCGCTCGTAATTTTCATTGCTTTCACAGTGGGGTTTTTTGGGAGTATGGATCTCAAACTACTTGATAATCATAGAGTAGTGTTTATAGTGTTAATATCTGGCTGTGGTAATCATATTACGGGTTGTCGGGAAGTGTAAAGTGGAGACTTCGTTACCCAAATTCAGGTCTCCACAAGTCCCACGGTAATAGACGAAGGCTCAACAAACATCCCAGGAGAAAGCTGAAGGTATGTGCCATATGCATATGTAATTTTAATATTCTAGGACTAATAACTGATTTTTGGCAAATATTTTTTGAGAGTCGGTCGGAGCCCGAATAACCCCGCGGGACATGCAAAACATTGGGAAACATGCCCGCGGTGTAAGGGTTAATGAATAATGCCAAAATATTTCACCAAAAGAATCTCTCTCTCTCTCTCTCTCACACACACACACACACACACACACATATATATATATATATATATATATATATATATATATATATTAACCTTCATTTAAATTTACAGAACATCATGACTATGGCTGCTTTCCCTTTGAACATACAGGGTGTAACGCGACGTATGACAAAAACTTACACCAATGATCTATCATGTAATTTTGAGTATATTTTGTTTTATAAACATATGCTCTCTGCGACCCCAATTCAGTACCCAGCATTCGGCTGTTTTGTGTAAAAGCTTCGTCTCTTGCATGCGCCATTGGGTGAGAGCTTCGCAGGGCGACGGGAGACGAGTATTATTAGCTTATACTGTACTATACATAAAAATCCCATATCCTATCAGTACACACGAGTTTTAAGAAGAAACTTTACGTAGTCTGTTGATTCTTTAACATCAAGTCATGCATTCATGCAATTCTTTTGCACATATCGACTGTAATTAAGGATTAAATTCAAATTTTATGGCTTGCAAGGGAGTAGGGAGGGAGGGAGGACAGGCTGGTGTGTTGCAAGTTAATATTTGGTTTGTAGGATCTAGCTACCAGCATTATCATAACACCCACACCTCATTTAGTGAAAAAAAAAACTTATTCTAGAGGGAGATTAGCCTCACTTTAAGTCAGGAAGAATTTTATTAATCACAATTTTTCTGCTGCAAGTAAACGTGGCGCCATTGGGTATCTCCACCTGTGTTCCTCTCTGCAGCACATCATCGCAGAATCCGTAAAAAAATACACGATATCTACATATTCTTCACTGCTGTACGTACGTGGCATGCTGTTTCATGAACATGTGAAGCTAAACCCGGTGAACAACAGAACGCGGAGAACAGTATTTAAAGCACGTGCTTCCCCTGCAAATGTTGCCGTTCAAATGACACTCAGACACTGGACGCAGGGTTGCCAAGTCCTTATCATCAATCTCGCTAGTTTAGTCCTGAAAACTTGCTAGAATGTCGCTAGATAATAAACACTGCAAAACATTGCTAGAAAATACGATAAAATCTCTAGAATATCACCTAAAAATGGCAAAAATATCCAGAATGTAGCTAGATATCATGTTGCCAGATGTTAGTGCCGCAAGTAGAAGCAAGAAAATAGGTCTAGCAACATAGTCGTTACATTGGCAATCCTGTATCACTGTTCTCACGTCAGCATATGAAAAAAATGGTGCCACGTTTACTTGCAGCAGAAAAATTGTTATGAATAATAATATTACTCCTGACTTAAAGTGAGGCTAGTCACTCAGTATGGTAATGTTCTTTCACTGAATGAGCTGTGGGTGTTATGATAATGCTGGTAGCTACATCCTACAAACCAAATATTACATAACTGGCACAACACACCAGCCTGTCCTCCCTCCCTCCCTACTCCCATGCAAGCCATAAAATTTGAATTTAATCCTTAATTACAGTCGATATGTGCAAAAGAATTGCATGAATGCATGACTTGATGTTGAAGAATCAATAGACTACGTAAAGTTTTTTCTTAAAACTCGTGTGTACTGATAGGATATGGGATTTTTATGTATAGTACAATATAAGCTAATAATACTCGTCTCCCGTCGCCCTGCGAAGCGCTCACCCAATGGCGCATGCAAGGGACGAGCTTTTACACAAAACAGCCGAATGCTGGGTACTGAACTGGGGTCGCAGAGAGCATATGTTTATAGAACAAAATATACTCAAAATTACATGATAGATCATTGGTGTAAGTTTTTGTCATACGTCGCGTTACACCCTGTATTTTAGCACTGATGTACACGCTTTAGCCACTTCAGTCCAATTCGTGCCATATCCAGAAAATATTATTCACCACAAGTAAATATTTTTCAACCGCAAACATTTGACATAGCCTTATTTAAATCTTTGTGCCAGAAATAAAGTCGTCTGTAGACGGAAATATATACCGAATATAGATGTCTGCGAAATGAGAAGATCAATGCACACGGGAAAATAAACTGTGAACAAGGCATATTCGTATTTACTACCTCTATCTACCTATCTATCTATTTGTGTGTGTGTGTGTGTGTGTGTGTGTGTCTCAACGTAATTTTCTAGCACCCAGAAATATTTTCTGGACTTGCAAGTACCAGCACACACGGCTGTCCGTATCCAACTAAATTCTCAAGCCTGGATGAACCCGTCGTACCCAACCCTCCACAATTTACCTCCCTCCTACCCGGCTTTCTTTAGGGTCACCCATCCGTGTACATGAGCTGGAAGTCCATCATCTTTTTGGACAGTGTTTCTTTTTCAGTTTTGTGACCTCCCCTAAATTCAACAAAATCGTTTGGTGGTGGAGAGAAAGAAGTAAGGACAACTATGATATCCGCTTCTCTTTGTTTAATATGCCTAATAAAAACTGCTATATTTAGATGAGGAAGGACTACTTGCACTCAGGTTCAAAATAATGGGCAACATGAAGTCTTGCACTACGTACGGACTCCCCTACATTCAAAGGAATAGTTTTGTAAAAATAAATAAATGAATAAATAAAAACAAAAAAATTATGACACGATGCAGTCATTTCAGTCAGGGTTTACTGAATATAATTTTTAGCCCCCATGTTATGAACGTCTGATTAGCGCAATGGATTTGGAGATAAGGGAAACGCCGAATATTGTGAGTAAAAAACAAAGAGTAAGAATAAAAATAAGCTGAAAGAAGGTCCTACTAATATACGGACCGTTACAGTACTATCACCAGAATAGAAAGATATTCTATAAGCAATCGATAACAGTCATTTCTTTACCAGAACTGGTAACTTCAAGATACTTACACTGCTGATAGGCACGGTGAGAGTATTATATTAATAATTTTTTTTTAATACTACTGTAAAGTAGATGAATCCGTCTTCACACTGGATGTCAAAGATTCTGAAAAAAAAAAAGTTACAGTGAAACACAAATTTAATGTCAATAATAGGAGAACCTGAAATATAATTGAAATCTTTTTCTAAGTAATTGGTTATATTGGCTGTGTGAAGTAACGTCACAAAGGTTCTCGTAACCGCCACAAACCTGCACGAAAAAGTTCTCACACCAGCTTGCTCTCACACCACTGTGGGTTAAGGAAACGGAGCATGTTAGGTACGTGTAATAACTTTCTGAACATGAGGTCTCCTTTCATTCAAGGAAAATATGCTGTTGGTACTTAGAAGCAAATACACATTATAGGCTATCACCGTACCTCAGGGATATATATGTAAGAATGTAAGCACTATATATACTTGCCGGGCAGCACACGAGTGACGTTGGTGAGCAACTCTGCTCCACGCTTTCAAGCCGTGTCTTACATGACCTGCAGAGCAAGTGATTCACAGGGATATTAAACACCATTTTGTCAAAAGAGAAATGACTCGTCCCCACTTATTTTTTCACGCACGGGTCTAGATATAGAAGGAATTGGGAATATTTGATGAGAAGTGCATATGAAGGTTTGAGTTCAAGTAGCTGTTATATTGACTGAGTGAGCGTATATGTTATCTATGGAGCCTCGAAAGGTTGAAAATCAATCAATCAATCAATCAGTCAATCAATCATTTCCTGTGGCACCCCACTGGATGCATAGGGTCTCAATGAACTCTCTCCACCAATATTTGTCTCTTGCCATCTCCTTCAGGTCCCACCAACACTCCTCTCCTGCTTTTTTTTTTCATTGTCCTCAACCAGGTTTCCCTCGGCCTACCTCTACCTCTTCCTCCTCTAGCAGTCCACTCTGGCACATCCTGTATTAAACTACCTTCTTTTCTGTATATGTGCCCCAGCCACTTCCAGCGAGACAGTCTCACATATTCATTAATTGGTTCCACTCTCGTAATATCCCTTATTCTTGCATTTGTAACTCTGTCTTGCCACTTTACCCCAAGAATCCTTCTCAGTATTTTATTCTCAAATCCTAATACTTTCTGATCTGTTGCAATTGTACTGTACCATGACTCATGCCCGTAAATTAAAATTGGTCTAACCATGGACTTGTAAATTTTCACTTTAGTATGTACCGAAAGCATATTATTATTCCAAACAGATTTCAACATTCCAACAGCTCGCCAAGCCTGTCTAATCCTCTCCTCAATTTCATTGTTTAATGATCCATTAGATGATACAATCGTTCCCAGATATTTAAAGTTTTCCACATTCCTCACCACATTGTTCCCAATTACACAATCGATTTGGTTCTCCACGTTCATATTAATAATTTCAGTCTTTCCACAATTTATTACCAATCCCACTTTTTCTCCTTCCTCCACCAGACAATCAAGCACCCTCTGCATCTCCTAAATACTTCCGCAAATCAGTACAATATCATCAGCATAGTCCAAATCCATCAGCTTCTTATTTTCTTTCCAGTTAATTCCTGCACCTGTTCTCCTTACAACCTTTCTCATAACATAATCCATAACCAAAACACACAGCAATGGCGAAGAACTCCTTGAATCACTCTTGACCTAACTTGAAATGGATCACTCAAAGAACCATCCACCATTACCTTACAAAAAGTACCTTCATGCAGGCTTCTAATAATATTTACAAACTTTTCTGGTATACCATAGAATCTCATGAGGTTGAAAATACAAGAAGCAAAAGACGAAAAGCATTACTTCACTCATATATGCCTATTTCTGGATGGGACTGAATCCAGTGTAAAAAAATTGGTGTGGGTTTACACTACCACCCAACCACTACAGCCTCTTACTGTGGGGTCAGAATTTTGGAAATGTATACTCTCCAGCGCCATATATCGCCATACACAAGATTCTCTCTCTCTCTCTCTCTCTCTCAATCTAGTAGGTGTTAAAACTTTCCAGCATGGATATCTTCATTTTGTCTCCTCTTCTTCTCATCACCAAAGCTCTTGACTGGTAGAGGTAGTTATTTAATTACTTACACACACACACACACACACACACACACACACACACACACACACACACACACACACACACACACACACACACACACACACACACGCACACACACACACACGCACACACACGAAGGGATAGGGAAACTGGGAAAGGACACACGCAATGGGTCTCTTAAAAATTTTCTTGTAGTCTGTGAAATGCATGGATCAGTGAGACATATCTGTTTATTGAGATTTAGAATGATTTCTTCAGTGTTTTATTCTTGCTACGTCTAGGTGATGCTTTTCAGTTTAAAAGGAGCCAAATAGACTGAAGACTATTAGAAATAATCATTCTATACCCTCTTGCCATTATGACTGCATTCCAGTTTCGTTTGTGATATAGGCAGACGATTACATTTTCCTGAAGAGAAATTAACTGGAGTGCAAGGATACAGCCATTGAAGTAAAAAGCATTAGTTCAGTGATAACACCTGTGTTAATCCATCCATTTTTATAAAGATTATAATTACTTGTACACATCTGTCTGGACTTTTGGGTATGAACTTGGATATTTGGGTAAAAATGAAGTAAGGAGAGAATACTGGCGTTGGTTATATGAAGGAGGATGGGGTGTGGGTCTAATTAGAATTAACCTGAAACCAAAACGCAGGTACAGGGGGTAAAGGAAAAGGACAAGAGGACAACAATGAAGGAAAGTGAAAGAAAGGATAAATTAACTGCAGAATAAGGGATGATGCGCAGCTAAAGTGTGTGTGTGTGTGTGTGTGTGTGTGTGTGTGTGTGTGTGTGTGAGAGAGAGAGAGAGAGAGAGGAGGGGGTAATAAAAGTACACTGGAAAAGAATGTTCAGCATAAAGTGAGCTTTGGCTGACAGAGATAGCCTTCATTAAACAGACCTCACTTATATTTTAATTGTGACTATGCCGGGCAAATTTCTCTAGCACTGAAAGAGTTTCGAGTAGCAAGAGGTTGAAAACAATCTACATTAATCCTTTCAGTATAATGACGACTTTTTCTCATTCTGTCCCCTCCACAACCGGACACTTTCCTTCAGCTTAGGAAAGACGCCATCTAATGCTCTGGTTCAGTAAAAATTGCATGGGGATGATTTTTAAACTGCACAATACGATGACGTGTTATAAGTTTATTCTTGCTACCTTAAAACCGGCTTATTCCGAGAAAGAAAATAAATTGGATTGTTAATGGATTCATGGAGCTTGTTTTTAGCCTAACTACCAATGTTTTTTTTTTTTCCAGAGTTAAAGAAACTGTTTGCAGGAAATGAGAATATACATTGGTATGTTCATCAAATGGAGGACGCTGATTATGTGTGCAAATTATACCGATATGCAATCGTTGAACATCATAGCATTGCTTTACCGTTAGCTAAGCTTTTTATGAACAGAGGTCTAAAAAATGCCCCTGTTTGATGTTATTGAATCTCTCTCTCTCTCTCTCTCTCTCTCTCTCTCTCTCTCTCTCTCTCTCTCTCCCTCTCTCGTACTGAAAAGATCAAAGTGCCTTCTAGGCCCGTCATATAATTGAAAACATATTTTTCTGATGCCTATGCACATCATTAGCAGTAAGTCTGGGTTTTATTGTACGCCATCGATAAGCAGCGGACATTCCCAACTCTTTTACAAGTTTTGAATACTGCTTTCCCAAATAAGAAAATAATGGAGGAAGCCTTAAAATATATTGATATGTTTAACTGTCATTAGCATTAACTGCTTTATTCAGTTAAGGTTAGCAAGTTGGACAGACAATGGTATTTTTACCCCGAGAAACACTCATTTTTTCATGACTGGCCCTCTACTCCCAGGCCCCATCACCCCTTCACATAATTTAATTTTTCCATAGACTTTTAATACTGTCTAGCGGTACTGAGTATAAGTATTCATCATAGGGAGTGTGTGTGTGTGTGTGTGTGTGTGTGTGTGTGTGTGTGTGTTATAAGTGAATGATTACAGTGAAACTGGAGCCGGAATGCATCACTAATAGACGAGACCTGCTAGTTTGGATATTTTTCTTTTTTACTGCCATGGCATTAGCCTTCGACCTGGGAATTCAGAAGTGACTTGGATGTGGTAAACAACTGCCAGTAAAAGGAAACTGAGTTTCCTGTGTTATGAATTTTAGAAGACATAGTCTGACCTGGCATACAGACAGTCACACATGAAATAACAGAGAAGAAAATTACCGACTCTGTGCTTATACTAGTAAATACAAAACCCATTACTTGCAAGAAGGTGCACAGATTCATGAGATGAGTAGGGTACCAACACGTCCTCAGCATTAAGAGTGATATACTCGTACACCTGAATGTGAGTGTTGAAGTCTCTTCATTTTACACAACTACATGCATCACCACATTACACAAGGAAGAAGGAGCCAAAGACCATTGGCTTGCAAACTGCTCCCGAAAAAAAAAAAAAAAAAAAAAAAAGACAACGGAGAGCCAAAATCAAGATCCACTGTTTTCGAGATACCTGGACACACTGCGTTTGAAAGACTGGAGATCGTAGGCAGTAGGAGAAACAGAGTTGATCTGTTGACCTGTTGCTTAAATGAAGGGGTGAGAGTAGGAGTTAGCACTTGCATTTGAGTTAGACAGAGAAGGGATGAGAGTTTGTTGTTAGACGGGTGCTATATGACCACCATACTGGTAGAAGGATGCAAGCAGACAATTCAGAGGAGCAGTGACGATTGAAGTAGGGATAAAAAAAGAGATAAAGATGCAATAGTGAGGCGAAGAGAGAGAGAGGTTGAAGGGAGCCAGTAAGAGGAGGAGACAATGAGACGAAAAGCCTTTGACTCCACCTTGTTGAGAAGAGCTGATTGTGAGAAGCCTCCCCACACATCATAGTTAAACTCTATACAGGGGCGAATAAAACCCGTGAATAAAGTTAACAACTGTGCAGGGGTAGAGAAGGTACGAAGTCGGCTTTGCACATCAAATTTCTTGGATGCAGATTCTACAAGAGAGGTAAAATGTTTTCTCCAAGAAAAATTCCAGGAGAATAAAACCCCAAGTATGTTTAAAGATGATAGAGGATTGAGCTGGATATTGTTAAAAATTAGAGGGTACTCCTGTGGAAAATTTTGTCGGGTTAATAGATGTAAGAACACAGTTTTGGATGCATTAAAAACAACAAGGTTATTATTATCCCAGTCAGAGATATGAGCCAAGTCAGACATTAGGTGTGCCATAGCCTTAACCCATGTTTGTTGAAGTAACTGCTGACATGGACGCTGTGGGAAGCAAATTAAAAGGTGAAGGGTGGAATCATCCGGATATGAATGGATAGGGTTAGCTGTACATATTAGATGGTCATTCATGAAAAAAAGGAAGAGAGTTTGAGATAGAACAGAGCCGTGAAGAACACCACAAGTGATAGGGCTAGGAGAAGAGCGTTGGCCATCTACAACAGCAGCTATAGAACGACCAGAAAGGTAGCTATGGATGCAGGCACAGATAGAAGGATAGAAACCGTAAGAGGATAGTTTGGAAATTAACGATTTATGCCGGACTCGATCGAAAGCCTTTGAAATGTCAAGGGAAATGGCAAAGCTTTCTTCATGGTCCCGAAAGGAGGATGACCAGGGGTCTGAAAGGTAGGTGGCAAGATCACTAGTGGAGCATCCCTGGCGAAACCCATACTGACGATCAGCAAGAAGGTCGTGATAGGAAAGATGCTTTAATTTTTTTTTTCTTTTTAAGAACAGACTCGAAATCTTTTGAAATGCACGATGATAAGGCAGTTGGGCGAATGTTAGAAGGCTGGGAGTGGTCACCCTTCTCTGGGACAGGATGAATGACAGCAAACTTCCAGCAAGAAGGAAAGGTGTAAGTTGATAGACAAAGGCAAAAGAGTTTACCTAGGCAGGGTGTATGCACAGCAGCACAGTTCTTGAGGACAACAGGAGGAACCTCATCAGACCCACAGGTCTTGGTACTGAGGCCAGTGATGGCAGAAAATACATCAGCTGAAGAAATTTTAATGTCGTCCACGAGAAAGTCAGATGGGAGACGAGATGGAGGGACAGCATCGGGATTGTCTAAGGTGGAATTGGAGGAGAAAGTTTGAGCAAAGAATTCTGCTTTATTAGTAGAAGAAATAGCTACAGAGCCATCAGAGTAGAAAAGAGGAGGGAAGGATGATGAGGTAAAGTTATTAGAAAGGTGTTTGACAGGGTGCCAGAAGAAGCAGGAAGAATTCGAGTTAGAAAGTTCAAGGCATTTAGTACGGATGAAATTATTTTCTAGCAGAGCGAAGAACAGACTTAGCACGATTCTAGGCAGAAACATAAGAAAGATGATGTTCATGGGTGGGTTGGCTCCAGTACCTTTTGTAGGCCTTCTTGTTGAGGGCAGCATTAGAACGAGTGTGATTAAACCAATTTTTTTTTTTTTTTTTTTTTTTTTTTTGCATTAGTCATAGGATATGAGACAGGAATGTACTCTTCCAGGCCCGAGAGAATAACCTCTGTAACACGCAAGGCACACTCAGATGGCTCTCGGTCATGGAAGCAATAATCATTCCAGGGAAAATCAAAGTTCTGCCTGAGGGCTTCCCAATCAGCAACTCCAAAGTGCCACAACCGACGTTTCTTTGGAGGTTCCACAGGCCACACTGGAGAGATAGGAGTGGTTAAGGTGAAAAGGTTGTAATCGGAGGAGCCCAATGGGACGGAAAGATTTTCAGCATAAGCAGGAAGAGGTCAAGTATGTTGAAACTCTCTCCAAGGTGGTTAGGGATACAGGTGGGGTCCTGTACAAGTTGCTCTAGGTCATAGAGGATAGAAAAGATGTAGGCTCGTTCACCAGGTAGATTAGTGAAAGGAGAGGAGAGCCAAAGGTGGTGGTGAACATTGAAATCTAGAATGGAGATTTCAATGAAAGGAAACATAGATAGGATGTGTTCCATCTGGGAAGTAAGATAGTCAAAGAATTTTTCATATTCAGTAGAATTAGGGGATCAGTAAACAACACAGATATATTTAATTAGAGAACGACTGGAAGGCTGAAGCCAGAGAGTGGAGAATCCAGAAGACTCGAGTTCAGGAACATGAGAGCAAGATAAAATCGCTGCGTACATATATGCAACAGCCACCTTTGGGATTGAAATTATAATAGAGAAAGTAGGAGGATACAGAGAATGGTTTGCTATCAGTCGCCTCAGACAGCAGAGTCTCATTTTGGAGAGAAGGTGAGGTTCAGAGGAGGAGAGGTAGTGCTCAACAGAGAAAGTTAGAGGAAAGGTTGCGAATGTTGCAGAAATGATGAAGAGTCAGACAGTGGTTCTAGGCATCTCGCTGGGTCGTCACCGGGAGAGGGGAGGATGATGGGGGCATTTATGGTCCCCACCCCCCGGGGACTCCGAGACATGGTTAAATGACACCATTGTGGTTGAATTTTGAATAGGAAGTGTAGTGTGTAATGTGCATGTAGTTTGGTGTTGACAGAGAAACTTGTACGAGTATTGGAGTGTATGCTAACCTACTCTCTGTGTTACTGAAACTCTGACAAAGTTTAGCAATGGGGAATGGTCAGGAACTAGTCCCGAGAGCTAATGAAACTGAAGCTGCAGCTCTCCCTGTCACAAGCACTCCATCTACCTTGGTAGTACCTCCCTGCTCGATTGGTGCTACGTACACAAGTTGCCAGGCATACCAAATGATCTTGTTATTTAGTTTCGCAATAAGATAAGTTCGTGCAAGTGGATGCTTTTATTTCTTTCTTTGGTAAAATTTATGTTCGTTTGATATTGGTGTATCCTACTCCCGGCCGTATCGTCATTGAAAAAATAAAAATTTTTATTCATTTTTTATACTGTAGACACCTCAGCCTCATTATTATCTATTCATTTCTCTCTCTCTCTCTCTCTCTCTCTCTCTCTCTCTCTCTCTCTCTCTCTCTCTCTCTCTCTCTCTCTCTTTAAAAGAGAAATTAAACCTTATAATTTTACAAGGCGAAGGGAAATATAGAAGTCAGCATGGATGGATGGAGAGGGAGAGATAAAGTAAAGGGAACGGGGAAGAATGGAGTGTTGGGAGGGGGCGAATATAGCAACGGAACTGGGGGAAAGGAGGGGGAATAAAGTATGAGATAGATGGATCTGGGGAGGAGGATGGAGTAGAGCTTAGGTTGGTATAAGACGTGAAAACATGAAGAAGAGAGAGAGAGAGAGAAAGAGAGAGAGAGAGAGAGAGAGGGTTTTGGGAGGAGAGCACAGAGTAAGATGGAAGGGAGAGATACATAGTAAAGGGTGGACGGGTAACAATGTGAAGATAAAGCGACAGGATGGAGTCTTTAAGGGTGGAAATATGAGGGGCTTATTTGCATGTTCTTTGTCCTGTACCAGAGTTGAGTGAGATATGACTCGGCTTAGGTACGGGGAGAAAAACAGAAGGACTAAAGGCAATTGTATCAAGAAATATGCGAATCTGTGCCCATCCCAGTTATGTACCTATATGTCTGTGGCGATTAGCCTTTCATTTCAGTTTTCTGCGGAGTTAGTGTTTAAGTTTACATAGGTTACAGTATAAACAGGTTTTGCTCTATGTATTCTTACTAGCAACTTAAAAACTATAGTGTTTTTTAATGACATTTCAGCTATATAGTTACTTGAAGTCCCAGAAATCATTTACTAAATGTGAGTTGATAATGTATTCCGATCCAGTTCGATGTCATATAAAATGATTTACATCCGGGGGAAAATTGGAGCGTATTTATTACACAAAGCCACTCTTGGAAGAACGACTGGTCATCCTTGCCTATAACAACTAACTAGAGTAGCACCGGGCGGTACACCAATAATGCAGCAAAATGATTGGATAACATACATATGGAACAAATAAATAGAGGTTTTAATCTTGTAGATCAGTCTCTTATCTCTCAAAAGTATCCCATACCCTCTTGGATTCGGTAGGTGAAACCACGGAGGGATGCGGTAAGGGCAAATTATTGGTGTGAACGGTTGGGTGCTGGAAAGATGAGAATCATATGGCTGGGAGGTGGAGAGAATATTTTCGGTCTCATGTAGAGAAATATAAGAAAGATAGAGCTGTTACTTGTTGAGGTATGGGTTACAAAGTTGGTAGACCCGTGCAACAGGGACTGCTTAGTAAAGGGAAATTACTTAATAACCTAAAGCTACACAGGTCACTCGGAATAGATCATTTCAGTGGTGATATGTTGAATTATTGTGGTGATACGGCTGTCAGGATTATATACAGTGTGCGCAGACTAGCATGAGAGAGTACGAGGAGACAGAAGAAAGACGGTAGTAGGTCCACTGAGAAATTGAAAAAGGAGTAAAGAAATGTGAAAAAATCACAGAGGAATTAGTTTATTGAGCATACCATGCAAGGTATATGGTAGAGTTCATTGAGAGGGTGCGTAGCACAACAAAAGATGACATAGGTGAGGAACAGAGTGGATTTACAAAGGGTATGGAATTTATAGACCAGATATTTACAGTGAAGTCTTTAATGGAGAAGTACAGAACATTGCAGAGAATAAGAAGGAGTATGTTGAATTTAAGACTTTGAAGTAGAGTGTGTTATGCATATAAAGTATGTTGTAGGAGGGAGTTTACTTGGAGCAACAAATTCCCTTTATGAAGAAAGGATCGCATGTATGAAGGTGGAAAAGTTTCGTGATCTTTCAGCATTAATGTACGTGTATGCATGGAACGTGGTATGTCACCTTAGTTGTTCAATGTATATATAGCTGGAGTAGTCAAAGAGAAGAAAAGGAGAACAGCAGGTATACGAGTAACTGAAGCTAAATGACAGTGAATGGAGGTTTGAAATATGTCTGTATGTAGATGTAGCTATTTTGATGGCAGAAAGTGAGTGTGACTTTTAAAAGGCAATGGATGCGTTTGAGTTGAACGAGAATAAAATTAATTTAATGTGAAGATATGTAAGATAATGATATATGAAGGGAACAAGTATGACAGTTTAGTTTGGAAAAATTAACAGGTTAATAGCCTCACTGTTTTTCCTATTTTCCAACCTATGTTTTCTTGCTGACTTGCAAAACAAACGTATACTCACCATCAAGTCTGTAAACTCTTTAGACACAAGTAGCAAGAGAATCGTTGGGGAGGTAGGTCACAAAGTGAGAGAAGCTCTGCTGCTAACAGTGCAGACAGAAGAAAAGAGAGAGAGAGGGAGGGAGAGAGAGAGAGAGAGAGAGAGAGAGAGAGAGAGAGGCACTGCTCCTTTAATAGTGCAGATACAAGATCATTGTGTGTGTGTGTGTGTGTGTGTGTGTGTGTGTGTGTGTGTGTAGGGGTATAAGAGTTTGTGTGTGAAGAGGTGTGTGTGTGTGTGTGTGTGTGTGTGTGTGTGTGTGTGTGTGTGTGTGTGTGTGTGTGTGTGTGTGTGTGTGTGTGTGTGTGAGTATAAGAGTTTGTGTGTGAAGAGGTGTGTGTGTGTGTGTGTGTGTGTGTGTGTGTGTGTGTGTGTGTGTGTGTGTGTGTGTGTGTGTGTGTGTAGGAGTATAAGAGTTTGTGTGTGAAGAGGTGTGTGTGTGTGTGTGTGTGTGTGTGTGTGTGTGTGTGTGTGTGTGTGTGTGTGTGTGTGTGTGTGTGTGTGTGTGTTTATGTGTGTGTGTGTGTGTGTGTGTGTGTGTGTGTGTGTGTGGAATGTGTAGGCGTCTGTTCATCCACCATATTTTTTCAGCTTGTATATATTCGTATTAACAGGAGGGCAACTGGAGAGAATATCTTTCCCTGCAACAAAACAAACGGCTCTGTTCAACAATGTCGCCACAGCTGTGTATTTCTAACAGAGCTTTTTTTTTTTTCCTACAGAGATATTCGTTTATTCACCGGTGTTCTCTCTTTGTTGTGGCCAGTCAGGATGTATTTACTCTTTTCTGTCTCCCTCACCCTCTCTTTTTCGGAATTTAAAGAACACTATTTTTTTTTTTTTTGCATATATAATAGAAGGATAACATGGCTTTCACAGACTGGCGAGTTTCATTCTTTCAGAGTATTACTGACTTCCTTGTCTACCGTCTGTTTTTATTGTTGTTTTTTCTCTCCCAGTTCTCCATGTAATTCTCTCTCTCTCTCTCTCTCTCTCTCTCTCTCTCTCTCTCTCTCTCTCTCTCTCTATGCGCGTGCGAGTGTGTGTGTGTTTGTGTGTGTGTGTGTGTGTGTGTGTGTGTGTGTGTGTGTGTGTGTGTGTGTGTGTGTGTGTGTGTTTGCGTGCGCGTGCGCACGCCACCACATACACTAAAGTGGCACCACTGAAGGTTGTGTGGGACTGGATGTACTCACTCCTGCGTGCTTTATACAAATTTTCCAGACATCATCACTCGCGTGGTTGTGATCTTCATGAAGTGTAGATATCGGTTTGGTAGTCTGCGCTAAACCGGATGTGTAGCAGATGATGAATATGACAAGTCTTCTCGCAGTGAATTTGAGAGAAAGGAGTACAATGTTGTAGTTTATTCTCTGAGTGAATCACCAGTACTTATTTTACGTTTTCCATAATAAATTTAATAACAACATGAGATTTGAAAATCGAAACCAAAGGGTCTGTACCTATTACCTTTACACTCTGGGCACAAAAAAACATTTGTAATTTTTCCTTCCACTGAAAACACACTGAATCCAGAACATCACTCACTGTGTGCCAGTGTTGGTCAGTGTTGCAAATTGCGAACTTTTATACCCATGAGGTCATCCGCTCATCACACTCCATTAGCCAAATACTGATGTTTGGATTGGAAAGCAAAATTATATTACTCTAAATGCCCTGATGGACATTTGTGCTGGGAGGGGGTTGGTGATAGCCAATACCCTCTTCAGGCATAAAATGATCCACAGGTATACATGGCGAGTGATGAGAAGGGTGGTAAACTGAATGAAAGGAAGGCAATGATTGATTATGTGTGTGTGGATGAAAGGATGCGAAGATGTGTAATGGATGCAAGAGCGTATAGAGACTGGGGGAGTGGACTATCTGACCACTACCTGGTGGTGGCCAGAATTAGGATCCCAGTAAGATGGAGGAATAGAAGAAGGGAAAGACGAGAGGAAGGAGTAGTTGCACGGAGAGTGGAAAGGTTATAAGAGGATGAGAAAAAGGCAGAGTATAAGAGAGAAGTGGAGGAACGATTGGGCATGGGGGACGTGGAAGGTGTGTGCAGGATATTTACAGAAGAAATATGTGCAGCATGTGATGTGGTGTGGGGGAGGAAGAGAAGACGGAGGGGGGTGCAAGGAACAGCGTGGTGGACTGAAGAGGTGAGACAGGCTGTGGCACAAAAGAAGAAAGCATACAATGAATGGATGAGAAATAGGGGCGTGGAAGAAGTTGAGAGGCGGAAGAGAGAGTTATATGCAGAAAGAAAGAGAGAGGTGAAAAGATTAGTAAGAGAGAGTAAGAAGAGAGTGGATGAGGAATTTGGAAGGAATTTGAGAGTAAAGTGGAGGGACTGTAAGAAAATGTTCTGGAAAGAGGTGAAGAGAGTAAGACAGGGTGGAAGTGAGGTTAGCAGGGGAGTGAAAGATAAAAATGGTAGATTACTAGTGGAGAAGGGAGAAAAAGTGAGCAGATGTAGAGAACACTTTAAGGAATTGTTGAACATACAGGATGGAAGTAATGCGATTATAAGTGGCTGGGGAATGGCTGGGAGAAGGAAGGAGGTGAGAAGACAGGAAGAAATCAGTAGGATAGAAGTTGTGGAAGCAATGAAGAAAGTTAAATTGGGGAAAGCCCCAGGAATTGATGGAGTGTGTGGTGAAATGCTGAAGCATGGGGGAGAGATAGTAGTAGAATGGATGTGGAAGATGTGCAGATTGGCCTGGGAGGAAGGTAGAGGCGAGGATTGGAAGTCAGGTATAATTATTCCCTTGTACAAAGGAAAAGGGCAAAAAGAAGTGTGTGGTAAGCATAGGGGCATTTGTCTTCTTAGTATAATAGGAAAAGTGTATGGTAGGATACTTACTGACAGAGTTAGAAAAAGAACAGAGGAATTAGTTGGAGAAGAACAGGGAGGCTTTAGGAAGGGAAGAGGTTGTGTAGATCAGATATTCATTATTAGATCTTTAGTGGAAAAGTTTCTAGAGAAGGGAAAGAAGTGTCAATAGGTTACAGTAGTAATGTAACTATAGCATTTAGGTATACTTCCACCATCAGATCAATGTTAGTAAAGAATAAATGTACAACATATTCAGATGCAGGCATATATAAAATTCCTTGCAAAGATTGTGAACTAGTTTACATAGGAGAAACAGGTCGAAGTTTGGAAACACGGATCAAGGAACACAAGTATGCCATAAAAACATGTAATTTGAATGATGCAATATTTAATCATGTTTGTGAAGCCAACCAAAGAATTGACTGGCAATGTAGCCATCTACTGTATAAAAGTCATGACTTTCGGAAACGAAAGATTATTGAAGCCATGTGTATTCAGAAATACGAGAATTTCAAGCTTAGTGAAGGCATGTACAAGCTAGATCCTATAATGAGGTTCCTGGTGGAAATGTTCCTTCCCGCACCGACCCAGGTGAGGTCAGACAGGAATTACACATGACCTGCCTGGTGATGTCCCCCCTTTGCCCGTTTGGGAATTTCCTGCTTACAATCTACCCCACCCCACCTTCCCTTTACCCCACCCGCCCACACACACACACACGCATAAAATGGAGCAATTGTATTGCCAATATGTCATTCCCTTTCCCTATCTTGACCACGGAAGATGGTGGCATTGTCCACCGAAATTATTTGGTAAATACGTTCTTCGTCTACAAGTGTGGGTTTTATTTACCGTCTTTGATTATCACGCAAGAGTGATTCATCCAGCCGTTAAGGGTGCCATGGAATTCATATCTACCTGACTCATCAAGTCTGTCCACAGCACAGGTTGCAAAATACTATTCGTTTGGTGTTTGTAGGCACGACTACTCCACCATCAGCCCATCGTTTTGACACAGCTCTGGCAAGGCATTTCCTTACATCCATGACTAGACCATATGACATGGAAATGCCCAGAATGTGGAAAGTGCCAGTGATTCTTTTCTATAGATAACTGACATGAAGCTTCAGTCCATCATCAAGAGGAAAAGAAGTCTCTCTCCCCTTCTACTGATAGAAATTAGGACCTGGCTGACCTGCATGACAGCAATACGGCATATCAGCTGAGAGATTGTACATGCCACTCTATTTCTGGCTTTCATACTTGCAGGATTCTTTTTCACTGTTTCTGCTATAGAGCTCGATCATTCAAGCAGGACATCTAGAAGGGTCAGAAGGGGATCGACAACTGGTTCACTTAGACAGTCTGAGTTGACTGTCCCACTGAAAGGCATTTGTTGCAGAAAAATGTACTTGCGCAGCATGAGACCAGCATCCACAATTTTCTCAGCCTCATCTTCAGTTACTTGAAGGCGAGCAGTCTGCCAAAGCTGCACCGACTGTTTTTTTTTTTTTTTTTTGGGGGGGGGGTGAGATATAAATTTCTTTACCTTCCTGGAATGCAGACCAGTCAGGTCCCAGTTTTTTTTTTTTTTAATATGTGCTCCTTGAACAGTGTGGGGTGACGTTTACACCAATCAGAACCTAGTAGCTGGAGACGCTGATCATAAAGTCTTCTCAAAATACAAGGCTTTAGAGGAGAATGGTTGAACTGAACAAATGCAACAAGCTGGGAATTACCAAAGGATCACAGGACAGCTGATATACTTTGTTGCATTTTCTGACTTGGCTGCACGAGAAGCAGTCTTGAGCTTCGTATGGCATGATGGATGATAATGAATATCTGCAGTTTTTGCATCCTCAGCGTTGATTGCAATTTTCAGCCATGCATGAATCACCCACTTCTGATACTCTACAGCCCATTTCAAGAGAGTATTGCCACAGTTAGCACTCCCTGCACTGTACATTGGTTTCCCACCAACTGCTTCTTACTTCTCACAGTAGACACATTGTGGGTTTTTGCGGTCAAGGACTGCATTAAAACTTAACTTGGTTTTCTTGGGACTGACTGTTGCTTCTTCCCTCTCATGTTTCTTTCTTTGTCTCTTTTGCCGTTCTCTCTGCACAACATTTGAGTGAAAGAGAGTTCGACATCCACTACGATACTTTGCTTTGTTTCTCTGGCGTGTCAGCGATCCTGGAGTCATCACTTAAACACTCCAAGTTCCCTCCCAGAGGTAGAGTAATATCATTTCCTACAAAATTGTTCAAATCATTCTCTAGGGTTTCATATGCTTTGGGATGTCATTCCTTGTTCTATGGACATTTCAAGTCTTTGCTGGATCTTTCAACTCCTTGACACAAACAATGCCCAGTCAGAGACTTTTCTTGTCACGAGATGGTTTTCACAACTCACGAAGTATGAACAATGGATGGCTCTTTACTTGTCCACCAGACCTGATATAACAAAAAAAAAAAAAAAAAAAAAAAAAAAGGAAAAAAAAAAAAAAAATTACTGAATAAGTTCATTTCCACTGAAAGGTACCAAATAATTGTCGTATCCGACTAATATGATCTTGGAAATGATATTGACCATAAAAATGACCTTGACATGCAAAATATACCTCAAAAATGGATTTCTGATATCATATAAAATTGAAAAAGTGGCACTATACAACAGTCTAGCACTAATGGGATGTGAGATATGAATTTCACTATTTCATGTATGAGCTATATTGAATTTTGCACACATAGGTCACCAGAGGTCGACCCCAACTTGCTTGCGATGGTTTTTGAAAATGTTATACACATATCTATTAGCATGCCAAATTGCAAAAACTTGGCATAAAGTTCACGATTTTTGTGAATTCCCTCTTCGATATACCCCAGATAATGACTACTAAATAATACTTATTGGTTCTAATTATCTAAAGAGTCTATCTATCCATCTGTCTATTGCCATACGCCATAATCCCATAAGGGGTGGCCATTTGACTTTGAGTTATTTGTTTTACGGGGCGGGGCACTAACCCTCCACCAACCCACTTGCTGACACGTAGGGAGCACGTATGGTTTGGTTATATGGTTACCACCCAGCGTTGTAAATGGTTTCTTGGCTTACAGGAAACCATTTGGCTAGTCATTCAATGTAAAGCCACCTGTAAAGGAAAGAAAATCAATAAGAAGTGACAGGAAAGATGGGAGAAAGAGGAGGACAGACAAAGAAAAAGAATGATTATGGCTAAGGAAGAAGTAGGCAGCACTACAGTACGTCAAGTAAGTGGATGATGGTCACCACCACCTACCACCAACTAAAGAGTGAGGGAAGATAATTTATAAGGCACTATAGTATTTCTACCGTATTATTATATACAAGCTGGTAGGTGACAATGGACAACTCTAAGTGGGCTCATTGAATTTTAGCTGCTGCTGTTCAGCCTGTACGCACAAAGGAGGACCCTTATCTGGCTAGTCTAACAATACTATCTCTTGCCTCTCTTTGGACACAAACTAAACCACCCAGAAAACAGAAATAACTCGATACTTGCATGATCACAAACATCAAAAACTGTGGAAAATAATATGAAACCTCCCATATTATGTACTGATTTTGTTCGTAATACACATATCTAGTCATTCAAACCATTTCAGCACAATTGAAATTTTTTGGGGGGTGAAAATGTGGACATTTCTTAGTGCAATGTTCGTTCGCTCCTCTGTTTATTTTTATTTATTTATTTTTTTTAGTGGTGTGTACACAGTCATTTTGCGATGATTTACGTGCTTCATTCTGGAGCATTATTGGGTTTAGGAAGCTAATAATTGCATTGTCTTGTGCGCCAGACGTTTCTTTTCAATTTATTTAAAAAATCGATTTTCGAAATTTGAAAAAATGGTTCTGGTGCCGGCCACTGGGTCCCGACAATTTACCGGCCCACAGCCTTGGAACGGCTAAAGGGGCCGTTGCTAGGCAAAGAGTAGTTGCCTTGCCATCAAAGGTCATAAGCTGGTCACTGTGCCCAGGTTTGGTAAGAATCGGTTAATTCTGAAGGGTAGAAGTACCTGCCACGATTAAACAAGCACTGCTGGAGTTGCTGTGGCCAATTTTCGCAGGGATGCCACTCGAAAACTAAAGAGGGGAAAAGTGGATGGAATACTTCCAATAGGGAATGACTTCAATACCACGCCTGGGTCAGAGTTTTCTACTCCCGTTAGTAATGCTTCTACAGCTCAAAACATGAAAAGTACAATTAATGCGGTTTTTCGGCCGTTGCTTGACAAAGTGTAGATACCTGGCAACCAAAACTTTACGGACAAAAGTAGGTTGCAGGCTGATCATTGTATCCAGGTTTGGTCTGAATCAGTTCATTCTAAAGGGCAGAAGTGCCTGATGTAAATAAACAAGAAAAAAAAAAAGTTTTTTCGGCCGTTGCTAGGCAATGAGTAGTTGCCTATCGACCAAAACCTTGCGGAAACAACTAGGTCATAGGCTGCTCATTTTTTCCAGGTTTGGTCAAAATTGATAAATTCTAAAGGGTAGAATTGCCCGCCAGTAAAGGAGATAAAAACAGGGAAAGCTGCAGGTATGGATAGGTGTGCTGTGGAATGCCTGAAAGATGGTGTAACGACTATTGTTGACTGGTTAGTAAGATTGTTGAATGTGTGCTTTGTGCAATGTATGGTGCCAGTTGACTGGGCAAGTGCTTGTGTGATCCCACTGTATAAAGGTAAGGGTGATAAGTATGAATGTACTAGCTTTAGGAGTATAAGTTTGTTGAGTGTTGTAGGTAAGGTGTATGGTAGTGTTAATTAAGAGTTGGAGAGGGTAAAGAGGGAGTGATTGGTGATGAGCAGTGTGGCTTTAGGAGAGGGAGGGGATGCGTGGATCAGGTGTTTGCGGTAAGACAGGTGTGTGAAAAGCATCTAGCGAAAGGAAAGGATGTGTTTTGGGCCTTCATGGATTTAGAGAAAGGGTATGATAGAACTGATAGGGAGGCTTTGTGGACTGTTTTAGGAGTGTATGGACTTGATGGTAGGTTACCAAAAGGAGTGAAAAGTTTTCATGTAAACAGTAGATAGTGCATACGAGTGGGAAATACTGTGAGTGATTGGTTTCCTGTGCGAGTCGGGCTGCGGCAGGGATGTGTGATGTCGCCTTGGTTGTTTAATATGTATATGGATGGTGTTGTAAGGAAGGTGAATGCAAGAGTGTTAGGTGGAGGTCTGAGTCTGGTGAATGTTGATGGTAGAGAGTGGAATCTGAAGCAGCTGCTGTGTGCGGATGATACTGCACTGGTGGCTGATTCAGAGGAGAGATTGACACAGTTGGTAGGGGAGTTTGGAAGGGTGTGCATGAAAGGAGGAAATTGAAAGTAAATGAGAATAAGAGTAAAGTGATGAAGTGTGCGAGGTTGGTAGATGATAGGAGGATGAATATAGTTTTGAATGGTGTATTTGAATAAGTATTTAGGGTCACACATGCTGTGGATGGAAGAATAGATGCAGGAGTGAAGTTAGAATGAATGAAGTAGGAAACGTGCTGGGAGGATGAAAAAATGTTTAGATGTCGTTTGCTTAGAATGGATGTAAAGAGAAGGCTATATGAGAGTGTTGTGGTACCGACTGCATTTTATGGGGTTGAAATATGGAATATGGGTGTAGCAGAGAGGAAAAGTTTGAATGTAATGGAAATGAAGTGTCTGCGGAGCATGTGTGGAGTGAAGCGTATGGATTGAGTGAGAAATGATGAAGTGCAAAGGGGAATTGGATTGTTCAGGAAATGGCTGATCGAGTTGAGCAGAGGGTGTTGCGATGGTTTGGGCATATGGAGAGAATGGATAATGAGCGATTGGTGAAAAAGATAACTAGATCTGATGTGAGAGGTATAAGGCTGGGAGGAAGACCATGAATAGGATGGATGGACAGTGTCAAGAGAGCGTTGGCTGCGAGAGGGATGTCTGTTGAGCAAGGAAGAGTGGCTGTGCGTGATAGAAATGAATGGAGAGAAATTGTGAATGAGTAAAATGACGCAGCCCTGAGGGGATATTCTCCCACAATTTGTCTGATCAGCTGATCAGGTCAGGTGCAGGTAAGGGGATGGGTCCATTATGACATGGCAGGGGTAAACCAGCTCTGCTGTTGGGTCCTACTGTGGATGTCACTGGTTGCATTGTGCAGTTGACCCTCGTGCGGTGTGGTGCGGTAAGGATCTGTCCCTTCTCCCCTTTGGGGCTACGATGCGAATGAATGTGTTTGAGTGGATGAGTAAATCGGGAGTGTGTCGTCCTGTCTCAGCTACCTCCATTTCTTTGGGAGAAGCAGCCTATGTATGTAGATAGATAGATAGAATTGCATGCCGCAATTGCCTGCCAGTATGGGTTCCATCAGGGACGCCCCACTGGCGATCTTCTCACCTACCTTTCAGGCTCCTGGTCATCCTCCTTTCGGGACTTTGGCGAAAGCTTTGCCATTGCACTTGACATCTGAAATGCTTTCGATCGAGTCTGGCATAAATCTTTAATTTCCAAACTGCCGTCTTACGGTTTCTATCCTTCTATCTGTGCCTTCATCTCTAGCTTCCTTTCTGGTCGTTCTATAGCCGCTGTTGTAGACGGCCATCGTTCTTCTTCTAGATCCATTAACAGTGGTGTTCCTCAGGGCTCTGTCCTATCACTAACTCTCTTCCTTTTATTCATCAGTGACCTTTTTATCTGTACATCTAACCCTATCCACTCATATGCTGATGACTCCACCCTTCACCTTTCCATTCCGTTCCCACAACGTCCATCTCAGCAGCTACTTCAGCAAACAAGGGATGAGGCTATGGCACACCTAATGTCTGACTTGGCTCGTATCTCTGACTGGGGTAAAAATAATCTGGTTGTTTTTAATGCATCAAAGACTCAGTTTTTACACCTGTCAACCCGACAAAATCTTCCACAGGTATACCCACTAATGTTTAATAATATTCAGCTTAATCCTGCATCATCCTTGAACATGCTTGGGGTTTCATTTACTCGGGACTTATATTGGAGAGATCATATTACATCTCTTGTAAAATCTGCTTCCAAGAGATTAGGTGTGCTAAGACGACTCCGTTCCTTCTTTACCCCTGCACAGTTGTTGACTCTATAAAGGGGGTTTTATCCACACCTGTGTAGAGTACAACTCTCAAGTGTGGGGAGGTTCCCCACATAGAGCTCTTCTCAATAGGGTGGAGTCAAAGGCTTTTCGTCTCATTAACTCTCCTCCTTTTACTGGCTCCCTTCAACCTCTGTTTCTTCGTTGCACTGTTGCATCTTTATCGCTATTCTATCGCTACTTCAATAGTCACTGCTCCTCTAAACTGTCTGCATGCATTCTTCCACCTCTACGACGGCCGCGTAGCACCCGTCTAGCAGCAAACTCTCATCCATTTTCTGTCCAACTCTCTAATGCAAGAGTAAACATTTACTCCCAGTCCTTCATTTATGCAACAGGTCAACTCTGGAACTGCCTCCCTCCGTCTGTATTTCCTGCTTCCTATGATCTCCAGTCTTTCAAACGCAGTGTCCAGGCATCTCGAAATGATAGGATCTTGAATTTGGTTCTCTCTTGTATTTTGTTTTTTCTCATGTAAGGAACAATAATTGCGGGCTCTCGGGCTTTGGTTCCTTCTTCCTCACAAAAAAAAGGAAAAAAAAAAAAACAAGAAACAAAGAATACAAGAAAGAATGAAAATGCAGCTAACAGTAAGGGCAGGATGGAGCTGACCAATAAGGCTAATAAAAAATAGACTTCACGATACCTCTCAGTAACAATGGCTGCCTCACAAAGACTAGTCTCACACCAGCATACACTGATACATATCATATATCACATAATTCAGTTCTTAAATCATTTTCTGATTTTACTAGTGGCACATGAAGATTATATATCGCACCTCCTAATGATATCGATCTGGTCTGAGAGACCCAACTGTTCTAGGGTTATGAACTGTGTGAAGATGGAATCAAATATGCTGGGTTCTGAAGAAGGACTGAGGGAGTGATAAACAATTCAGATGTATCTGAAAATATTTAGGTTCTTTAGCTGAATTAATGAATAATCAAGAATAGGCGAAGTAAATTTCAAAACAGTGTCAACTGCATTTTCTGATTTGATAGAACAACAGGTGCCACCCTTGTAACGGCGGGAGAGGATGCATAGATTTGCTGGGTAGAAGCATTCTATATAGGGAGTGGTGTACTAAGAGGATATCAAAATGTGTAATATTATAGTTTATTATTATCGTAATTCCTATTTTTCCAAAGAAAACTCCTTTTCATTTAGTATTATCATAGCCCATCACTTTGAAGATATCTACAGGTATATTGTGCCCATCACTAGTAGATTTTATTCAAATTTTTTTTGTGTGTGTCCGACTCTAGGCATACAGTAGGTTTCACAACCTGTTCCCAAGGCCCAGTAGTCCTCCTACATACCATACACCTCTACATATCATCACGTCGGCGCTAAACACCCACCGTCCATATTGAATACATGCTAAGGCTGTCTCATACAGGACTGGTGTATTGGTATTAGCTGGGGTATTTTTATGACATGTCGGCTGGTCTCCTGGCAGATCAGTAAAGCCTGCTATTATGAAATTCAAATCCTTAAACTGTTCCCTGCCCCAGTGGGGATTTTAATCTGGGTCCGGTAGGACTGCAGGCCACCTCTCTACCGACTGAGCCACCGCCTCCCCCTCTGGCGAGGGAACCCCTCGGAGTGTTGGAGGTAACTTGGTCTTTATTCTTGTAGTCTGCTGTTTCTTTTTTTTTTTTCTTTTTTTTCAAAAATTTAAATAGTCTTAAAAAACATTTTCATCTCTTCTCAGTCAGACACAATAAATAAAAAAGTTCTCGTTTTGGACTGGTAAGACTAGTGGACCCAGTTTACTTCCCTCACTTCCTTGTTCATCCTGCATTTTAAGTGAGTACGGTACCTTATGTAAACCGACTACTGGGAGTCTTATTCTGGGAGAAGATGAAACTTGAGCAAAAGCTGATTGTCTCCCTATTGTTCTCAACCCTTTAACATACAGTTCCCGATGGGACAATGTTCTCTCTCTCTCTCTCTCTCTCTCTCTCTCTCTCACTTTCTTGCTGCTGCTGGTGTTCTCTTTCTTCTTACCAAGATTCACAGCCACGGCCTTACCCTTCTTTTTAAGAGCCGACTGGCCAGATAATTACTATGTATTTATGTGGTCCTACTAACTGGTCACTCCTCACCAAGATTTGGTAAGGCCGTTAACAAATTTTGATATCCTGTTTACCTTTCTACGTTGTAAAAAGGCAAAGTAAATGAAGGGCACAAAACCACCAGTTACCAATATATCCATTCCAGTGAATGCAAGAAATCTGTACGGCTTCGAACTTCGTTACGGTACTGAGCGACTTCGATTCGAACTGGGCTTCTAGCTTCCTTGCATTAAGTTGTTCGTTCTAATTGGGTTACAAATGCATGCAACCATATTTATTTACACATAAGATGCAGATTTCTGAAAATGTAACGCGTTGACTCGCAAATGTTGCCTCTCAAGGTTATTTTACATTCTTGCTAACTTCAGGTAATTTTCTTCAAGTCAGGATTAGCATTTTGAACATCCTAAGTCGAGAAAAATCCGCAGGTAGTATCTAGAATGATACTAGAACTACGTCACCATACTGAAGAGGCTAATGACCCTCGTGCAGTAGATTGGCATATATTTAATAATATTCTTTTTTCGTGGAAAAAAGATGGAGTTTGCAGGAATTCCTCTCTTCAATCATGATATAATCGTGGTTCTTTACGTTAATGACCCATGTGCATAAATTAAGTTCATCTGCTATTCCTTTCCATTACACAGTCCAGTGCTACCTACATTTTTTTCACAGGATCCCCTCTTCACTCAGATCCAGTTCATTTTACTATATCAACAAAGACTTCTCCATCGGGGAGAAGAGGATGAAGGGAGGAAGGTGATCACCAACTCTCCCCACTCCCTCAGTTAGCTCATCATTTTCGGTTTTCCTTTTAGTTACTACACTTCATAAGACTTATGTAGCCTGTAGTAAACTGTGTTTGTTGTTGCCTCACTTTACCCAAGACAAAATCAGGGAAGCTATCGTGTCTTAAAAAGAAAAAAAAAAAGTGCAGACTGCATCATTCTTAAAGAATTCAGAAGCAACAGTGTGTTTTGAAACTGTCATATCAGCTATTATAATTTGATGGAATAGTTTCGAATTTAATCGAATTTATAAAACTGTTTCTTTTGACAACCTAGATGCAGTAAATAGTATAAGCACGGTTGTCAGTTTTGACCCACTAGTACGGTGTAATGGCACAACTGATTCAGAAAGCCGCGATTACTACGCATCTGTATATGTACTGTGTGCTGCAGGGATGACCCGCTTAGCTAAAGTTAGAAAGTTATTATATCCACATAGTATCAAATATTCCATAAATGAACACGTCTCATACAGTATAAGCAAACTTGTCAACCAGTGAATATTTAATGTTTTTAGTATAATTTATATAACACGACAAACATGTTCTCCATTACCTTGATCATGTTTTCAAACATGACCATAGGGCGTAGGCATCATGACTCTGTTTTACTGCCCAACCACCATCATTCAGGGCAGGGTTAATGACCCAGTCCAGCTTGAACCAGTAAACTGCATCAGCTTTACCTCGATGTAGAGGAGAGTTAGCGCCGTGATCCTCCATTTTGGTGGCATCGTTGTTACTCTTATTGCCAGCACAATGCCATGCAATTAGAGAGAGTGATGTATGCAATTAACAGGCATGCTGAACCAACTATCGCAAATGTGTTTGCAGATTGTGTTTTTGTGTCCATTACTAGTGCTTAGTCTCCATTTCTGTAGACCTGGGATATCGCCAGTATTCAGACACAACGATAAGGAGTATTGGAAAAGCTAGTGTGTGGAATTATTTGATTTTGAAAGTATCAAATGAATATTAAGCAAGGATAAAGGTTAACTTTCACTCTCTGTTTATTAGTGGTGTGAACTTAACCAAACACCTTTTTCATATGGCAGATAACTTGTTTCAGTTCACTTGTGAAGTACGCCAGTGAAATGTAAAATCGTAATATAACTCACTCACAGCGTTGCGCCTCCATTAACCTCAGCAGTAGTGTAGGGTCTCAGGGATAGGTTACTTAGGCCAGATTTTAATAGCAAGAATTGTCAGCCGCTTGGCCCTAAGTATCATATGTATGCAATAACCCCCAGGTGCTTTCTGGATGAAAAAATTTTGCACTGTGAAAAAAATAACACGGCAGCCTTTTTCCACTATACTTATTTCAATTATATTTTCTCGGTGTGCCGGAGGGGCGAGCAGAAGAGGTTGAGAGTGATAGATGTGAGGCAGGAGGGCAGGTCAACCCTCCCGCTGGGAACAAAATCACTCTATCAGCATGACAAGATCTACTTCCGCACAGTCCTTCCCATCCTGTCCAGCGGTCCGTTAGCCCGATACAGAAAATCTCAAGTATAATTTTTTTTTTCCTGCACTTCAGCAGAGAAACCAGGATGTCTTGTAATCTTGTGGAAGAGCAATAAAAAGTTTTTAATCCGTCTATAGCAACCGAGAAGCCACTGTCTTAGTCAACAATAATGTTACTTGTTATTGTTCTAAGAAAACTACCCATCTGTCCATTGCCAAATCCTTTAGTACCCAACATGGAGTAACTGGACCCGGTCCTAAGTTACTCAGTCACAGCATATAAGGTAAGGGAGACCAGTCGCTCTTCCTCTGAGTGGCATTATAGGAGCAAAAAACCAAGCCATCCCCAAATTATAAACACAGTAGCAGGGATACCCGGCGTTGCTGGGCTAAAAAGGAGAACACTCTAATCCTATTAGTTATAGTTCAGTCTTTCTTTCTACTCCAGAAAGACCATCTACCATGTCCCATGTAGGTCATGTGAGTGTCCACGCAAAAAATTGGGCTGCTGGGTCTAGTCGTTCCAGTGTGTATTAACGGTGACCTCAAGTAACCTCGGAGGTCAACCTCACATAGCCTATGTCCGAATTGGAGGTCATGTGAGTTTCCCTGCCAAAAATTGGGCTGCAGGGGTACCCGGCGTTGCCCGGGCCAGAACGGCGAACACTCTACTAGTGACCTCATATGACACAGATCTGAATTTTGACCCCCCTAAAACCATCCTTGGGTCACCCTGATTCAGAATATATACGGACCGGGGGGTCTCTGGCCCATGGTTTGGGCGTGACTGAATGACAAGCAAAGAAGCAAACAAACATCGTGGCTTGTTTACATATCCAGTATTAAGATACGGGGCATTTGACATTGTGGCGCCTTAATCCACCAGATCAACAGGCATTTGTCTGATTATGCTGTTACCTTTCAGTGTAATAAATAATTTCCCAAACAGCAATGAACTATTAGGCTTGTTACTCTGTGCAGAACCACAGTGAAGATTGCACTACATCCGGTGAGTGCCTCTACCTACCACAGTGCTAAGAAAACAATAGTAAGAAATGCTGTAGAGTCATGACTTTTATTATTTACTTACCTGAGTTTATAGTATTAAAGTATTATCCATGCAAAAAAGGTAAAAAGGTTGCAAGAGGATGAAATAAAAGGCAGATTGTAAGAGGGAAATGGAGGAGCAATTGGGTAAATAAGATTCGGAGCAGATGAGGGGAACATGTGTGCAAGGTATTCAAAGAAAAAAATCTGTGCGGCATGTGAGGTAGTATGTGCGGTGAAGAGAAGATGAAAGAGGGGGGGGAGGGTGCAAGGAACAGCATGGTGGAATGAAGAGGTGAGACAAGCTGTGGTGCAAAAAAGAAAATAAGGCATATACTGAATGGATGGGAAGTAGAAGCATGGAGGAAGCTGAGAGATGAAATAAAGGGATATATGCAGAGAAGAGCAGAGAGGTGAAATAATTAGTAAGAGACAGGAAGAAGAGAGTGGATGAGGAGTTAGGAAGAAATTTTAGTGTAAAGTAGAGGGAATGTAAGAAAATGTTCTGGAGGGAGGTAAAGGGAGAAAGACAGGGTGATAAACAAGGTAGTAAAGGAGTGAAAAGTAAAAATGGCAGAATGCTAGCGGAGAAGGGGGGGGGGGAAGTGAGCAGATCAAGAGGACTCTTAAAGGAAATGAGAATGAATGTAACACAAGTATAAGTAACTGGGGAATGGCTGGGAGAGGGAAAGTAATGCGAATGGAGGAAGAGATCAATAGGATGAAGGTAGTGGAAACAAGACAGAGAGTCAAAATTGGAAAAATACAGGAATTAATGGAGTTTGTGGTGAAATGCTGAAGCATGGGGGAATCACAGTAGAAAAGTGGATATGAAAGATGTGCAGATTGGCCTGGAAGGAAGGTAAAGTCCCGGATGATTGGAAGTCAGGTATAATTTTGCCACTGTACAAAGGAAAAGGGGGGAAAGAAATGGGTTGTTATCACTGGGGCATTTGTCTTATGCCCCAGTCGCACTGCGGGTACGACTTGTCGCAAACCTGAAAATCGCGAAGCCAGTCCCCAACCACGGAGGTCTCCGAGCAGCCGTGCCACCGATCGGCTACCAGTGGTCGTCCAGTGTCCTTTCAGCGTCAGTCCAGTGGGTGGCCGAACGGTGACCATGACCAGGTACACACAGGTCAAGACACCAACAGGTGGCCGGCCGGTCGTCGGCAGGCCGCTGGCAAATGGCAGCCGGTCTGCATCCTGTTGCAGTTTAGACCGTGACCACTAGACCGACACCAGCCACGGATTGGCCAGCGATTTGTCTCGGTCCAGCCCACCAACTGTCGCTTGACCAATTGCCAGCTGGATGGCAGCAGGACTTCAACTACCACCCCTGACAGGAGGCTTGTGGACGGCGGCCGCCGCAGTGCAGTCGTCGCATTGACAGAGTTCGGATGGCCACTACACAGAGCAGGCGGCAACCGGCCTCCGTCCGGATGGCAACTACCTCTTATATATCAGGTGTCGCCGACCAGTCGCAGTCCGTAAGCTGGCCAGACGCAGTCCAGCCACCCACCAGGTGGCCTCCGTGCCATGACATCGGTGGTCGTTGGGAGGTTTTTCGTGCAGCACGAAAAACTTTGTGAAGATTTTTTGGTCGCCATGGTGGCCTGTGGGTAGATCGAGACATATACAAGTAAAGACCGGTCATAAACCTCACCAAAATCACCCACGACTTGCAGGTCGCGGGTGGTTTGCGATAAGTCGTACCTGCAGTGTGACTGGGGCCTTAGTGTAATAGGAAAAGTATATTGTAGGATACCTATTTACAGAGTTAGGGAAATAACAAGAATTAGTTGGAGAAGAACAGGGAGGTTTTAGGAAGGGAAGAGGTTGTGTGGATTAAATATTCATCCTAAGGTGTTCATCCTAAGGTGTTTAGTGGAAAAGTTTCTAGTGAAAGGAAAGAAGTTCTATACGGCCTTCATGGATTTGGGGAAAGCATTTGACAGTGGATGGACAAGGAATGTGGAAAACATTAAGAATATATGGAGTAAATGGAAAGCTGTTGAATGCAGTGAACGGTATTTATAAGGGTGCTAGGACTGCGTGTACGTGTGCATGGTGAACTAGGTGAATTTTACTATCTGAATGGTGGATTCAAACGGGGATGTGTCATGTCTCCATGGTTATTCAGTCTATATATGGAAAGAGTTATGAAAGAGATAAATGGTAGGGCAGTGGGTGCTGGAGAGGTTCTAATGAGAGAGAGCAGCTGTTGGAAACTTCCTTTTCTATTATTTGCAGATGAGAGTGTATTGTTAAGTGAAGATGAAGGGGCACTGCAAGGCATGGTGAATGAGTTGAGAGTGTGTATGAGAAGGAATTTTAAGGTCAATGTAGGGAAAAGTAAAGTTATGGTCTTCGAAAGAAATAAAGTCACGGAATTCATAGTGAGGCGGGATTGTGAGGAAATGGGAAATGTGAGTGCATTTAAGTAATTTGGTGGTGTGATGCGTAAGGATTGAAGTCTAGAGGAAGAAGTGCTTGAAAGTCTACAACAGGAAAGAAAGACTGCTGATTCTTTGAAAGCTGATACTTAATAGAGAAGTGAGCATGGAAGTAAATATAGTTGCGGCATGATATTATGGTGATCCCCATTCTAACGTGTGGAAGAGAGGCTAGGCCTTGTTGGAAGGACAGTCCAGAATGAGAGCAAGGGAAGTTAGTTATCTGAGAGGAGCATGTGGAGTTACTTGGAGAGACAGACTGATATAATGGGAAGTGAAGGAGCGTTTTGGTGTGGATTTGGATTTCTTAGAAAACGTAAGGAGAAATACACTGCGGTGGTTTGACCATGTGGGAGGGATGAAGGGTGAGAAACAAACGAGTAGAATGACAGTGAGGTGGAGGGAGGAGAGTGATGGGGAGACCGAGGATGAGATGGAGAGATGGAGTTGAGGGGTATATGGGAAAGGAGTTGTGTGAGCTGGGGGAAGGGGGGCGTAATGGCAAGGGACAGGGCGACATGGAGACGATTTTGTTGTGGTCACCCCTTACGGGATTAAGGCGTCTAAGTAAAGATATAGACAGATAGACAGACGGATATCAATAAACAGTAATTTTGATATATATAGGGCATGAAGGATAAAATAATAGTGAAATAAAAAGCTTATCGATTATTCAAAGTTTCTCCATATTTATCGAATTTCTTCTAATACCAGAGGGATTTGACATACGGTTAGGATTAAATACAGCTTTCATTAATTCTTTCATTAGTACTGGACACTATGAAGTACACAAAAAAAAAACACACAGTCTGGTGGTAGGAGGAAAAAACATTAAAATTATGTCACCGAAGTAAGATAAGTTAAATGAAAGAGAGAAGGAGAAGGGCGGGTTGATGAAATTGAAATGCCTTCCTTTGGCCTCTGCAGCATTCCGCAGATTTTACTAGTGTTACCGCTGTCCAATCTAACTTTGCCTGAAACTGACATCTCTCCATCTTAAGACTTGAGCTTTAACGAATAACACTAGATTATGGTGAATTTCCCGGATAGGCTACGGGAAATACCCCACAAAACAATGAAACCCTTTGCCAAATTTAGGTGGATGGAGTATACGTTCCATACAGCATTTCCAAACCTAACTTAAGAGCAGAAAGAATAATAACCATTGATACTTCGTCACTTTAAGGTCAGCACTCTAGTTCGAACTGACACACACACACACACACACACACACACACACACACACACACACGTCCTTGCATACAACCTCTCTCTCTCTCTCTCTCTCTCTCTCTCTCTCAACATCGGTCTATCATATGCCTTCAGCCAACTGGATTTGCAATATTTTGCCGCCAGTACATCTTTTGGTGAAATGTGAAATGCCGAGCCAGAGAAACTGAGCCATTATGTCACTATGCAGAATGTCGACCCAGCCAAGACATCGACATAGCACCCATTTCAATTTATCGTAGGTTCCGCAGACGGTGTGTTTCAGTTTTGTGAGTATTGTAATTTATGAAGTGTTGGGATTAGATATAGCCTTCATTCAGCCTTCACTACTAGGCTGGTGCTCATAGTTGTAGATTCATCAGGTACTAAGAGAAAAAATACAAGATAGAGTCACGTAAAATAACCCATTCAGCCTGAGTACAACGGTTAGTTTATTACACCCTCGCACGTAAAGCGAAGGTGTTATTCGTCAGGTCAGGTTTGTTTGTGTGTCTGGCATTCAGTTAGCTGCAGTATGGAAAACTATCTATCTATCTATCTATTGCCAGACTCCATAATCCCGTAAGGGGTGGCCGTTTGACTTTGAGTTACTTGTTTTATGGAGAAGGGCACTAACCCTCCACCAACCCACTTGTTGACACGTAAGGGCGCACGTATGGTTTGGTTATATGGTTACCACCCAGCGTTGTAAATGATTTCTTGGCTTACAGGAAACCATTTGGCTTGTCACTCAATGTAAAGCCACCTGTAAAGGAAAGAAAAGCAATAAGAAGTGACAGGAAAGATGGGAGAAATAAGAAGAGAGGAGGGCAGGCACAGAAAAAGAATGATAAAGACTAACGAAGAAGTAGGCAGCACTACATCAAGTGAGTGGATGATGGTCGCCACCACCTACCACTAGTATGGAAAACTGCTTGATGGAAATGCACCAGATATGGAATATGATTGAAGACCGACAAAAGAAGAAGTAATTAACATTTAAGTAAACAAGTTGAAATGTCTAGATCATTGACATAAGAAAAAAAATCTTGTTGGGGTTGCAGGAAATTTTGAATGGTTCGTAAGTATATGACGACAGGGCTAGATCACAAGTGTTGAATCAGTCTCAAGTAGACTTGATGGATAGGTTGAGAATGAAGTATAAATACTGTGACTCGATTTAGAAATTAACATATCATATGTCACTGTAACAGAACAGGATCAATTAATAAAGATTTAATCCGAGATAAAGCAAATTTTGTATCATAGTGCATAGTGAAGGAAGACTGAAAAACAGTTGGTTGGAGATTTAAGTCGTAGGGCTAGGCCATATTGTTAGACCTTAGCCCGCCTGTAGGGCACTGATATTTTTCTCTTGTGTTCCTTCGTTCTTCGACTTTCAGACGGTTTTAATTAGGTTAGAGATTTCCTTCACTATTACGGTGCTTTCGTAAGCCGAGTAAAATCGCATAGCAACAACAACAAAAAAAAAGAAAAAAGAAGAAGACGTCACCGCACTGAAAGGGCTACGACCAGACACGAACTAACAGTACATTAAGCATATTTTAAATCAAAGTACAAACAGACAAATGGTAAAAACGCACAAAACTGTTCTTTGCAAGAGGAAAAGAATATAAAATAGAGCCAGAATCAAGAGCTACTCAATTTGGGATATCCAGACACACTTTGTTTAAAAGAATGGGCGTTATACGCTGAGGAAAATTCATATTCAGGAAGATAGTTCCAGAGTTGATCTGCTGTATACATGGATGACCGAGAGTATCTTTTGTCTTTCAGTAGAGAGTTGGACGGAGAATGGGTGAGAGTTCGTTAACAGACGAGTGATACTAGGACGCCGTCATGGAGGAGGGATGCAAAAACAAACTTTCAGAAAAGCAGTGATTACTGAAGAGGCTACGGTAATATATTTACGATTCAGCAGTGTGGTGAAGAGAGAGTGAGGCTGAAGGGTGTCAGTAAGAAAAGGGGGTTGATGACTAATGTGGGAGAGTGGATGAGAGAGCTTTACAAGCTGCGAGAGGTGCAGAGGACTGAAAAATATTGTTTGGCTAAGAGGCAATGAGTATTTTCTCTCATAACCAATATGGGAGATACAGGACATGCAGGGTGTAATGCGATGTATGACAAAAACTTACACCAATGATCGATCATGTAAGTCTGAGTATATTTGTTTCTATAAACATACTCCCTGCAACCCCAGTTCAGTACCCAGCATACGGCTGTATAAGTGTAAAAGTTTATTGGCTTGAATTTGTCACTGGGTGGGAGCTTCGCAGGGTGACGGGAGACAAGTGTTATTAACTTATACTGTTCTGTACATGAAAATCCCATATCCTATCAGTAGGCTACAAACGAGTTTTAAGAAGAAACTACATAGTCTATTGATTCTTTAACACCAAATCACGCATTCCTGCAATTCTTTTGCACAAATCGACTGTAATTAAGGATTACATTCAAATTTTATGGATGGCAAGGGAGTAGGGAGGGAGGAGAGGTTGGTATGTTGTTGCCAGTTAGGTAATGTTTGGTTTGTAGGCTATTACTACCAGCAATATCAGAACACCCACATCTCGTTCGATGAAAAAACTTTATTGTAAAGAGAGGTTAGCGTCACCTTAAGTCAGGAGGAATATTATTTATTACAATTTTTCTGCTGCAAGTAAACGTGGCACCATTGGGCATTTCCACCTGTATTTTCTGGTTGCAGCACTGGCATTACCATCGCAGAATCCGTAAAAATAGATGATATCTGTATATTCTTCATTGCTGTACATACGTAGCATGCTGTTTCATGAATAAGTGAAGCTGAACCCAATGAAAAACTGAACACGAAGGACAGTATATATTTGACGTGTGTGCCTCACCAGCAAATATTGTCATTCAAATGACACCGTGGATGTACGTTTGCCAAGTCCTTATCATCAGTCCTGCTAGTTTAGTCCTGAAAACTTGCTAGAATGTTGCTAGATAGTACACACTGCAAAATATCTCTAGCAAATACAATTAAATTTCCAGAATATCACCAAAAAATGGCAAAAATATTCAGAATGTAGTTAGATATCATGTTGCCAGTTGTTACAGTGCTGTTAAGTAGAAGCAAAAAATAGGTCTAGCTGCAAAGTCGTTAAATTGGCAACCCTGCATCACTCTTCTCATATCACCATCATATGAAAGAAATTGTGCCACGTTCACTTCCAGCAGAAAAAATGTAATAAATAATATTATTACTCCTGACTTAAAGCAACGCTACTCATGCTTTACAAAAATGTTTTTTCACTGAATGAGCTGTGGGTGTTAAGATAATGCTGCTAGCAATATCCTACAAGTCAAACATTACATAACTGGCAACAACACACAAGCCTCTCCTCCCTCCCTACTCCCTTTCAATCCTTTAAATTTGAATGCAATCCTTAACCAGCCACGTGCCAGTGCCATTTTAAAACGGTCTGACATAATGCTGCGGCCGGTGCCAGTGCCGTTTTAAAATGGTTTAAAATAAAAAACTTCACTGTGACCGCATTTTTCAAGATTCGCGGGTAAAAAATGGCAGGCATGTAAGGTAACTATTCCTCTACCATCTTCCAGGCTGTCAAGGCCATACACTCACTCGCTCCCCCCCTCACGCTTGCTCTGCCTCACTCTGCCTGTTTGCCTCACCCAGTGCTGTACATAGTGAAGGCATTTTGTGAATATTTTCGTATAAGTGTAAGTTGTAAATATTTTCTTGAAAGTGTAAGGACTATAATATTATAGTGAAGTCAAGTTGTAAATACCTCTTGTAAGTGCCAGGACTGTATGCAACGAAGTCAGGTTGTACCTATCTTCAAATTAGTGTAAGATAATGCATTCACAGTGAGAAAGACACTCAAAATGTTATAGATGCTGAAGTAATAAGTAATCAGGAAAGTGTACTGAACGTTGTTATACCTTCCCAGCATAAATACCTGAGTATATCTTACATAGAAAATGGCTTTCTCTCACGTACGTGGGAAGCGTGAGAGAGCGACTATACCTGTAAACGAGTATGCAGGACTCAATCAAACTCATTTCCGAGCCTCGGTGAGCATTTTAATGGCGAAATTCGTTGTTTCCACATCAAAGTCTAACATTTTAGCCAAAAAAAAAAAGGTCAAAAAATGGCCGGCACTGGGGTGACCCCTAGGGCTAAAAAATAGCTGGCATGCGGCGGGTTAATTACGGTCGATTTGTGTCAAAGAATTGCAGGAATGCATGACTTGGTGTTAAAGAATCAATAGACTACTGGTGGATAAAGTTTCTTCTTAAAACTCGTTTGTACTGATAGGATATGGGATTTTTATGTACAACTCAACAAAAATTCGTGGTACAGGATAATCTGCCACTAGAGGTCAGGTTAATCACACACGTCTACCCCCCCCAACTCCCTTCCTTACCCCCACCAAAACACTGATTCGTTAGGCTGATGGAACAGAGATATGAAGCTTCGCTCACTCTCACTTTTTGCCGCATGTAATGGTACTTTCATTTATCTTACTGTTAGGTGTATTATCAAGTGCACAGATCCCTCTTCAGTTCCATGACGAGTGATTATATCGAAGTTTTAGCATATTACCATACAAAGACCCTAATTTATAGAGTTTGACTTCCAAATATTTATCTAACTTTTCCTAAGCGATAGACTAAAATACAAGTAACAGTCATATGTTATATGGCCAGATAAGTCCCTCTCCTGCCTTGTCATCTGGATAGCCACATATCCACCCACATACTCATCCACCTACGCACTCTACCCATCTAACACAACCCACCAACCTCATTCCGGCCACCCACCCAACCCACCGATCCCTGCTATCCACCCTGCTAACCCACGAATGTCACACATGAAGCTCACCCAACAATGCCACACAACATATTCATTCATTTACTTCTCCACCCTGAACCCATCCAGCCAACCAACCCAACTACCCACTTAGATCATCCCAACCATGCTATCGTCTCAGCCACCGTGGCGACCAACGGTGCCCACTCACCCTGATGACCCACTTTGCCCACACATCCCGACAGCCTATTGCCCACCGACCCCTACCACCCACCCTTCCCACTCATGATTTCCACCCACCCTTTCCACTCATGAATTCCACCCACCCTGGTCACCCAACAATGCCATCCATCGCATCCACCCACACAACCCTCCCCCCTCTCCCTGAACACTCACCCACCCTGCCCAATCAATCCTGCCACCGACCCAACCGCCCACCCACATGTCCAACCACCCTTCTAACCCAACCCCATTTACTCCACCATCCCATTCACCCATTTGAACCCGACTTATCCACCAAACTCATCCCATCCAAACCTAACTTATCGACCCCTCCCTGACCACCCACATATCCAGCCACCTACCCACCCAGCCCACCAAACTCATCCACTCACTAACCCATTTACCCCAACAACCCACCCGAAGCCACTCCACACACCACACCCAACAACTGTTCCCCCCCCCCCTCTCCACCATTACCATTGTCCATCCACCCACCCTGGCGATGTACCGAACTAACACACCCACCAAGTCAACCTCATCAATTCCACCCACCCAACCAACTGACTCACACACACACACACAGACACACACACACAGACACACACACACACACACACAAACATTATTCCCCTATTCAAGAAAGGAAATAAACAGAATGCACTCACCTATAGACCAGTATCTCTGACTAGTTTTGTCTGCAAGGTACTAGATAAACTAATGAGAAAATTTTAGGTAAACCATCTGCAATAATGCAATATGATAACAGAAAGAGAGTTCGGATTTAGAAAAGGAAAATCATGTGTTACAAATCTATTAAGCTACTATTCTTTGGGTTTCATTCATCCGGGACTTATCTTGGAAAGATCATATTGCATCTCTTGTGAAATCTGCTTCCAAGAGATTAGGTGTGGTAAGCCGACTCCGTGCCTTCTGTACCTCTGCACAGTTGTTTACTTTACACACGAGTTTTTTTCGCCCCTGTTTAGAGTACGACTCTCATGTGTGCGAAGGCTCTCCACATACAGCTCTTCTCAATAGGGTGGAGCCAAAGGCCTTTCGTCTCATCAACTCTCCTTCTCTTACTGGATCTCTTCAAACTCTGTCTGATCGCTGCACTTTTGCATCTTTATCTCTTTTCTATCACTACTTCAATGGTCGCTGCTCATCTGAACTGTCTGCTTGCATCCCTCCACCTCTACGACAGGCATGTAGCACCTGTCTATCAACAAACTCTCATCCCTTTTCTGTCCAACTTTCTAATGCATTTATGCAACAGGTCAGCTCTGGAACTATCTCCCTCTGTCTGTATTTCCTGCTTCTTATGATCTCCAGTCTTTCAAACGCAGTGTGCCTAGGCATCTCGAAATGAACTGATCTTGAATTTGCCTCTCTTTTGTATTGTTTTCGTTTTTTTCTTGGAAGGAATGGTTTGTGGGGACCTGGCCTTCTGTTCCTTCTTTCTTGCATTAAAAAAAAAGTTGCAGAAACACTACGGAAAAGAGAAGGATGGGTGGACGGTATCTATTTTTATATTAAGGAAGCATTTGACAGAGTACCGCACCAAACTCTTTTTTGGAAGCTGTACCATCTAGGAGGAATCCAAGGTAATCTGTTCCATTGGATGCAGGATTTTCACAGAAAAGGGAAATGAGAACAGTACTAAGGAGTAAGTACTCATCATGGAGGGAAGTGACTAAGAGTGTACCACAGGGCTCAATGATGGCACTAACTATGTTTATAGTATATGTTAATGATATAGACAGGAACATTTGAATGGGATGATATCTAAATATGTTTGCTGATGATGGAAATATACAAAAAAGAATTGCAAACAGACTCTTGCAGAGACCTACAAGAAGATTTAACCCGCCCCGTCCCGACCACTTTTTCACCACTGGTACCCCCCAATCCCGACCATTTTTGGACCCAAATTTTTTTTGCTAAAACTTTCGCCTTTGGTCAGAAACAGTGGTCAATCACAAAGAAAGTGTTCACCAGGGTCCATAAGTTGCCTAAACAGGTATACCTTCGTCACACCTGGTACCGTGTTCTCTGTAGGTGGTCTGAGGCTCTCACGTTTTCTATGGTATTATAAGTCTGGGAAACCAATGAAAGTAAGTAGATATGTATTTATTACAAACATAAAAACATGTGATACAAGAGTAAATTGGATTTTATACAAAAATAGAGGTGAAATAAGCATTGTACCATCGTGCGAACCGAGCAAAATCGGGCAGACTGGTCACGATGAATCGCTAACATTCCTGAATCATGATACATATCATTTTTTCTACTTACATAATACATCTCCAATAACATTATACCATTTTACATTTTATTGAACTGTTTTTACGTATTCACAGGCCTTTTGATAACAATTAGCGTAATGTTAGCGCTTATTTATGTAGTGAGTGAACTCGCTGTGACTGTTGTTTCAACTCGTATTGTGTTTTTTCTACTTACATAATACTTTCCTAATAACATTATTCACTTTTCCACTTTTGAGAACTGTTTTGAGATAGTTTCAGGCCTTACGTAAATATTTAGCGTAATAATAGCGCATAATAACACAGACGGTGAAGTCGCTATGACTACTATTTCAACTTATAACCTATTTTTGTACTTATATAATAATTCTCCACTAACATTGCACATGTTTACACTTGATATAATTGATATCACATAATTTGAGACCTTACGTCATATTATCGCATATTTACACAGTGAGTGTTATCGCGATATCATTTGTTTCATCTTACACTAGTATTCAACTTATAAATTACTTTCCTACTAACATTACACCCTTTTCCAATTTATATCATTCCTATCACATACTTACTGACCAGAATGTTCTACTGAGCGTCATATTTTCGCAGATTTACACAGTGGGTGTACTCGTGACATCAATTGTTACAACTTACACTATTTTTCAACTTATACGTTACTTTCATGCTAACATTACACCCGTTTCCACTTTATATTCTTGCTATCACATATTTACTGACCAGAGTATAATACTGAGCGTCATATTTTCGAAGATTTACACAGTGGGTGTATTTTTGATATCACTTCTTTCAACTTACACTATTTCTCAACTTATACATTACTTTCCTGAAAACATTACACCTGTTTCAACTTTATATAAGACTTAGCACATACTGACTGGCCTTACCATTATACTGAGCGTCATATCGCCATCCCACACAGTTTCAGTAGTGTAGGAAGTTATGATACTCTCTGAAACATGGCTGAAGGCACAACGCAACATTGCACTCTATACACTCGTACCTTGTGTCTTTTCTCTGAGTGGCTGGTCTGACTGTCGAGTGCTTGCATACATGGCAGCGGCGCTGGGGTTTACAACGGTTTGGGTCGGAAGGGATTGTGCTAGGATAGTGGCGTCCTGCGAGGCGTAGGGGAGTCTGGGCAGCCATGGGGGTGCGGGTGTGGTGTGTGGGTCTGTCCTGGGCATGCCTGGCGATTATTTCACGTGCCAGCTCCCTCACAAATTCCTCAAAGGTCTCTGATACTCCTGTTGTCATGGCGTGCAGGTAGTGTGCGTTCAGGATCATTGATGTCGAGCAAGTGGAAAAAGAGCTTTTTGTACCACTTCATCGTGGTCCTGGCACAGTCAACACTGGAAATCATCGATTCTGACTGATCCACTTGCCTCATGTTCAGATTATAGTCCAGTACAGACTCGGGTTTCCAGACGTTGCGCCTCCTCTTGCTACGGTGATCAACGGAGTCTGTGCGGTGCATCAGGGGGCTGTGTACAGTTGATAGTAGGCAAACTTCCCTGTTGTGGTTCCACAGGGTGGCAAGGATGTTATTTGCCTGGAAGAAAACCACCTCGTTCTTGTCAAGTTTCCTCCCTATCTTGACCATATGGCGACGGTTTCTCTTGACTGTACCACAGACTCCGGTGTCGTGTTGGTGGAGGAACTTAGCGAGAAGAGGGCTAGTGTACCAGTTGTCCAGGTACAATACATGACCACGATGAAGGTACTCCTCTATCATTGTCTTCACCACGGCCCCTGAGAGTCCTATACTACGATCTTCTGTTATATCTGTCTGTGCGCCCATGTACAAGACTATGTCTTGCACATAACCAGTCTTACAGTCACACATAACTAAGATCTTGAACCCGAAACGGTGTCTCTTGCTGGGTATGTACTGACGAAAGGAAATATTGCCTCTCCACAACACAAGACTCTCGTCTATGACGAGGTCTCTGTAAGGATAAAATGAGGAGTGGAACATTTCCCATAAATGATCAAATACCAGCCTAATTCTCCTCATTTTATCAGTGTTATTTGCATTAGCTGGATCTTCTGCATCAAAAAAGTGGAGGCGGCCGAGAATCTGCTGAAATCTATTACGATTCATCACCTTTCCAAAGAAAGGTGTGAGGATCATTGGGTCAGTTGTCCAGTATGCAGGAATTTGGTTTTTTCTTACCACACCCATCAAGAGAACCAGGGCAAAAAATAAGAACATCTCTGAAATTGTCACAGGATAGTCATATTGCTGGGAATGCCTGCTCGTTGTTCCCAAACGTTCACTTTCACGGCGCTGTGTTCGTGAAAATTTGTTTGTCTGTTCCACTATGTGCCTCACAAACGCCTCCCCAAAGAACAAGTGGAAAAAATCCACCCTAGAGGAACCTGCATGCACACCTGGAGCTGTGCAACCAGACCGCCACTCCTCAGTGAAAGGGTGAATGATGGGAGTAAAATTACTCCCATCTTCCCAGTTCCACGAGACACCACCATCTCCAGCCACGTCCCCATCGTCGTCTTCGTCAGGGTGGGGAGGTGAGGGTGGTGGGGGAGGTTGGGGAGGTGGAGAGCGGCGCCTTTCATCACTCGCACTTCTCTTCCCTCTCCCTTTTCCTTTACCCTTTCCCTTCCCTTTCCTTCCTTTCCCCACATCCTGGGGCTGTGGGGAGGAAGTTTGGGAATATTGTGGGGCGAAAGATGTGCTGGGAAGTGGCTCCACCTCCTCTCCCCTAGGCCTATGTGCACCACGTGCTCGTGCTGCCTCCCTCACACCACTTTCCCTTTCACCCCGCACTCCCGCCACACCACTTTCCCTTTCACCCCGCGCTCCCGCCATACCACTTTCCCTTTCACCCCGCACTCCCACCACACCACTTTCCACTTCCCCAGACAAAAGACTTGGATCATACCTTATTTGTCTTCTCGCCCCACCTTCTGATTCTCGGGGTGAGATTTTCTCCTTACCCAACCACGAGGCGATATCACGTCCTAAGCCGCCGTCATCGTCATCGTCCTCATCCTCGTCCTCATCAGAATCTCTCTCTAGGGGATGGAGAGAGGTCCGTGCACATAGTTGGGGTGCAGACTGGCCTTCCCTTGCCTTACGATATGTCACATACCGCTTTTTCCGGGGCGAAGGGACCTCTTCATCACTGCTTGTTATTTCTTCTTCTGGCTGGACGTAATCTCGATCCACCACATCATCATCAAGTGGAGAATCACTATCTCCAGTGAAGGCCTCCAGGGTGGATGTTATTTCGTCGTCTGAGAGACCTTTCCACGCCATGTCTGACCTGGGTCACTGCTAACAGGTGAGTGACCGAGACAAGGGTGAGCGCGGGTCACGCGGGGTCTGGGATGCTGCCCGCCTGGCGGCAGGTAGGGGAGGCTTGGGTAGGTGGGCGAATCGAAAATCTCGCGCGAATTTTGAAAATTGTGGAAATTATGAACCTTGCAATTGCAGGACGTTGAAGTACATCAACGGGATTGGCAGTGACAAAATGTGAGGACGTGGAAGTACGTCGACGGGACGCCGCGGGTTCAACAAGTTGAACAATAGACGGCAAATGGAAGTCTATCTATCTATTCTATCTATTGCCAGACGCCTCAATCCCGTTTGGGGTGGCCACAAACAAATCCCCCCCACGTCGTCCTGTCCCCTGCCATTTCACTGCCCTGCTCCCAACTCACACCCCCCTCTCTCATATACCTCTCCACCCCATCCCTCCATCTCATCCTCGGCCTCCCCCTTCTCTTCCCCCCTCCACCTCACTCACATACACTCTTCGTCAGTCTTTTGCCCTCCATCCTCTCCACATGGCCAAACCACCTCAGTATTTTCCTCATAACACTTCCTATCACATCCACATCCACACAACAACGCTCCTTTATATCCTCATTCGTCAGCCTGTCTCTCCATGTGACTCCACATGCTCCTTTTAAATAACTCATTTCCACTGCTCTCACTCTTGACTTGTGTCCTTCCAACAACGTCCAAGCTTCACTTCCATACGTTAGAGTTGGTATCACAATACTGTCATGTAGTAACTTTTTCACTTCCATGCTCACTTCCATGTTTCTTATCACTGCTTTCAAAGAACCAGCAACCTTTCTTCCCTGCTGTACCCTTTCAAGCACTTCACCCTCCAAACCTCCATCCTTGCTCATCACAATACCCAGGTACTTAAACATACTCACATTTTCCAATTCCTCACCATCCAACCTCGCTGTACATTCACTGACTTCACCTCACTCAAAGACCATCACTTTACTCTTCCCTACATTCACCTTTAGATTCCGTTTCTTGCACACTCTCCCAAACTCATCCACCAGGCCTTGCAGCTCCCCTTCGTCTTCACTCAACAACACAGTATCATCTGCAAACAACAGTACAGGGAGTTTCCAAACACTATCCTCTCTCACCCGGGCCACTCCAACATCCACTACCCTGCCTTGTACCTCTTTTATTACCCCATTCATGAACAGATTGAACAACCATGGAGACATGACACATCCCTGTTTCAACCCAACCTCCAAAGAGAAAAATTCACTTAGTTCACCATCCACACGCACTGCAGCCTTAGCACCATCATACATACTCTTCACAGCATTCAACAACTTTCCATCTACTCCATATATTCTTAATACTTTCCACAATCCTTGTCTATCCACCCTGTCATATGCTTTCTCCAAATCCATGAAAGCCGCATACAACTTCTTTCCCTTCTCTAGAAACTTTTCCACTAAAGATCTGAGAATGAATACCTGATCTACACAACCTCTTCCCTTCCTAAAGCCTCCATGTTCTTCTCCAACTAATTCCTCTGTTCTTTCTCTAACTCTGTCAATAAGTATCCTACCATACACTTTTCCTATTATACTAAGAAGACAAATGCCCCTATGATTACCACACACTTCTTTTTCCCCTATTCCTTTGTACAAGGGAATAATTATAACTGACTTCCAATCCTCTTAAGCCAACCTGCACATCTTCCACATCCATTCTACTACTATCTCTCCCCCATGCTTCAGCATTTCACCACACACTTCACCAATTCCTGGGGCTTTCCCCAATTTAACTTTCTTTATTGCTTCCACAACTTAATTTCTTCCTGTCTTCTCACCTCCCTCCTTCTCCCAGCCATTCCCCAGCCACTTATACTCACATTACTTCCATCCTGTATGTTCAACAATTCCTTAAAGTGTTCTCTACATCTGCTCACTTTTTCTCCCTTCTCCACTAGTAATCTACCATTTTTATCTTTCACTCCCCTGCTAACCTCAATTCCACCCTGTCTAACTTTCTTCACCTCTTTCCAGAACATCTTCTTACAGTCCCTCCACTTTACACTCAAATTCCTTCCATATTCCTCATCCACTCTCTTATTACTCTCTCTTACTAACCTTTTCACCTCTCTCCTTCATTCTACATATAACTCTCTCTTCCGCCTCTCAACTTCTTCCACTCCCCTATTTCTTATCCATTCATTGTATGCTTTCTTCTTTTGTGCCACAGCCTGTCTTACCTCTTCAGTCCACCACGCTGTTCCTTGCACTCCCCTCCGTCTTCTCTTCCTCCCACACACCACATCACATGCTGCACATATTTCTTCTGTAAATATCACCTTCCACGTCCCCCATCTGCTCCAATTCATATTTGCCCGATCGTTCCTCCACTTCTCTCTTATACTCTGCCTTTTTCTCATCCTCTTGTAACCTTTCCACTCTCCTTGCAACTACTCCTTCGGCTCGTCTTTCCCTTCTTCTATTCCTCCATCTTACTTGTATCCTAATTCTGGCCACCACCAAGTTGTGGTCAGAAAGTCCACTCCCCCAACCTCTATAAGCTCTTGCATCCATTACACATCTTCGCATCCTTTCATCCACACACACATAATCAATCATTCCCTTCCTTTCATTCAGTTTACCACCCACCCTTCTCATCACTCGCCACGTATACCTGTGGATCATTTTATGCCTGAAGAGGGTATTGGCTATCACCAACCCCTTCCCAGCACAAATGTCCACTAACGCACTGCCATTCTCATCTATCTCAGCAGGCACACCCCACTCACCAATTATTCCATCCACCTTCACATTCCCTACTTTACCATTCATACCACCGATCAAAAACACTCTCTCATTCATTCCAAACTTTCCATGTACACCTCCACATATGTCCAGAACTCTTCTCTCACTCTGCTAGCACGATTTTGCGTTGGCGCATACACACACACAATCGCCCACATTTGTATTCCAATTTTCAACTTTACCCACACAATCCTTGACCCAACTGATCCATGCTGTCTTATGCTCTTCTTCCATCTTTTACTCACAACTATACATACTCCTTCCTTTGCCCTCTCATTCTCACCTACTCCTGCACGTATACCCCATCCATACTACCATTCTCTCACATTTTCTCCTCTCCATTTTGTTTCAGTCATTCCACATACATCCACTTTTGCACCCTCAAGCACCTGGACAATCTCTCTCTCTTTCACCTCATCATTCGCTCCTCTTACATTCCACATACCCATTACCAAGTCCTTTTATGCAGTCCTGGGTCGTCATCGTTTGGTCAGTCTTGTCCGAGGCTTCTTGTTTGCCTTTTAGGTAGTTGTTTTCCGGGGAGGGGCACTAACCCTCCGCCAACCCTTTTAGTCGCCTTTTACGACAAGCAGGGCTACTGGGAGAGTATTCTTGAAAAAACTCCCCTACCCCCAGGACCAGACCGGGGTTACACAAATCAGAAAAGGAGAAGGACCTGGGAGTGATCATCAATAACATACTTTTTCCTGCAGACCATATAAATTAGAAAGAAGGAGACATGTACACACTGCTTGCCAATATGAGAATAGCATTCACATATATAAATGAAGGCATACCGAGAAAGATAATTACCTCATTCATCAGACCAACCCTCGAATTTGCATCAGTGGTCTGGAATCCTCATCTCAAAAACACATAGATAAGACTGAAAAAGTACAGTGGGCTGCTACAGGATGGGTACCAAGCTTCAAGGATCTAAGCTATGTAGCAAGACTAGAAAAACTGAACATATCAATATTACAGGAGAGAAGGAAAAGAGGAAACATGATGACGCTATATAAATACATCTCAGGGAAAGAAAGACTAGACATCAATGAGTATAGAACTTATGAGCAAGCATCAGCAAGAGGTCACTGAAAAAAAAAAAAAAAAAAAACTGCACAGAAAAAGGTGATGAAGAAGTAAGGAAATTCAGTTTCCCAAATAGGACAGTTGATCAGTGGAATGCGCTAACGAATGAAACAGTGCGTGCCAAAACTATTCACAGATTAAAGGATATGTATGATAAAAATGGTTTAATACACGGGACAGTACGAGCTTGACTCATTCCTGTAAAGATACAATTAGGTAAGAACAATTAGGGAAGAACAGATATATGCACACACACACACACACACACACACACACACACACACACACACACACACAGATGCGGAAAGGTGGGAAAGGAGGGAGGGAGGATCTGGGAACGGTGACGGGGACGGATGAGATGTGGAAGTGTTTAGTATTGTTCTAGTAGCAGTTTGCACAGTACATTGACTCATATGTCTTACATATACCCTTTAATTCAGCTATATTATGGATGTATTTCCATTAGGATTCCATGACATGCCTTCTAATTGGCAATAGTTTTGATGAGAGAATACTTTGGGAAAATATTAATTATCATAAATATGCTAGTTTTTCTTTTTTTTTTTTTTATGCGGGGAAGGAGCCAAAGGCCATGAGCCAGCAATTAAAGTTCCCTCCAAGAGAAAAACAAAATACAAGAGAGAGCCAAATTCAAGATCCATTCATTTCGAGATGCCTGGACACACTGCGTTTGAAAGACTGGAGATCATAGGCAGCAGGAAATACAGACAGGGAGACAGTTCCAGAGTTGACCTGTTGCATAAATGAAGGACCGGGAGTAATGGTTAACTCTTGTATTAGAGAGTTGGACAGAAAAGGGATGAGAGTTTGCTGCTAGACGGGTGCTATGCGCCCATCGTAGAGGAGGAGGAATGCATGCAGACAGTTCAGAGGAGCAGAGACCATTAAAGCAGCGATAGAAAAGAGATAAAGATGCAACAGTGCGGCGAAGAGACAGAGGTTGAAGGGAGTCAGTAAGAGGAGGAGAGTTAATGAGACGAAAAGCCTTTGACTACACCCTATTGAGAAGAGCTGTATGTGGGAAGCCTCCCCACACATGAGAGTTGTACTCCACACAGGGGCGGATAAAACCCCTGTATAGAGTCAACAATTGTGCAAGGGTAAAGAAAGAACGAAGTCGGCTTAGCACACCCAGTCTCTTGGAAGCAGATTTTACAAGAGATGTAATATGATCTTTCCAAGATAAGTCCCGTGTAAATGAAACCCCAGGCATGTTCAAGGATGATGCAGGATTAAGCTGAATATTATTAAACATTAGTGGGTATACCTGTGGAAGATTTTGATGGGTTGATGGGTGTAAGAACTGAGTCTTTGATGCATTAAAAGCAACAAGATTATTTTTACCCTAGTCAGAGATACGAGCCAAGTCAGACATTAGGTGTGCCATAGCCTCATCCCTTGTTTGTTAAAGTAACTGCTGAGATGGGCGTTGCGGGAACCAAATGGAAAGGTGAAGGGTGGAGTCATTAGCATATGAGTGGATAGGGTTAGATGTACAGCTTAGAAAGTCATTGATGAATAAAAGGAAGAGAGTTGGTGATAGGACAGAGCCCTGAGGAACACCACTGTTGATAGATCTACGAGAAGAACGATGGCCATCTACAACAGCGGCTATAGAACGACCAGAAAGGAAGCTAGGGATGAAGTCACATATAGAAGGATAGAAACCGTAAGAGGGCAGTTTGGAAATTAAAGATTTATGCCAGACTCGATCGAAAGCCTTTGAGATGTCAAGTGCAATGGCAAAGCTATCGCCAAAGTCCCGAAAGGAGGATGACCAGGAGTCTGAAAGGTAGGTGATAAGGTCGCCAGTGGAGCGTCCCTGACGGAACCCGTACTGACGATCAGAAAGAAGGTTGTGATAGGAAAGATGCCTTAAAATTTTTCTATTGAGAATTGACTCGAAAACTTTTGAAATACAGGACGATGAAGCAATTGGACGATAGTTGGAGGGTTGGGAGTGGTCACCCTTCTTTGGGACTGGCTGAATGAGAGCAAACTTCCAGCAAGAAGGAACGGTACAAGTTGACAGACAAAGGCGAGAGAGTTTGCCTAAGCAGGGTGTAAGCACAGAAGCACAGTTCTTGAGAACAACAGGAGGGACTCCATCAGGCTCATATGCCTTGTTAGTATTGAGGCCAGTGATGGCAGAAAATACATCAGCTGAAGAAATTTTAATGTCAGCCATGAGGAAGTCAGAGGCGGGAAGTGATGGAGGAACAGCACCAGAATCATCTAAGGTGGAATTGGAGGAGAAAGTCTGTGTGAAGAGATCTGCTTTATCAGTAGAAGAAGTAGCTACAGAACCATCAGAGTAGAAAAGAGGAGGGAAGGATGATGAGGTAAAGTAGTTAGAAAGGTTTTTGGCAAGGTGCCAGAAGGAGCGGGAAGAATTCGAGTTGGAGAGTTGAGAGCATTTAGAACGGATGAACTTATTTTTAGCAGAGCGAAGAACGGACTTAGCACGATTCCGGGCAGAAACATAAAGATGATGTGATTCAGGGGTGCGTTGGCTCCGATACCTTTTGTATGCCCTCTCCTTGTTGCAGACAACATTAGAACAAGTGTGATTAAACCAAGGCTTTCTTGCGTTAGTCAAAGGATATAAGAAAGGAATATATGCTTCCATGTCTGAGAGAATAACTTCCGCAATGGGCAAGGCACACTCCGATGGCCACGAATGTTGCAGAAATGAAGAAGAAGAGAGTCAGACAGTGGTTTCAGGCACCTCGAGTCGTCACCGGGAGAGGGGCGGAAGATGGGGGCATTTATGGCACCCCCCTCCCCTGGGGACTATTCATACTATTCAGTGATTATACTGTACAGTCAGCCATCAAACAGTAACTCGTAAGACGTGGGGCCAATCTTCCTCGGGGATAAACAACCACGGAGGATGATCAGTGACTGTAGTTGTTGTGAACTACTCTCTCCGTGTGTGTGTGTGTGTGTGTGTGTGTGTGTGTGTGTGTGTGTGTGTGTGTTTGTTTGTCTTACTGTGTCAATCTCTCTCTCTCTCTCTCTCTCTCTCTCTCTGTATGTGTGTGTGTGTGTGTGTGTGTGTGTGTGTGTGTGTGTGTGTGTGTGTGTGTGTGCGTGCGTGCGTGTGCGTGAGTGTTTGTGTGTGTGTGTGTGTGTGTGTGTGTGTGTGTGTGTGTGTGTGTGTGTTCTTACCTAATTACCTAATTGTATCTTTTCAGGAATGAGTCAAACTCGTACTGTCCCGTGTCTTAAACCATATTTATCGTACATATCCTTAAATTTGTGAACTGCTTTGTCACACACTATTTCATTCGGTAGTGCATTCCACTGATCAATTGCTCTGTTTGGGAAACTGAATTTCCTTACGTCTTTATCACCTCTCCTTATGCGGTTGTTTGCAGTGTCCTCTTGCTGATGCTTCCCCATAAGTTAAGTAATCATTTATGTCTATTTTCTCCTTCCCTGATATGCATTTATATAGCATTATCATGTCACATCTTTTCCTTCTCTCCTGTAGTGTTGGTAGATTTAGTTTATTTAGCCTTTCTTCATAGCTTAGATCCCTTAAGCTTGGTACCCATCTTGTAGTGGCCCTTTGAACTTTTTCAATCTTGTCTATGTGTTTTTTGAGATGAGGACTCCAGACTACTGATGCATACTCCAGGGTTGGTCTGATGAATGATGTTATTATCCTTCTTAGCATGTCTTCATTTATGTATGTGAATGCTATTCTCATATTTGCAAGCAGTGTATACATGTTCCGTATCTTCTCACTGATGTGGTGATGTAGTTTGTTATTGATAATCACACCTAGGTCCTTCTCTCTTTCTGATGTGTGTAGGGTTTTATTTCCTAACATATAATCCCAATCAGGTCTTTTTCCACTTTTACCAAACTTGATTACATGACATTTGTCCACATTGAATTCCATTTGCCATGTATTACTCCATTCATAAAGTTTATTTAATTCTTCTTGTAGCTCTTTACAAGAGTCTGTGTTAGTAATTCTCCTTTGTATTTTTGCATCATCTGCAAACATATTTAGATAGCTTTCATTTCCAGCGTTACTGTCTATATCATTTATATACACTAAAAACATGATTGGTGCCAGCGCTGAGCCCTGTGGTACTCCACTAGTCACTTCTTTCCATGATTAGTAATTTTCCCTTAGTACTGTTCTCATTTCTCTTTTTATGAGAAAATCTTGCATCCAACAAAACAGTTTGCCTCGAATTCCTCCTTGATGGTACAGTTTCCATAAAAGTCTTTGGTGTGGTACTGTGTCAAATGCTTTTTTGAAATCTAAATAGATACTGTCCACCCATCCTTCTCTTTCCTGTATTGTGTCTGTTACTCTGTCATAGTAGCTCAACAGATTAGTAACACATGATTTTCCTTTTCTGAAACCAAACTGTCTTTCTTTTATCATATTGTGTTCTTCTAGATGATTTACCCAAGCTTTTCTTATAAGCTTTTCTAATACCTTGCTTACAACACTGTTCAGTGATATTGGTCGGTAGTTGAGTGGATTTTGTCTATTCCCTTTCTTGAATAAGGGGACAATGTTTGCTTTCTTCCATATATCAGGTAGTTTACCTTGACTCAAGGATTTCTTGAAAATTAAAAATAATGGTTTACTTAACTCGTTTGCACATTCTCGTAATACCCAACATGAAATTTCATCAGGACCACTTGCTTTTCATTTGTCTAATTTACTTAACTCCTCCTGTATTATTTTTTCTGATATTGTATATCTGGTAGTATGTGTGGGCATGCATGTTCCACATAGTCCCTCTCAAAATTTTTTTCATCTGTAAAAACTGATTGGAAATTCTTATTTAGTGCTTCACAAATATCCTTTTGTGTATAGGTGATTCCCTCGTCCGTAATGGATTGTGTTTTATCTTTTTCTTTGGTTTTGCTTCTGATGTAGCTGTAAAATAGCTTCGGTTGATCACTACTTTTATTTATATCCTCCTCAAACTATTTTTTGGCTTCTCTCCTTATTCTTGGATAATCGTTTCTTGCCTGTTTGTAATTGTTATATGCCCTTTCACTATTTTGTCTTCTGTATCTATTCCACAACAAATCTCTTCTTTCTTTTTATTTTTTACATTCTGTATTGAACCATTTATTTATTTTCTTTTCTGCTTCTTTGTGCTGCGGGATGTACTTCTGGACTCCTATTTCATAACATTCACAGAATTTTTTATATACAGCATTTAAATCTTGTCTCTAAGCTCATTTTCCCAATCAATTTCTAAGAAATACTTCTTTTGGTCATGATAATTTCCCTTTTTGTAGTTTAGGCTCTTTTTGTAACTTTCATTGCTGTTAACTATGTCATATGCTATCCTGAAGTTGCAATTTAGTACTGCATGGTCGCTTTTGCCGAGTGGAGGGTGATATATTAAACTGTTAATATCATTTTCTTGCCTAGTAAATATGAGATCTAGCATTGAGGGTACATCTAGTCCTCTTTTTCTGGTGGTTTCCCTCACATGTTGCGTTAGGAAAAACTCTTGCACGAGATCCAGGAGCTTTTGGTCCCAACAGCTTTCTTGGCTTATTATATCTAGAGTATTCCAATTTATATTTGTATTAAAATCTCCAGTTAGTATAATTCTTTCTGATTTCTCTTCCATTCCATGTAGTAATGCTCTTAAACTGTGAACTGTACTCTCTGCCAGGTCCTCATATTCGTCTCTTTCCCATGTGTTTGAGCTGGGTGGCATGTACAAATTGGTTACAATTACTTTCCCTTCAGATGTATTGATCTCTACTGCAATCATTTCTACTTGTGAGGGTATATCTGGTTCTATTTCTTTGACTTTTAGATTTTTCTTGGTTAATATTATAATTCCTCCTCCTTGTTTTAAGTTCCTATCTCTTCTCCATATATTATATTCCTCTAAGTTTAGTATGTCATTTGATATCCTGGGTGTTGATTTTGTTTCAGTTTGGCATATTATATGTGGTTCATTTTCTCTGACATAATCATTCATCTCTAACAATTTAGTTACCATTCCATCCACATTTGAGTACACCAACTTAATCATCTTGTTTATATACTTGTCATGACATGGTTCTACTACCTTCCTCCTTTTTATTCCCTCCTGTGTGTGTGTGTGTGTGTGTGTGTGTGTGTGTGTGTGTGTGTGTGTGTGTGTGTGTGTGTGTGTGTGTGTGTGTGTGTGTGTGTATTTCTGTCTGTCTGTTTATGCATGTTTTGTTTCTGTGTGTGTGTGTGTGTGTGTGTGTGTGTGTGTGTGTGTGTGTGTGTGTGTGTGTGTGTGTGAGTCAGTTGGTTGAGTGGGTGGAATGGATGAGGTTGACTTGGTGGGTGTGGTAGTTCGGTGCATCGCCAGGGTGGGTGGATGGACAGTGGTAATGGTGGAGAAGGGGGGTGACAGTTGTTGGGTGTGGTGTGTGGAGTGGCTTCGGGTGGGTTGTTGGAGTAAATGGGTTAGTGAGTGGATGCGTTTGGTGGGCTGGATGGGTAGGTGGCTGGATATGTGGGTGGTCAGGGAGGGATCGGTAAGTTAGGTTTGGATGGGATGAGTTTGGTGGATAAGTCGGGTTCAAATGGGTGAATGAGATGGTGGAGTGAATGGGGTTGAGTAAGAAGAGTGGTTCGGGATGTGGATGGGCGGGTGGGTTGGTGGGAGGATTGGGTGGGCAGGGTGGGTGAGTATTCAGGGAGAGGGGGGAGGGTTGTGTGGGTGGATGCGATGGATGGAATTGTTGGGTGACCAGCGTGGATGGAATTCGTGAGTGGGAAGGGTAGGTGAAATTCATGAGTGGGAAGGGTGGGTGGTAGGGGTCGGTGGGCAAGATAGGTTGTTGGGATGTGTGGGCAAAGTGGGTCGCCAGGGTGAGTGGGCACCATTGGTCACCAAAGTGGCTGAGACGATTGCGTGGTCTGGATGATCTAAGTGGGTAGTTGTGTTTGATGGCTGGGTGGGTTCAGGGTGGAGAAGTGAATGAGTAAATGTGTTGAGTGGCATTGTTGGGTGAGCTTCGTGTGGGGCATTCGTGGGTTAGCATGGTGAATAGCAGGATCGGTGGGCTGGGTGGGTGGCAGGGGTGAGGTCGGCAGGTTGTGCTGGATGGGTTGAGTGGGTAGGTGGATGTGTAGATAGGTGCATATATGGCTGTCCTGATGACAGGGCAGGAGAGGGACTTATGTGGCCAAATAATTTTTAACTGTTACTTGGATTTTAGTCTATCGCTTAGAACACAGTGGATAACTATTTGGAAACCAAACTCTGCTAAAACTTTGATATAATTACTTCTCATGGAACTGAAGATGGATTTATGCACTTGATAATATATCTAATAGAAATAACATTACATGCGGCAAGACGTGAGAATGAGCGAAGCTTCATAATATCTCTGATCCATCAGCCTAACAAATCAGTGTTTTGGTGGGGGTAATGAGGGGGAGTTGGGAGTAGACGTGTGTGATTAATCTGACCTCTTGTGGCAGATTATCCTGTACCACGAATTTCTGTCCGGAGTTGTACAGTACAGTACAGTATAAGATATAACACTCGTCTCCCGTCACCCTGCGAAGCTCCCATGCAATGACAGATTCAAGCCACGAAACTTTTACACTTAAACAGCTGAATACTGGGTCCTAAACTGGGGTCGCAGGGAGTATGTGTTTATAGAACAAAATATACTCAAAATTACATGATAGATCATTGGTGTAAGTTTTTGTCATACGTCACGTAACACCTTGTATATGAACCTCTTTAGCCCGAGAATGTTGTTACAAAAATGCTTCATCGCACTTTAAGGAGTTAAAAACATAACCAAGTAACGTGGGACAGGGAATAAGAAAGCGAAGAATATTGTTCCTTTATCAGTGAAAACTGAGTGCAGTTACAGAACCCATGATTATCCCTGCCTTTCTGTGATGAATCTTGTTATTTCTGAACGGAATAGAAAAAAAAAAAATTTGTTGTGGAGTTCTGAATCTTTTCTCTCGTCCCTGGAAGCTGAATTATAGAACTTGAGAATTAGCCTCTTCTCAAAGGATGACGATTATTTTAGTTACTACCAAAGATTTTACTTGGTCTGGGAGAGCTGCTTAACCTTTTCGCATGCGGGTAAGTTAATAAGTTTTGTGGGACATGATGCGCCAGCTTTTCTCCTCTCCCCCCTACCCGCTGCGTGCTCCAAAAATGTGTATTCTTGGCCTATTTTCATCACCTGAACATATTTATTTTGCCACAAAACCCACATATTCCTATTCGTCGATGTTTGTTCTACACGATAAGCAAAAAAACAAAAACAAAAAAAACACACTATACATACATTAGGGCCGTGTGAATAAACATTCAAGAGCATACATCTCACTTCCCAACATCATAAGTCGAATATTTACTAATCAACCTCTACATGTTATATGATAATTGGAAAGAGAATTTTATTAGCTATCGAATGCCGGAGGTCCCAGTTTGATACGAGTATGGTGTTCGAGTAATAAGCGAAAAAGTAGAACCCATTTCTGACAGACAACAGATTTTTTTTTTTTTTCCGGGAGCACTAGCGAAAAACTTTTCTTGTCACTGTTATGTTTTTTTTTATCATACCTATGCAGAATTTAATTGGCTTTCATTTGAACCAAAACGGTGATCCTAGGCCTCATAGTTTTCGAGAAAAATGCAAAAAACTACAATGTGCCCACACATTGTGTCATGACTGTAGGGCAGTTTCCTGCTTTCCTCTAAGCTACTGCATGTGTTTCACCAATTCTTTTGTACACTAGATGTGCACACTATATTGACATGATTCACTGTCACTATTATTATAGCTGAATTTGGTGCAGGGTAGAGGCAGTGTAGTTGATTAGAAACAGTAGCATAATCTTCGTTGGGCCACCGGCTGATAATTATCAGGAATGCTTCACAAACACCAAATTTCCTATTGCAGACACCAAATCTAATCACAACAGTACCCAAACATTATACACAAGCACTACTGGTATAGTGAAATATGTTGCATGGCCAGGACAGGGGTAAGAGTGGAAATTTAAAGGGACAGAACCACGCAGCACCTCCCCAACTGATAGCTCATTTGGTACTGGATAACCTGTCCACTCTCTTGCTGGTATCGGGACCCACATTTCCCAACTCATTACTTTTGACGAGGAGTGGGAAGGCTCTGACACCTCCAAATATGACATCGATTGGCTGAAAACTTTTCCTCTGACGAAAGTTGTTATGCTTTAATGATGCCAAAAGCATCAACGAGTTTAGTCACAGCAACACCCGTATAACGACAAACGCATCATCATGCATGGAGGAGTTAATAGTGAAGGGTTTAATGAATGCTATATTCAACCAAACAGCTTAAGAAGACTTGCTTAACCCGCCCCATCCCGACGTTTTCTGGGCAATGGTACACCCCAGTCCCGACATTTTTGGACCTTTTTTTTTTTTTGGTTCAAACATCCGCTTTTGGTGAGAAACATCGAAAATTCTTAGAGAAATCGCTCACCTGAGGTTTAAAATACTCGATGCAGGTAGGAGTACCTCCTTACCTTACAGGGTTTTCTATCAGGCTGGCTGCAAAGAAAACGAGTTCTATGGGAGGATATCTATTCTATACCACTCGTAAACGATATTTATTTATTTATTTGGTACGAATTTATATGTAGTACGAGAGTATATTGGTTTTCAAACGGTAATATAGGCATTATAAGCATTGTTTCACTCACTAACTCATAACCATTCCTGACCTTTTATTGCCACATTACCTGATCATCATTTCTGACTGTTTCTTCCTCTAATGTTTGTCCTCTACATTGTCATCGATTGAGGAATCACTCTGGCCCTGAATTTCGTACCGTGGCATGACATGGCTCTACTGGCCAGGTCACTGATAACAGGTGAATTGCTGAGAAAAGGTCATGCAGGGGGGGGAGGAGGTCATGCTGGGTAAGGCATTGTCCCTGCCTGGCATCTTGTAGAGGAAGGTGTCCCATGTATACGTGCCAAAAATCACTCGCGAAAATTGAAAATTGTGCAAATTAGGGACCTTGCAATGTCCTTGCAATGTTGCCACGTTAATTTACGTCTCCGGGATATGAGCGCACATCATGTGAGGACGTGAATTCACGTCTCCAGGACGGGGCGGGTTAAGCTAAGTAAAGTCGTCAATGATGAGAACAGAATATGAAACATGTCATAGATGTGATAGCATTACAGAAAATTGCTTATTGATGCTGTACAGAATATTTAGAATTATTAGAGAACAATATAGAAACAAGATGGGAGAGAGTGCGCATCACTCACGCCCTACATATGATCTAAGGGTTGGTTATCTGACTGTCTTGTGACCTTGACCTTCACCTGGTAGTTTCAGAAAATCAAAATATTTCATTTTGTTTGACTTAACCATTCCAATAAACTCGGTTCAAATCGATGAAATTACTTGAGTTGACCTGACCCAGAGATCTTGGTCAATGACTTGTGTTCAAATTCAAATCTCTTCATATTTGAATTACCCTCAGTTCTTCCAACCAAGTTTGGTAGAGATCGAATCAAAACTTCTAGTTGAAGTTGACTGGTGGAACATTTGACCTTCCCCTTAACCTTTGACTTATTGTTCTCTAAAGTGGTAGATCAACCTCTTGGTTGAGCTGCAATCTTTCTTCCATGTTTGGTTAAAATACAATTAGAACTGATAGCATTATCAACTTTGGCTCTGACAGTGTGCAGAAAAACACCAAATGCAGAGAAGGGGCATGTTTTACTGAGAGTTACACAAAGCAAATTTCTCCATTCTTGAGGAAGCTTGCTTGATGAAACACTAAATAAAATGGATCCAGCCACTGCATTTGGTGTGTTTCAGTATACCATCTTTTTTTTTCCACTACACATGCTGGTCATACTCTGACCTTGTCATGTGACCTTGTCCATCTGCTGAGTGCACTTAGTATCGAATCCCTATATCCTTGCCTTACGTTCAACTCTTTCATCATATTTCATATAAACTGGATGAAAAATTATTAAGCTTACTTCGTCACGGGACCTTGTCCTTCGACCTTTCCTTGTGACCTTTGTCTCTGACTGGTTGCTCTCCGAACTGAATCCTTTTGTCTTTGCCATTCCCTGAAACTTCCACAAAGATGTATATATATACTGGGTAACTCCTGTTTATGTTACCTTTATCATGAGACTTTGACCTTTGACTGATATCAGAAAACTGTTGTTCACAAGCTCATGCTGCCCTTATTGTTGGCTAGCTCCATTCTGCCCTTATTGTTAGTCACGTTCTCTTTCCTTCTTTCTTTCCTTCTTGTTGAATTGTGTCAGACACTTCTACTCTTCAGAATTACCCGATTCCGACCAAACCTGGACACAATGGCCAGCCTATGACCTAGTTGTGTCTGCAAGGTTTTTGTTGCTTGGTAATTAATCTTTGCCTAGCAAAGGCTGAGAAACCGCGTTTTTTATACTTTTCACGTTCTGAACTGAAGCATTACTAATTGGCATAGAGAGCTCTGACTTCTTTAGGTTAATCTTGAGGTCATTCCCAGCTTAAAGTGTGCCATCCATTATTCCACTGTCTTGTCTAGTTTTTGAGTGGCAACCCTGTGAAGATTGGCTTCAGCATCCCAAGCAACCAGTACCGGTTTTCAAAAATGCCCCCCTAATTCCCTAGCAGCTCAATGGAATTGAATGAAAGTTTGCATGCTTATAGACAGTGACTTGTACCACACCTTTTTAATGTACACCTATGTGCTAAAATGACCAGGTCAGGGGTCAAAGGTCATCACATGCACAGACGGTGAAAATAACTAAAATACACACAGAGAAAGGCAAAATACAGAGCACAGGATCCAGTTTACTTCAATTTTTCGTCCGCCAGAGCTTCTTCAGGAATAACATCAGTGGACAACAATCCACTCCTTGAATTGTCCCCAGCCTAGATAGTGACCTAAACTCAACAAGTAAACAATCTTATACTACCTGGTTAACCTGGAGTTGTCCACTGATATAATTCCTGAAGAAGCTCTGGTGGGCGAAATGTTGAAATAAACTGGATCCTGTATTGTTGCAGTCTTAGGTGCTTTCTACATAAGTAGCCAAAATCATGACTAAGCTTGTGTGAAATGCTAAGGCTTCGAAATTTATTAAGCCTGGGCCAAGATTTTTGGAAGGAATGCTGCACTGGAGTACCTCCATACAAAATTGACATTTATTGTCGAAACTTACTTCCAGTCTGTGACAGCACCACTTAGAAGATGTAGCTCTGGTGGGCCATTCCTTGAATTTCACGTTCCCTAGCTCCACAGTGGGTGGATGGAATCGATTGAAACTTTGCATGCTTTTAGACGGTAATGAGTATTACGAATATGCTTTGTACATGCATGACCTATGTCCACCAGGTTAGGGGTCAGTGGTCATCAAGTACAGAAAATATAAAAAGCGCTAAAGTTACTACCTTGCTCCTGCAGAACGCTAAGGCTCCGAAGATTGTTAAGCCACTTCCATGATTCTTGGGTGGAATGTTTCACTGAAGTACCTCCATTTAGATATGACTTTTAGTGTTAAAAGAATGAAAATAATCAATAATTGACTGAAAACTGCTGTTGTTTCTTAGTTATATTCAACCTTTTACATATGCACCTGTGAGAGGAATTTGTCAGAGAAAATTTGACATGATACTGAAAGGGGCATTTAATTAAAAACGATCGCATTCAGGGAGGGGGGAGGGGGTCATGACTATTGCGATTCTAATACTATACTGAACTCCTATACAAAATAGTGGGAGTGGGAGGGGAAAGGAGGTCAAAAGAAGCCAGGGCTCTGTCCTATCACCAACTCTCTTCCTTTTATTCATCAATGATCTTCTAAGCTGTACATCTAACCCTATCCACTCATACACTGATGACTCCACCCTTCACCTTTCCTTTCGGTTCCCGCAACGCCCATCTCAACAGTTACTTCAACAAACAAGAGATGAGGCTATGGCACACCTAATGTCTGACTTGGCTCGTATCTCTGACTGGGGTAAAAACAATATGGTTGTCTTTAATGAATCTAAGACTCAGTTCTTACACCTATCAACCCGACACAATCTTCCACAGGTATACCCACTAATGTTTAATAATATTCAGCTTAATCCTGCATCATCCTTGAACATGCTTGGGGTTTCATTTACTCGGGACTTATCTTGGATAGATCATATTACATCTCTTGTACAATCTGCTTCCAAGAGATTGGGTGTGCTAAGCCGACTTCGTTCTTTCTTTACCCCTGCACAATTGTTGACTCTATACAGGGGTTTTATCCGCCCCTGTGTGGAGTACAACTCTCATGTGTGGGGAGGTTCCCCACATACAGCTCTTCTCAATAGGGTGGAGTCAATGGCTTTTCGTCTCATCAACTCTCCTCCTCTTACTGACTCCCTTCAACCTCTGTCTCTTCGCCGCACTGTTGCATCTTTATCTCTTTTCTATCGCTACTTTAATGGTCACTGCTCCTCTGAACTGTCTGCTTGCATTCCTCCACCTCTACGACGGGCGTGTAGCACCCGTCTGGCAGCAAACTCTCATCCCTTTTCTGTCCAACTCTCTAATGCAAGAGTTAACCGTTACTCCCAGTCTTTCATTTATGCAACAGGTCAGCTCTGGAACTGTCTCCCTCTGTCTGTATTTCCTGCTGCCTATGATCTCCAGTCTTTCAAACGCAGTGTGTCCAGGCATCTCAAAATGATCGGATCTTGAATTTGGCTGTCTATTGTATTTTGTTTTTCTCTTTGAGGGAACTGTTACTGCGGGCTCATGGCCTTTGGTTCCTTGTTCCTCGCATTAAAAAAAAAAAAATGTATTGAGTGAACGATCCCATCACCCCGAATTCATTACATTCATTATACCCTTATGCACCACGATGATGACATCAGCTGTGATTCCCTAGAAGGATGGGAAGGTTAGGGGAGACCCGGGACCTAGGGGGGTGGGACCTGGGACTGTAAGGGTGGGGACTAAGATCAAAATTTCAAAAGTCATGGAGCATAGTCAAAGTAGATGGGTGCTGAATTACTTTAATAAGTACTACAAAATTAATGTACTTAGGAAACCCATGACCTATATCTTCCACGTCAGGGGTCAAATGCCATCAAATGTATTTGAGCAGAAAATCGCAAAACTCACGACTAGACACTCGCAAAATGCTAAGGATCAAAAGGTTATTGACCCAGAAGCATGATTATTGGGTGCAATGTTCTCCTTCGATACCGCCATACAGGAGTGACTTTTCATACCGAAATCGATTTCCGGTCACTGACAAAGCTTGTTCGGCTTAGAGCTGGCCATCGTCTCCTACCGGCTTGTTCAACCTGTTGACTTATTTTTATCGAAAACCAATAAGTAAGCCTATTGGCTGACCCGCAATTCTTACACGAAATTTAGCTCATATCAGGTTTTAAAATATTTTTATTTTATCCAAACAACGACACATGCAGGTCGAATCTTACCCATGTTCTGCGACCTTGTCCTCTCTCTGATAAAAACTGCTCTCTCTCTCTCTCTCTCTCTCTCTCTCTCTCTCTCTCTCTCTCTCTCTCTCTCTCTCTCTCTCTCTCTCTCATTAACACGCATATCTAAACTCGTACTACAGAAATTAGTCAACAGGTGAGGCTGTACTGTTTTTTTTATGCAAGGAAGAAGGAACCAAAGGCCATGAGCCAGGAAACCGTTCCTTCCAAGAAAAAAAAAAATACACCAAAGAGCCAAATTCAAGATCCGTTCATATCAATATGATTGGGTACACTGCGTTTGAAAGACTGGATATCATAGGAAGTAGGAAATACAGACAGAGGGAGACAGTTCCAGAGCTGACATGTTGCATAACTGAAGGACTGGGAGTAACAGCTAACTCTTGCATTAGAGAGTTGGACAGAAAAGGGATGAGAGTTTGTTGCTAGACGGGTGCTACGCACCCGCCGCAGAGGTGGAGGGATGCAATCAACCAGTTCAGAGGAGCAGTGACCATTGAAGTGGAGTTATAAGCACGAGTTAAACGAACAAGCAAGAACCTTGCAGCTAGTCTGTGGGCGAAGGTGACTAAATGACAGAGAGAGAGAGAGAGAGAGAGAGAGAGTAATGGAATGGCAAATAGTTACCCTTCCCCACCCCGGAGGCGCTCTGGGGCGGGTATTGTTTTCACTCGGTTTTTCTGTTTATTTGTTTGCTTGTTTGTCTGTCTGTCTGTCTGTTAACAACTGTATGCAAAAACTACTGGTGCGATTTTGACAAAAATATCAGGGTTGATGGGCTATGTCCTGATTTCCTGCTTAAATTTTGGGCCAAATTGGGCCAAGGCACACGCTGTAGGCTCTCAAAATGTAAAAAGAATGGGGACGGGGAAAAATAGTATTTTTTTCGCCATAATTCCTTTCAGATCTGTTATATCGACATGAAACCAAAACCTAAAGGAGCATCTTTCAAATCTGCACCCTATAACATGGTTCTTTACATCAGGGGGGTCACCCCCAGTCAGCGGTAAGGGGGTCAATGTCAGGTGGGTTGAGTCTAAAATTTCAAATATGCATAATGTAAGTTTTCACCCGATTTTCTCCAAATCTGATATGTGATATCCTTGACGAGATATCCTGTTGTGTTTATACGTCTGCACTAAAATTACTGCCTGGATTCGGTTTGCTGTGCCTTATAATGTTTTTTAAGAGAAACGTGTCTCTCTCGAAATGGACAGTTATTGATTTTTTTTCTCTTTCTATAAAGCACACATATCCATTTGGATTTTTCATTTATGAACAACCAGCGTAGCTTCTTTATAAACACAACCTTCAAGAATAACAAGTGGCCCAATAAAGAGTGAAGTTAGGGAGTAAATGCAGAGTTGCCTTTTTGTTGAACATGAACCCGATATTAGTATAACTGAATAAAATATAAAACACGAGCTTGTGAACATGGTGTTGATCAGTCCCAGTCTGTCTGGCTGGGCAGATCCATCAATCGCAGGCAAGCAACCTTCCCAGCAAGGCCGTCCCATGCAGTGAACCGATGCCCCCATGCAGCTGACATTGCCTAGCCACAGCGAGGCGCGAGGAATACTTCAGAGGCTTAATTCCTGGATGGACGCCGCATTTGCATCTGTCCACCTAATTAACAGGGGCACGCTAGTAGGCTCCAAATCATACCGTTTTCTAGCTACATAGTTAGCCGTAGTGTTGTAAATTGTTTCCATAGTTACAGGAAACCATTAGGGTTGTCATTCAGTGAAGAGCCACCTGAAGTGTAAAGAAGAGTAATAAAAAGTGAGAAGGAAAGGAAGAAGTAGATAGAGAGGACAGACACAAACATAGAAGAAGAAAGGAGAAGTTCTATTCAGTGAGTGGATGATAGTCACCACCACCTGCTACTTGTGAGCCTCTAGATTCCTAGCATAATTAAGGAATTATTTCTCCCCTTTGGGGCTAAGATGCGAATGAATGTGTTTGAATGGATGAGTAAATGGGAAGTGTGTCGTCCTGTCTCGGCTACCTCCCTTTCCTTGGGGGAAGCAGCCTAGGTATATAGATAGATAGAGATTTAAATACTGGAAAACACATGAAGGACTTCAACTTTGCGTGTGTGTGTGTGTGTGTGTGTGTGTGTGTGATTAACCTCCCTTGTCAGAGGTCTGATTAATATGTCTATCATGTTATCCCATGACAGCTAAAACTCTGATTGCTTGCACATTTTATAATAACTCATATAAAGTGAATCCTCCTCTATGCAGTTTGGGGAGACTATTTTTATTAGTAGGTTTATGAAGGCTATAATATTTATCCCCTCCATCAGTGTCCTATGCTGAATATATTCGTCTGTAATTAACGTGGTGATGTTTTTATAATTTATACTTCATATGTCTTACCGCTTTTACAGGGCAGAGGACTTTTTTGCACTAGTAGCTTAGCTACATTCTACTAAATTTCGTTTACGAATACACTGCATTCATAATTTGAATAAAATTGTCTGGTAGAAGCAAAATTCAAAGGGAAAAAATATGGAACATTCAGAGAATACAACACCCGTGCCCATCCTTTGGTCTACGAGCTAAACATTTCTCTTTGCCTTGTGACCTTTATCGTCGACCAGTTATTCTAACAATCGAATATCTTCATTCTTGTTTGACCCTTAATCCCTACCCAGTCATGGACTTGATCAAATCAGAACTGTTTAAGCTGACCTTGTCCTGTGACCTTAACCTTTTATATTTAATTAAAGCCTTGGCTTCTGACTGACTTCTCAAAATTGAATGCATTTGCCCTTGCCTGGCGTTGAGAACTTCTACAGAGTTGGGTGTTTCATCGGATAGAAGCAGTTTAAGTTGATAATGCCATATGATTTTTACCCTTGACGGGCAGATCTCAAAAACCACAGGTCAGCCCCATGGCAGATATTCACCCATTCACCAATTTCTGTTAAAATTAGGTCAAAATTGTTTTAGTTATATGGTTCACCCAGAAACAGATCGACCTTTGGCCTTGGCCAGTGGCCTTCACCATTGACGGATAATTCTCGAGACCGAACCCCTTTATCCTTGCCTTACTCAAGATATTAATAAAACGCTTTGTATAAATATGATAAAAACCGTTTAAGTTGACCCCGTCGTGTGACTCTAACCTTTGACGTATTGTTCTAAAAAAAGAAAAAAAAAACATAGGTCACTCTCTGTCCTCAACACTTATTGCCTGAAACGGGATGAAAACTGTATTAGTTATTTTCTTCACAAGCAGACACACGGGTAGAACTTTGACCTGGTCCTGGGATCGTGACCTTTGATTGTTCTCAAAATCTATTCACTATTTTTGCTTTGCCCTGAATCATTCTACAATGCTGGTGTAAATTGGATGACTTGATTTTGTCATGTGACCTTCGCTTTTGATCAACTGTTCTCAAAAACCAAAGGTCAGCCCCATGGTTGACCCCTCCACCAAAGTGGTCGATATCATATCTCACCTTTTTTAGCCATTTTATTCACACATAAGCACACAAGCTGAAGCCTGACCTTGCACAGAGATCTGGCTCTTTGACTGAATGACTTTTGTCAAAATCAAACACATTTAATTATGCATTACACTTTCACAAGTTTGTTCTACCTCAGATTCAAACTGCGGAAGTTGACTTTGCTATGTCTAAGGTTGACTTAGTTCTGTGACGTGACTTTTGACCTACTGTTCTCGAAATCAAGAGGTCAGCTCCCTGGCTTGTTTGTCTACCACTTCACCAAGTATTGTGAAAACCGAATGAAAGCTGTCTGACTTGCATTGTTTACTTTACACACACACACACACACACACACACACACACACACACACACACACACGCTCAAGTCGAATAAATAATATCACTCGCTCTCCATTGCACGAGCTCGGGTTTATATCCTCGTCTTGAAGGGTGTAATGTTTCTGCATTTTTGTCAGACCTTCACATAACAAGTAGAAAGAATGTCGCTCAGAGAGTGTGCACATATGCCTTCACCTTCTTTACAGGATAACCCTGATCACCACCAAAATTTACCAACTCTTCCTTGTCCATGACCCACATATCTATAAAATTTGATTGAAGTCCATCGATATGTTTTTTAGATATATTGTGAACAAACACTGTCCTGAGCCTTGCATTAAACTCGGATCACCACCATAATTTAATCAACACCCTCAGCCCATGACTAGAGAGAAATAATGATAACGAAAGTCTTTGGTATCACTGAATCTGTCTTCACATTGTCGGACTGTATTCTCGTAACAACAGTTCCTATACTAAGTTTTTTTTTTTTTTTTTTATCGAGGCGAAGATGCACTTGACATATTGGTGATTATTGGCTGAATGCAACATTACTTTATAATCTAGCATTATTAACTGACAACAAATATCTGAGGGGTAAATTTGGGTTAGTAAATATTTTTTGGACATGTTGCATTCAGCCAATCGTCATCAACCTGTCAAATGCATCTTCGCCTCAATAAAAAAAGCGGAGTATAGTTGATATATTTTGCATTTATCATGCACTTGCTCCTTGAGACCATATACGTCAGTACACTCATGACCTGCAATGCGAAAGCAAGAATTATTTTAATTAGCACTTGCATGCTTGTGAATGCACGAGAGCGCTCGGAATATTTCATGTTTTCATTTGCTTGTGGATATCAGCATATCTATGAATCATGTGTTATTGAGTGATTTAATTGCATGTTATATACAGACAGATAGATTGATTAATTGATTAGATACATAGATAGCGTGGTAGTGCGTCGTGGTCGTAAGGAGATAGGGATGTCGGTTGTAGGTTGTCGGAGCACTGCTAGTATAAAGTTGGGGGACGTAGTATGGCTCTAACTTGTTGCTGCATATTACACTGTGTGTCGTTGGCTAGAATGAATAGCTAGGTCCCTATCTGTCTCTCTTTCTTTCTCACTTTCCCCCTTTTGTGTATCAGCGAGGTGAGTTAGGGCCTCTTGGGTTACAGAGTTTATTTTACAGTTATATTAAATAGCGATAAACAGCGTAACGTGGCGTGACGGCATTCTCCTATCGGACCTTCGTGCTAACGGGCCTTCTCTCCAACCCCTTCTGATCTGAAGGAATTCTCTCCAGCGTTATATACAGCTTGGAGAGGATGTGTGGTATGATGTAGTGTCTGGTAGATTTCCATTCACGAGGACTAACCAACTAGGGCTGGTTACTCCACATTTTTGAATACGTCTTTAAATTCTTGGTCGTCTAGACTAAGAGATTGAGATACGTCATATGTTAAGGATTCTTGATGGTCTGGGACAACAAGACTGTGATGGATAGATATTATGTGGATTGACATACCTAGTGAGAAGCTGGTTATGTCTCCAGCAGACACTACATCCTGTACATTGATTATATATATATATATATATATATATATATATATATATATATATATATATATATATATATATATATATATATATATATACTAGTACCTATATAATGTCTTCATATTGCTCAGTCACGCCCACTGTTGTACCAGTGATAGTGAATATTGTCATAACATATTAATGCGTACTATATACACATTACAATCAACCTGTAACCTAATAAAGTGAAATACATAATACTGTAAAAGTAACATAATTGTACGAATATTGTATCATAACTGCAGTTTCATTGTGTTAATGTAATTGTAGTTACACTGTGTAAATGCAGCTGTTACGCAAGTGTGGCTGTAACGTAACATTATGTTAATGCAAGTATTACACAACTGTGACTGCAATAAAACTATAGTTACACCTTGTTAATGCAACTGTCACAGACTGTGGTTGTCTCAAATGGTAGGTACACTGTATTAATGCAATTGTAGTTACATTGTGTTATTGCCATTGCTAAACAAGTGTGGTTATTACAACGTTGTAGTTACATTGTAGTTACATCGTGTTAATGCAACTCTCACATAATGTGGTCGTAACTTATTGTTGGTACAGAACTGTAGCAACTGTAATATAAATGCAGTAATGCTAGTGTTTGTAATTACTGTACGTAACTGTAGCAACTGTAACAGAAGTGCAGTTATGCTACTGTTTGCAGTTACATAATTGTGGCAATTGTAACAACTGCAGTAATGCTAGTGTTTGTTGTTACATGAGTGTAGCAATTACAACTGCAGTAAGGCTAGTGTTTGTTGTTACATGAGTGTAGCAATTACAACTGCAGTAAGGCTAGTGTTTGTTGTTACATGAGTGTAGCAATTACAACTGCAGTAAGGCTAGTGTTTGTGGTTAAATGTAGCAATTGTAACAACTGCAGTACTGCTAGTGTTTGTAGTTACGTAATTGTAGCAACTGTAACATAACTGCAGTAATGCTAGTGTTTGTAGTTACATAACTGTAGCAATTGTATCATAACTGCAGTAATGCTATTGTGCGTAGTTACATAACTGTAGTAACTGTAACAACTGCAGTAATGCTAGTGTTTGTTGTTACATAATTGTAGCAACTGTAACATAACTGCATTAATGCTAATGTTTGTAGTTACATAACTGTATCAATTGTAATATAATTGCAGTAATGCTAGTGTTTGTAGCTGTAGCAACTGTAACAAAATTGCAGTTATCACATGTGGTCATTGTAGCTATATAATTGATACATATGTATATAATTTATACAATAATAGCAATACAGTCTTATCATGAATCAGCTATATTTGATGCACTTGTTTATTTGAGACACCATAGGTGTATTGGCTTGGTAATGTTGACCAGTTTATATTTAAATGATATTACATGTAACTCCATATTTTATTTTATATAAAATTAGATAAATAATATCTACAATATGTACAGTATTCACTTAGTTTCACACATCACTTGATACTATAGTCCTCCAAAGGTTGTGAAGTCAACTTGATATGTTTGCTCATTTTTAAATTCATCTTTAGGTATAGGTTGTAAGTACTGATGTGTGTGTGGCTGAGTATAGCATAATGTTGGTAGCTCCATATGTGTTAGGCATTTTCACTTGATTTTCCTTGTAACTGTAATATGAAGGATATGTGTGTACTTCTATTTTAATTCTCTAGTTTCTGTGTTAGGGTATTTGTCACTGGTAATACTGATCCTTCAGGCACTATTTTAGGTGCTTTACTTAGCGTAATGATATTACACATTAAATCGCATTCTACATTTCTCTTGATTACTCATAAAATTAAAATTATAAAACACATATATGTGTAAATTGTGTATCTGTCTCTCACTGTTTAGTTGGTAATATTTATGTTGATATACTAAGTGTTAGTATACTATGGATAGTTATGTAAGTGATGAAGTGTTAACTAATACAACCTTGGTAAGAATAAATCAACTCACTACCCTCGTTTTTTTTTTTCTTTTTTTATTGAGCGAAGATGCACTTAACAGGTTGGTGATGACTGGCTGAGTGCAACCTGTCCTAATAACGTTTATTAACTCGAATTTCCCCCTTAGATATATGTTGTCAATTAATAATGCTAACGAGTAAAGAGATTATGAAATAATGTTGCATTCAGCCAATCATCACCAGCCTGTCAAGTGCATCTTTGCCTTAATAAAAAAAAAATGAGTATTGGACAGTCGTGGTGTGAGGTGTGGTGAGGGAGGTGCTAGTGATGAAGATTGTTGATCTAGCTCAACACGTCAGCATCGTTTAGTTATCACATCTGGGGTCAAGACACCGCTCGCCTCCTGGTGGTGGAGAAAATTGGTGGGGTGGTGGAGATGGATGGTGTAGGTCAGCTATGCTGTGCTTTACTCAGGTACCACTTCACTCACTTTGTTTGCTTCTTCATATTAACTTGTATGTTTGATTTTCCTTACTTGTTGACATTAACATGTAGGATTATTGAGTTGCTGATAGTCATAGTTTATCACTGCTATTGTTTCTTGTAAACCGTGGTGTTGTGGCTGAGGTGGTTAGGAGCGATTAGGGGTGGCGTTAAGGTGCGTTGATGCTCCACCAGCTCTCGCTCTCTGTTTTGCTTGTAGCTTGATTGAAGATTGTTGACTGAGACGTTAATCAGCTTCATTTACCAATCTCACTTAGCGTAGTTTATCGTAGTTGGTTCGTTATTACCACTTGCCACTAATCTCAGTGACAAATTTTATCATTGTATATACTATTAAGGCCTGTTTCGATTGTACTGAAGTTTGGTTCATTGTTACAGCTTGCCACCAATAACTGCAGTTTTATGGTAACCACAATTATGTAACAGTTGATTAACAAGATGTAACAACATTTATATGGCAACCATAATTATGTAACAGTTGCATTAACCCGCCACGTGCCAGTGCCGTTTTAAAATGGTCTGACATAATTCCGCAGCCAGTGCCAGTGCCGTTTTAAAAAGCTTTTGAAATAAAAAAATTGACTGTGACCACATTTTTCAAGATTTGCAGGTAAAAATTGGCAGGCATGTAAGGTAACTGTTCCTCTACCATCTCCCAGGCTGTCAAAGCCATGCACTCACTCGCTTCCCCCCTCACGCTTGCTCTGCCTCACTCTGCCTGTGTCTCAACCAGTGCTGTACATAGTGAAGGGTTGTTGTAAATAATATTATGTAATTGTAAGTTGTAAATATTTTCTTGTAAGTGTAAGGACTATATAGTGAAGTCAAGTTGTAAACACCTTCTTGTAAGTGCCAGGACTCTACATAATAAAGTCAGGTTGTACCTATCTTCAAGTAAGTGTAAGATAATGCATTCATAGTGAAAAAGACACGCAAATTGTGATAGATGTTGAAGTAGACTGTAGCACCAGTCGAGCAGGGCAGTACTCCCTAGGTGGATGGAAAGCTGATGACAGGGAGTGCTGGAGCTCCCGTTTCATCAGCCCTCAGGACTAGTTCCTGACCATCCCCCTTTGCTGAACTTTTTCAGTGTCTCAGTTACACAGAGAGTAGGCCAGCATGCTCTCCAGTACAAATTTCTCTATCTATCTTCACCAAACTACATGCACAGTACACACTACACTTCCTATTCAAAATTTACCAAAATGGCGTCAATTCACCTAGCATCGGAGTCCCCAGGGGGGGGGACCATAAATGCCCCCGCCATCTGCCCCTCTCCCGGTGACGACTCGAGGTGCCTGGAACCACTGTCTGACTCTCTTCTTCTTCATTTCTGCAACATTCGCGGCCTTTCATCTAACTTTCGCTCTGTTGAGCACCACCTCTCCTCCTCTAAACCTCACCTTCTTTTTCTAACGGAGACTCAGCTGTCTGAGGCAACTGACAGCAAACCCTTTTCTGTATCCTCCTACTTTCTCTATACTCATTTCAAAGCCAAAGGTGGCTGTTGTGTATACATACGCAACGACTTATCTTGCTCTCGTGTTCCTGAACTTGATTCTTCTGAATTCTCCACTCTCTGGCTTCGGCTTTCCTGTCATTCTCTGACTAAATATATCTGTGCTGTTTACTTATCCCCTAATTCTACTGACTATCAAAAATTCTTCGACTATCTTACTTCTACGATGGAACACATTCTGTCCATTTCTCCTTTCTCTGAAATCTCCATTCTTGGAGATTTCAATGTTCACCACCACCTTTGGCTCTCCTCTCCTTTCACGGATCCACCTGGTGAACAAGCCTACATCTTTTCTATCCTTAATGACCTAGAGCAGCTTGTACAGCACCCTACCCGTATCCCTGACCGCCTTGGAGAGAGCTCGAACATACTTGACCTCTTCCTCACAACTAATCCTTCTGCTTACTCTGTTAATCTTTTCTCTCCGTTGGGCTCCTCCGATCACAACCTTATTACCTTAACCTGTCCTATCGCTCCAGTACGGCCTGCGGACCCTCCAGGGAAACGTCGTCTCTGGCATTTTGGAGCTGCGGACTGGGAGGCCCTCAGGCAGTACTTCTTTGATTTTCCCTGGAATGATTATTGCTTCCATGGCCGTGAGCCATCTGAGTGTACCTTGCGCATTACGGAGGTTATTCTCTCGGGCATGGAAGCATACATTCCTTTCTCATATCCTTTGACTAACGCAAGAAAGCCTTGGTTTAATCACGCTTGTTCTAATGCTGTCCGCAACAAGGAGAAGGCCTACAAAAGGTACCGGAGCCAACCCACCCCTGAATCACATAATCTTTACGTTTCTGCCCGGAATCGTGCTAAGTCTGTTCTTCGCTCTACTAAAAATAATTTCATCCATACTAAATGCTCTCAACTCTCCAACTCGAATTCTTCCAGCTCCTTCTGGCACCTTGCCAAAAATTTTCTAACAACTTTACCTCATCATCCTTCCCTCCTCTTTTCTACTCTGATGGTTCTGTAGCTATTTCTTCTACTGATAAAGCAGATCTCTTCGCACAGACTTTCTCCTCCAATTCCACCTTAGACGATTCCGGTGCTGTTCCTCCATCACTTCCCCCCTCTGACTTCCTCATGGCTGACATTAAAATTTCTTCAGTTGATGTATTTTCTGCCATTACTGGCCTCAGTACTAACAAGGCATATGGGCCTGATGGGGTCCCTCCTGTTGTTCTCAAAAACTGTGCTTCTGTGCTTACACCCTGCCTAGGCAAACTATTTCGCCTTTGTCTGTCAACTTGTACCTTTCCTTCTTGCTGGAAGTTTGCTCTCATTCAGCCAGTCCCAAAGAAGGGTGACCACTCCCAACCCTCCAACTATCGTCCAATTGCTTTAACGTCCTGTATTTCAAAAGTTTTCGAGTCAATTCTTAATAAAAAAATTTTAAGGCATCTTTCCTATCACAACCTTCTTTCCGATCGTCAGTATGGGTTCCGTCAGGGACGCTCCACTGGCGATCTTCTCACCTACCTTTCAGACTCCTGGTCATCCTCCTTTCGGGACTTTGGCGAAAGCTTTGCCATTGCACTTGACATCTCAAAGGCTTTCGATCGAGTCTGGCATAAATCTTTAATTTCCAAACTGCCCTCCTATGGTTTCTATCCTTCTATCTGTACCTTCATTGCTAGCTTCCTTTCTGGTCGTTCTATAGCTGCTGTCGTAGACGGCCATCGTTCTTCTCCTAGATCTATCAACAGTGGTGTTCCTCAGGGCTCTGTCCTATCACCAACTCTCTTCCTTTTATTCATCAATGATCTTCTAAGCTGTACATCTAACCCTATCCACTCATACGCTGATGACTCCACCCTTCACCTTTCCATTCGGTTCCCGCAACGCCCATCTCAACAGTTACTTCAAGAAACAAGGGATGAGGCTATGGCACACCTAATGTCTGACTTGGCTCATATCTCTGACTGGGGTAAAAATAATATGGTTGTCTTTAATGCTTCTAAGACTCAGTTCTTACACCTATCAACCCGACAAAATCTTCCACAGGTATACCCACTAATGTTTAATAATATTCAGATTAATCCTGCATCATCCTTGAACATGCTTGGGGTTTCATTTACTCGGGACTTATCTTGGAAAGATCATATTACATCTCTTGTAAAATCTGCTTCCAAGAGATTGGGTGTGCTAAGCCGACTCCGCTCTTTCTTTACCCCTGCACAATTGTTGACTCTATACAGGGGTTTTATCCGCCCCTGTGTGGAGTACAACTCTCATGTGTGGGGAGGCTCCCCACATACAGCTCTTCTCAATAGGGTGGAGTCAAAGGCTTTTCGTCTCATTAACTCTCCTCCTCTTACTGACTCCCTTCAACCTCTGTCTCTTCGCCGCACTGTTGCATCTTTATCTCTTTTCTATCGCTACTTTAATGGTCACTGCTCCTCTGAACTGTCTGCTTGCATTCCTCCACCTCTACGACGGGCGCGTAGCACCCGTCTGGCAGCAAACTCTCATCCCTTTTCTGTCCAACTCTCTAATGCAAGAGTTAACCGTTACTCCCAGTCTTTCATTCATGCAACAGGTCAGCTCTGGAACTGTCTCCCTCTGTCTGTATTTCCTCCTGCCTATGATCTCCAGTCTTTCAAACGCAGTGTGTCCAGGCATCTCAAAATGATCGGATCTTGAATTTGGCTCTCTATTGTATTTTGTTTTTCTCTTGGAGGGAACTGTTACTGCGGGCTCATGGCCTTTGGTTCCTTCTTCCTCGCATTAAAAAAAAAAAAAAAAAATTAGTAATTAGAAAAATGTACTGAACATTGCTATACCTTCCCAGCATAAAATACCTGAGTCTACCTTACACAGACCTACGTGGCGAGTGTGAGAGAGCGGGTATATCTGTATACGAGTATGCAGGGCTCAATAAAACCCATTTCTGAGCCTCAGTGAGCATTTTAATGACGTTTTCACATCAAAATCTATCATTTTAGTCATTAAAAAAAAAAAAAGGTAAAAAAATGGCCAGCACAGAAGTGACTCATAGGGCTAAAAATAGCTGGCACGTGGCGGGTTAACAATATGTAACTACTTTTTTATGACAGCCTCAATTATGTGACAGTTGCACTAACAAGATGTTACTAGTTTTATGGGAACCACAGTTATGTAACATTTGCATTAACCCTTTAACCGCGGGTGTCATTCCAGAATGACATCGACAAAACTGGACCAAACCGCGGGTGTCATTCTGGAATGTTCGTGAATATTTTGAACACCGCACGTTTTTCCTGTGTGCAAATTGTCTCACGCAAGAGTAGCTGTCGAGTTCTTTCACGCCAGCCATCCCACACCTCCCTCCTCCCACCCCGAGGGGGCCCCCCCCACCCCTGCCCTGACGCGCATCAGTCAGTATCTGTCCAGCTCTGTGCGTGATAATGGCGCTCCGTCCCGACTCATCGTCGCTCGCTTCCTTCTCACAAATGATCAGTGCTAGTGTGCCTTCGACCTCTACACCGGTGAAGGAACTGCCGATGGCGAGGCAGAAGGGGTTGAGCACTCCAGAAATTAGAACAGAGCTGGACAAAGGTGTAAGTACTACTCTGGATTGTGGCAGTGAGAGTGATACACTTACAGCAAGTAGTGACGATTTTGCAGTGATTGGTGGTGAACCCTTTACCATTGACAGTGACAGTGATGAAAGTGAGCGTGTAGTTTCCCCCCCACCACCCCCAACTTACTCTGGGAAAGGGAAGGCGCCTATGGGGAAAATTGGTGTTGCACATGGGAAGGGAGTGAAGCGCAGACTTACGTCTCCTACACCAGGCCCTAGTAAGCATTTCCCACCACTTTCCCGTTCCCCTAGCCCTATTACCCTCACATCATCTTCATCTTCTGCCATGCCCTCTCCTCAGTCTACATCATCTGAGGAATATGAATTCCCAGAGCCTGCACAGCGAGGGAAGGCAGGCCGTGCAGGCAGGGTAAGCAGGGCAGGCCGGCCTAGAACAAAGGGGATGCATGGCAGTTGGATGGCAAAGCTGGGCGATAAGCGAGGTGATAAGTGAGGTGATAAGCGGGGAAGAAAGGGTCAAATTTCACCACGCACCAGGTCAGTAACCCCCCCGCTTGCCCCCCGCTCAGCTCCCTCACCCTCGCCACCCCCCCACTCACTGCCCCCGCACTCACCCCCCTCCCGCTCGCCTCCTGCCTCACCTCCTGCCTCACCCATTGCCTCACCCATTGCCTCCACCTCAGCTCCTTCTCATGGGGAAACGAGTGCAATGCGACCTGCCACTTCCACTGAACCACGCACAGGGAAAGTTTGCATTTGTTTGGTCTGACGGTGCAGATTTTCAGTCACACAATCCGCCGTTTGATATGACAAATGCTGGAATACAGCCTGCCTTTCCATGCAACGCAGGAGATGATTTTGTTGACTACTTCCTGGTCTTCATGGATGACGAAATCGTGCAGCATGTCAGCGATGAGACCAATAGGTATGCAGCTCAGTGTGCAGCAGAAGGGCTGGGACCTATTGGCTCACCAAAGCAAGTGTCGTGGTTGCCTGTCGGGATCAGAGAGCTGTATGTGTTCTTTGCACTGATGTTCTTGATGCCCCATATCAAGAGACATGAGTTGGAGGAGTACTGGCTCGTGGATGACATTACTTCTATCCCAACATTCGGGAAGTATATGTCACGGGATTGGTTCCGACAGCTGCTAGGATACCTGCACTTCGCTGACAATGGAAACCCGTCCTAAACTGACCCTTTGTGGAAAGTGAGGGATTTTCTCAACAGGATTAGGGATCGATTTATGCGATTTTTCCGTCCTATGCAGAAAGTCATCATAGACGAATCCCTGGTATTGTTCAGAGGACGTCTCAAATTCATGCAGTACATCCCCAGCAAACGCCACCGCTTTGGGATAAAGTTCTTTGTGCTGTGTGACTGTGAGACGGGGTATATCCTTGATTTCGTCATCTACTCTGCAAGCACAATAGACGTGAACAGGAAAGACCCCCTTGACTTCTCTGGCTCTGTTGTAAAAGTGCTGATGGAGAGGTATTTTGGTGGGAATCATGTGCTGTACACAGACAATTATTACACAGCACCGAAACTCTCCAAATACCTGGCTGAACACGGCATTGGCACTGTTGCCACTGTACGGAGCTATAGGAAAGAGTGGCCAAGTTTCCCAGAAGCATCATCCTCATCCAAGGGAGATGTGCACCTGAAGAAGTCAGACAAGCTTCTGGCGATCAGGTGGCATGACAAGAAGGTCGTGAATATGATCAGCACCATCCACAAGGGGGAATTGCAGAGAACTGGGAAGGTCAGCTACAGGACGGGAGAGCCAATCATGAAGCCTGATGCCGTCATTGATTACAATGTGAACATGAGACTTGTTGATAAGTCTGATATGATGACTGGCAAAATAGACTGTCTCAGGAGAAACACCCGATGGTACAGGAAGGCTTGCCTGCACATGCTCGATATGTGCATGCTCAACCTTCATCCTTTACAAGACACAAGTCGGGGGCATAAGGCAACCATCCCTGAGACAGTTCTCCAAGACTGTCGTGCAGCAGCTGCTTGCACGATTTGGTCAGGTGACGGCATTGATCCCGAGGCGACACTCTGACACACAACCTGACCGTCTTGAGTGCCGCAATTACATGAGCCGGCACCAGCTTGTGAAATTGCCTCTTACAGCAGGTGGCAGGTTGTCACAGGGCCGCTGCAGAGTATGTCATAACACCACACGGAGGCCTTGGACGAGAAAAATGAGCACACACCAGTGCCAGGAATGCCAAGTCGCTCTCTGTGTGACTCCGTGCTTTGCCGAGTACCACTCTCTGAGTGACAGTGATATACAGTGATGCGACAGTGACGTGCTTTGCCAATAATTGTATAATGGATAATGTAGTAATAAGGGATATTTTGCCTAGAAAAAATGTAAATATTGGCCAGTATAATAAGTGATATTGTAATAAGAGAATCTGCAGCACTTCTGTAATTCTGCAGCACTTGTGTAATTCTGTGATGCGACAGTGATGCAATATAGTAATAAGTGCAGTGTAAATATAATGTATATTGCCCAGATTATATGTAAAATAATATTAGAAGTTTGAAATAATGAAAAGATCGCCCCAAACGTCAGTGAGTGGGTGAAGCCGCAGTGAAGTGGGGCGCAGCTGCAGTGAAGTGCGGGTGCAGCCGCAGTAAAGTGCCTTTTACCTACCTCAGTGAACACAGAGTGGGTGTTTATCGTACGTGCAGTGTTCATATATGTTTATATTAGTATTATCAGAGAGTGGTTGGCATTTGGTACTGGTGTGTGCGGCGTAAAATAGTGATTTTACACCCCTCACTTCTAACGGCACTGCCCGTCCTGTGAAAGTCAACAAAGTCATGAAACCTACATCAATGGAAAGCTGAACGTTAGTACTTTCTAATGGTACCTTATTTTTTTTCTCTAGCTTTATTCTGTGCAGAGTTATTAAGGTTTAAAGATTTGTTTACATTTGGCTGAAACCCCCGCGGGAGAGGACAGTCAGGCCAAAACAATGCCTGCAGTTAAAGGGTTAAGAAGATGTAACTACAGTTTTATTGCAATCACAATTGTGTAATAGTTGCATTAACATAATGTTATGTGACAGCCACACTTGTGTAACAGTTGCCTTTACACAATGTAACTACAATTGCATTAACACGATGTAACTGCAGTTATGATACAATATTCTTACAATTATGTTACGTTTACAGTTTTATGTATTTCACTTAATTAGGTTACAAGTTGACTGTAATGTGTTTACAGTATAGTATGCATTAACATGTTATGACAATATTTACTGTCGTTGGTACGACAGTGGGTGTGACCAAGTGATATGTAGACATTATATAGGCACTAGTAAATATTTTGTAACAAAGTGTACAGGATGTAGTGTCTGCTGGAGACATACGCAGCTTCTCACTAGGAATGGCAATCCACATAATGTCTATCCATCACAATGTTGTTGTCCCAGACCATCAAGAATCCCTAACATATGATGTATCTCAATCTCTTGGTCCAGACGACCAAGAATTTCATGACGTATTCAATTACATAGAGCAACTAGCCCTAGTTGGTTTGTTCACGTGAATGGAAATCTACCAGACACTACTGTCAGGTCTCCATATCATAATTACAAATCATAATAGATAAATAGATAAATAGATAGATAGAGAGACAAATAGAAGCAGGAAGTCAGATGATGAGAAGGTACTGTGTCTGCAAGAATCGAGCAATGCTAAACATGCTTACACACTCTTAACTCAAGGAATGCTTTATAGGCACACGACAGCGCCTCGCGACCATACACACACATACACACATACTCACACACAGGCTTCTAGAACTTTCCAACCACAGTGTGACACACGTGACACAACCCCTGCTACACCAGAATTTAGGAAAGAGAGCTCAGAAGGAGACAGGCCATAGAACAGGCAGGTAGTAGGGAGAAGGGCTTAGCAACATGGAAGAGAGAGAAAGAGAGAGAGAGAGAGACAGGGAGGTAGCTAGCGGGACTCTACTTAACTTCACTCGTGTGTGAGAGACTTTGTTAATATTTCCAAAACAAATAAAAATAGTCCCATACTATTCTTTACCTCTCCTGTGATTGCATGACAAAAGGGAACCAAGATTATCTACTTACAAGCTACTCACGTATAACAACCGCTCGTCCACAAGTTCAATATATATATATATATATATATATATATATATATATATTATTTATTATATATATATATATATATATATATATTTTTTTTATTTTATATATATATAAATATATATATATATATATATATATATATATATATATATATATAACTAAACTACAAAACTTCAATACAAGTTTATACAAAGTCATTATGACATTTGGTAGCAGCGAACGTATACGAACCTCGTCTACGAATCAACAGTGAATTCCTACAAAATATCAAGATTGAAAACAAAAAATACCTCTCACAACCGACAACTGACAACCAGCTCCTGACAGTATTCTCTCCAACCAGCCCCCTCCATCTCCCCGATCATCACGCTGATTTAGAGGTGAAGAGGTCACAGGACGCCTTGCAAGTAGTTTAACCCGCCCCGTCCCGACGACGTATGGGTACGTCACCACGATTTGCATTTGCCAGTCCCGGCGACGTACCAGTACGTCGTGCAATTGCAATGTGGATAATTTCGACAATTTTCAAATTTCGCGCTTGATTTGCGGTACGTACCCTCGCCTGACCTTCCCCTACCTGCCACCAGGCAGGGACACTCGGCGACCCCGCGCAACCCGCGCTAGCCCGCCACTCGTCCACTCACCTGGTAGCCACGGTCCTGCTCAGACATGGCTAAGAGAGGTCTCTCAGAGAGCGAAATTCAAGTCGTCCTGGACACCTTTACCGGCGACAGTGATTCCCCACTGGATGACGAGGAGATGGACAAAGATTATGTGCAGCCAGAGGAGGAGGAAACCACCAGCAGTGACGAGGAAGTTCCGTCACCAAGGAAGCGGCAGTACGTGACTTACCGTGCTGCTAGAGAGGGGCAGGAGGCAAAGAAGGCACGTGGTATGTCATATCCCTATCCCCAGCGTGCCTTGGAAGCCGAATCCGAGGTCGAGGACGAGGACGAGGACGGAGACGTGGGACGTGCTGCCACATGGTATGGGCGGGAGGTGATTACGCATCGTGGCCCAGAGCACACACCACGTCATCTAAGCAGGTATGGGCCTAGCATTCTGTTTGGGGCGGTAGGAAGTGAAGTGGAGGGAGTGGGGAGTGAAATGGACATTCCTGGGATTAGGGAAAGTGAGAGTGAGGTGGGTGAGTCATTGCTCTCCCTACGCAGTGTGAGGCGGCAGAGTGGATCACGTGGGCCAGTGCGGGTGCGTTCCTTATCACGTGGGGTTGTGAGGGAGGGGGAAGGTGGGGAGGAACCACTCCAAAGCACGTCTTATGCTCCCCAATATCCCCTAACACGTGGTCGAGCAAGGTTGCGTGAGAGAGCACGTGGTGTGGTAATGGAGGGGGAAGGTGGGGAGGAACCACTCCCCAGCATGTCTTCTGCTCCCCAATATCAAACTATTTCATCCCCACAGCCCCCTAATGTTCCTCAAGGCCGTAAGGGTAAGGGAAAGGGAAAGGGTAAAGGCAGAGGGAAGAGGAGTGACAGTGGGGAAGCCCTCCGTACTCCTTCTCCCCAACCTCCCCAACCAGGATCTCCTCCCCACCCAGACGAAGGCGGTGATGGGGACGAGGGATTTGTGTCGTGAGATTGGGAGGATGGGAGTGATTTTTCTCCCCTCATTCACCCCTTCACTGAGCAGGGGCGATCTGGCTGCATTGCACCAGGTATTCACTGTAATTCAAGCAGGTTGGATTTTTTCCACCTGTTTTTCAGTGAGGCCTTCGTTGATCAGATCGTGCTTCAAACAAACCTGTTTGCAAGCGGCCAGCGGCTAGAAAGTGAAAGATTGGGAACAAGGAGTAGGCATTCAATGATTTATGATTACCCTGTCTCCATTCCAGAAATGTTCTTATTTTTTGCCCTTGTCCTTTTGATGGGTATAATAAGAAAAAATAGAATTCCTGCTTACTGGACTACGGACCCTGTTTTGTTTACCCCCATATTTGGTCAAGTGATGAGCCGTAATCGGTTTCAACAAATTCTAAGTCGCCTCCATTTTTATGATGCTAATGACCCTGCAAATGCAAACAACACGGACAAAATGAGGCGAATTAGGCTGGTCTTTGATCACCTCAGGCAAACCTTTCGATCCTCATTCTATCCCTATAGAGATCTCGTCATAGACGAGAGTCTCGTGTTGTGGAGAGGCAATATTTCATTCAGACAGTATATACCCAGCAAAAGGCACCGTTTTGGGTTCAAGATCTTTGTTATGTGTGACTGTAGGACTGGATACGTGCAAGACATAGTCTTGTACACCAGTGCACAGACAGACATAATAGAAGATCGAAGTATAGGACTTTCTGGAGCAGTGGTAAAGACGATGATACAAGACTACCTTCATCGTGGTCACGTTCTCTATCTCGACAACTGGTACACTAGCCCTCTTCTCGCTCGTTATCTTCACAGACATGAAACGGGAGTCTGTGGAACCGTAAAGGTGAACCGGCGTCACATGGTCAAGGTAGGGCGGAAACTTGCAAGGAGTGAGGTTGTCTTCTTCAAAGCAAACAACATCCTTGCAACAATGTGGAACCACAACAGAGAAGTAAGCCTCTTGTCCACGGTTCACCGCCCCTTGATGCACCGTACTGATTCTGTTGATTACCATAGCGAGAGCAGGCGTCGTGTTTGGAAACCTGAATGTGTCATGGACTATAATATAAACATGCTCCTCGTGGACCAGTCAGACTCCATGATATCGACGGCAGAGTGTGCCAGGACCACGATGAAGTGGTATAAAAAACTGTTCTTTCACTTGCTAGATATCACTGCTCTGAATTGCCACCACCTTCACGCCATGACCACAGGAGTTCAGGAAACCTTTGAAGGGTTTGTGAGGGAGCTCACACGAGAAATCTTTGCAAAATATGCTGTTGAAAGGCCCCAACAGCGCCCCCGCACTGCCCCTATTACCCACACTCCCCAGAGAATATCCGCCCGCCATTTCCCCACTCCTATCCCGCCCCAGCCCAACAGACCTAGGCCCCAGCGCAGGTGTCACGTGTGCAGTCATTCCCAGGTGAGACTCACGACACAGAGGAAGGACACCCGCTATGAGTGCGTGCAGTGTGACGTGGGTCTGTGTATTCACCCATGTTTTAGTGAATATCACACGTTGCTGCAATTTTAGCATGGTGTGATTGCGAAAGGACGCAGAAATTATGATGTAAATGCGACAGACAGACGCTCTGTCAAAATATCAGTTATGTGGATCGCCAAATATTAGTATAAAGTGCCTACGGGTAGAACATAAGTGCAAACATTGGGTGTAAGTATATAAATCTGCCCTAAGTTGAAACTTACATAGAGAGGGTTGTTTGATGCGATATTCTGTCGCTCAGTGCAATAAATACGGCCCCTTATTATAAATTTTCTATTATGTGACATTCTTACGGGTATAATATAAGTTCAAATTATTGTATATGATGATGTATTTCCTAAGTCAAATATTCATAGCGTGTCTATAAAGATAAGATTTCCTGACGCTTAGTCGAATGAATAAGGCACGTATTAGTCAAAATAAAAGTCAGCAAGTGATAAAGTGAATAATTAGTATATAAGTGTGTGAGTGAATTAGTATATAAGTGTGTGAGTATTATGTATGACGTAACATTCCTTGCGAGGGTATTTTCAGGCGATATTCTCACGCTCACTTGAATAAATAATGGCAGTAAGTATGTACAGTGCATTGGAGGTGTAAACGTGTGTAATGTAAGTGGGAAAATATAATTGGAGTGAATAAATAAAGTAGATGATGAAACACGAGTGTTTGAGATCGTGGTTGCTACGTGAATAGGCGCTAGCATATCGCTAAATGCCCTCGTAATGAATGAAAATAATTGAAAACCTTCACAGTGGTGGGGGAAAGGTTCTATGTAAATGGGAAAATAATTGGAAAGTGATAAAACAATTTGGTATGTTGAAATACGAGTCATAGCGAGTGTGCTTACTAAGCTGATGTGCGCTAAACTTATGCTGCATGTCATCAAAATGAAGGAAAACATCTGAAATCACTTACAAACAGTTGTAATTGGTAAATTGTCATTGAAACAGAAGTATACAAGTAGAAAAAATGATAGGTTGACTCATACCAGAAACTTAGCATATAGCATGTTACGACTCGGACCAAACTCGCTATGCTCGCGCGATGGTACAATGTTTATTTTTCCTATATATGTGTCTGAAATACATTATATTGTTACTGTTATTGTTTATTAGTACAAATTCAATAAATGTAGAGGTGTTGTGTGTTGTTTGTCCCATTACTCCTTACCATAGAAAACGTTTACGCATATCCAGCCCATTACAGAATACGATACCTGAGGGGGGAAACCGCACCTGTATAGACCACTTATAGACCGCAGAGACCACTTTCGTCAAGATTTTCCATAGTTTCTCGACCTAAGCGGAAGTTTCATAAGAAAAAAAAAATTTCCAAAAAGGCTCGGGACTGGGGGATGTCATAGGTGCGGAAAGGCTCGGGACGTGACGGGTTAACAATATATTGATACAAACAATCTTGCAATTTCTACGACAAACCAACGAACTACAACCATCTACAATCAACTACAAGTAACAACTCCACGAGTCGTCTGTAAAATCTACACGCACCTACAAATAATGACAGTCTTCATCCCACAACGAGTAAATCACAAGAGAAAAGGACCTAGTAAACATCGAGAAAGAAAAACAAAACAAACAAACGAAGAATGAGACACAACTCACAACTCACAACTCACAACCACCAGACCTCACCCTCCTCTATCTGCTACATCCACCCAACCTCCACCGCTGACGCAGGAGTCGAGAGGTCAAGACGACGAAGCAAATACCAAGTCCATATTCACAACTCTTCTTACTCACTCATCTTCACTCAAGTTACACATCGCTACTCATTTACTCACCACAGCTCCCAGTGTGGGAAGTCAACGTCATCATGCGTGCTTGCTGAGACGACAACACGTTAATCAACCCGCGAAGGACAATGCTGTCACCACGTGCAACACTACTCACACCATTTCCACCACGGTAAAAATAAGTGAGTTACTTCATTTATACAATACACAGTGAGAGACAGAAAACTTCTGCACAAACACATAAAACGTGCTGTATAGTTACAACTTAAATACATATACCTACTTCAATTATCTTCATAATTCAATCATTAAATACTTGCACCAACAATAAATATTCTACACTGTATATATTCATTCATTTATTATAGCATTAATTTACTACCAACGAGTGTTACCATTTATACCTACATAAAATACGTGTTTCATACATACAGCTATACATTATTACATCTACAAAGTAATAAAGAAAATATACCATCACAGTTACTCAGTGAGCGATTAAAAGAACTGTATTAATCATTTATTAATTAAAGCTACCTAGTGGAAACAGATAAATTAAGTTACAAGGAAAACTAGAGGAAAAAAATGGCCAACACAAATGACGTTAGCAAGAATGAACAACATCTTCCACACAATCGTGAAGACAAAGATTTCCACACAGTGCTGACACATATATTGCCCACGATAGGTACAAGTGAACAAGTCAGTATATATAGTTAATACTGTATATAGTGTATATAGTTAATACTGCATATAGTGTATATATATTATTTTATATAAAATAACAAAATATGGGGCTATGTAATATCATTTTCAGTAATATCTGTGTAATATAAACTAAACCTTAAAAGAGGGTCCTAAGGGAATTAGCCAGCAATTATGCAACCTCGGACAACACCGAAAAAGCGTAGACAAACGAAGAAAAACAAACTATAGAAAATCAATACATACAAAAAAAAAAAAAAAAAAGAAAATAGAGTAAGATCACATAACAAACAAATGAAAATAAGCGTAAGTTTACTACAAATGCCAAAATACCACATAAACTCCTTCTATAAGTGAAATAAAAAGCAAATTGTTGTCTCCACGAGCCAGTGGCATGTCGCATCATCACTATCATCGACCGCAGCATGACCGGATTCAATGTCAGGACTGCAATTATTACAATTATGTAACTACAAACGATATGTAACAATTATGTAACAGTTGCATTAAGAAGATGTAACTTTTATGTAACTTTAACTACAATTATGTAACTACAAACAATATGTAACAATTATGTAACAGTTGCATTAACAAGATGTAACTTTTATGTAATTTTAACTACAATTATGTAACTACAAACAATATGTAACAATTATGTAACAGTTGCATTAACAAGATGTAACTTTTATGTAACTTTAACTACAATTATGTAACTACAAACAATATGTAACAATTATGTAACAGTTGCATTAACAAGATGTAACTTTTATGTAACTTTAATTACAATTAGGTAACTACAAACAATATGTAACAATTATGTAACAGTTGCATTAACAAGATGTAACTTTTATGTAACTTTCAGTAGAATTATAAGGCCAACACAATTATGTAACAGTTGCATTAACAAAATGTAACTACAATTATAAGGCCAACACAATTATGCATTACCACAATATTATGTAACAATTATGTATTACTACAATGTAACAATTACTAAACGATTATGTAACAATTCACAGTTACAGTTATGTATTACCACAATGTTACAATATTATAAGTCATACAATTATACCACAATTCTGTATTACCAGAATCATCTTACAAGTTAGGTGAAATATTAGACATTACTAAAGGGATAACTCAATATGTAATGTAATAACCTAGAAGTATTACCATTGCACAATTATATGCGTATGTCTGTTATACATACACAACTTACAAAATGTCATACAACAACCATTGCATTTATTCAAATATGTATACAACTTGTTTAAAATGTAATATTACTGAATCATTGCAATTTACTATGAATATTATATGTATACAATATTATAATCAATATTATGTACTAATAGATTAGCATATGTCAATGATAAATGCTGTCGGAGGACCTTCAGCTGCACGGCCGAGCAATGTCAGGTCTCCATATTATAATTACAAATCATAATAGATAAACAGATAAATAGATAGATAGAGAGACAGATAGAAGCAGGAAGTCAGATGATGAGAAGGTACTGTGTCTGCAAGAATCGAGCAATGCTAAACATGCTTACACACTCTTAACTCAAGGAATGCTTTATAGGCACACGACAGCACCTCGTGACCATACACACACATACACATATACTCACACACAGGCTTCTAGAACTTTCCAACCACAGTGTAACACACGTGACACGACCCCTGCTACACCAGAATTTAGGAAAGAGAGCTCAGAAGGAGACAGGCCATAGAACAGGCAGGTAGTTGAGAGAAGGGCTTAGCAACATGGAAGAGAGAGAGAGAGAGAGAGAGAGAGAGAGAGAGAGAGAGAGAGAGAGAGAGAGAGAGAGAGAGAGAGAGAGAGAGAGAAGAGAAGAGAGAGTGAGAAGAGAGAGAGAGAGAGAGAGAGAGAGAGAGAGAGAGAGAGAGAGAGAGAGAGAGAGGTAGCTAGCGGGACTCTACTTAACTTCACTCGTGTTTGAGAGACTTTGTTAATATTTCCAAGACAAATAAAAATAGTCCCATACTATTCTTTACCTCTCCTGTCATTGCAAGACAAAAGGGAACCAAGATTATCTACTTACAAGCTACTCACGTATAACAACCGCTCGTTCACAAGTTCAATATATCTATCTATTGCCAGACGCCTCAATCCCGTTTGGGGTGGCCACAAACAAATCG